>NW_028270180.1:77902912-78205943 GCF_037043375.1 Chiloscyllium plagiosum | reverse complement strand
AACGTAATCCAGATTCCACAGCCTCCGTAACCCCCAGAACCTAAGCCTTCCTATGTCTATAAACATCTTCAGTCACGACTACCCTGCATATCTGTGTTTGTTCTTCCAGTCGATACAAACAACTTTATCTCTGTAATCTGCTCAGCTCCCTAAAACAGTCCCTGTCTGTGATCCAGCCCTGGCCTACAAACATCGTGATCACTGTAAACCTCTCCATCCCTCCCAACATTCCCATCTCCATGAGCCCGTCAGCCCTACAGCTCTCTACATTTCTGTAACCTCCTGTGGGTCTATGGTCCTCCCTCCCTGTGAAACCACCTCCAGCCCCCACATCCCTCCCAATCTGGGTCGTCTGCTCCAGATCAGACCATTGCTGTCTCTGCAAACACCTCCACTCCTGACAACTCTTCCCATTTGTGTAACCTCGTTCAGATCCCATACTCTCCAGCTTCCTGAATTCTCTTTCTGCATTGCAACCAAAACCACATGTTTATGTAATATCCACCAGTGCTTTACACCCTCCCCATCTCAGTAACCTCTTGCAGCCCTATCAAAACATCTAAACTGTGAAACCTCTCATTTCCCTACAATCCTCCCTCCCTCCCTCTTCAAATGCCTTCATCACCATCAAACGACACAATTACTGAAGCCTCCTTTTGGCACTGCAAACCTCCTAATGTCTGCAAAATCCTCCAGTCCTGATATTCATCTCTGTCTCTGTAACTCCCACCACCCTCCAGTGTCCTTCTGGGGAACATGGCAGAGGAGGGAAGGTTTGTGAAGTCCGAGCCATGTTCCGGAGATAGAATTCTTGGAATTACAGATTTGGTCGAATGTCTGTGGTGTGCAGATTATTTGCGAGGACTCTAAAGACAGGATTTATGACTACTTGGAAAACCATTGTTAAATTAGCCACCGTCAGTATGGGTTTGTGAGGGGTCAGGTCATGCCTCACAAACCTTATTGAATTCTTTGAGGATATGGCAGAATATGTTGCTGGCTCATTCAGAAAAGAAGGAAAATTGGGATAAAGGGAAATCTGTCTGTCTGGATACAGGATTGGATGGCCTAGAGAAGACAGAGGGTGGCAGCAGATGGACAGTATTGAGCCTGGAGCTCAGGGACCAGTGGTGTTCTGTAACAATCGGCTCTGGGACTCTGCTCTTTGTGATTTTTGTAAATGACTTGGATGTGGATGTTGGAGAGTGGGTTAGTAAGTTTGTCAATAACATGAAGGTTGGTGGAGTGGTGGGGAATGTGGAGGGCTGTTGTAGGTTGCAATGGGACATTGACAGAACGCAGAGCTGGGCTGGAAGTGGCAGATGGAGTCCAATCTGGAAAAGTGTGAAGTGATTCATTCTGGAAGGTCGAATTTGAATACAGAATACAGGGTGAAAGGCAGAATACTTGGCAGTGTAGAGAAACAGAGACCTTGGGGTCCGTGTCCATAGATCCCTCAAAATCGCCACGCACGTTGGTCGGGTTGTTAAAAAGGCATATGTTGTATTGGCTCCCCTTAGAAGGGGATTGACTGTAAGAGCCGTGAGGTTTCACTGCATCTTTATAGCGTCCTGGTGAGACCACACTTGGAATATTGTGTTCAGTTCTGGTCCCCTGTTTACAGGAAGGCTGTGCATGTTTTAGAGAGCGTACCCAGGAGATTTACCAAGATGCTGCCTGTAATGGAGGGCAGTTCTTACGAAGAAAGGTTAAGGGAACTAAGGCTTTTTTCATTGGAGTGAAGAAGGGGGTGGGGTGACTTTGTGGAGGTGAACAAGATGATGAGAGGCACAGAGAGAGTGAATAGTCAGAGACTTTTCCTCCTCCGGAATAAATGGCTATTACAGGGGGGTGTAATTTTAATGTGATTGAAAGATGGATCAGAGGAGAGAGAATAGTAGGTGGTTGGATGGACTGTCAATGGTGGTAGTAAAATTAGACACATCTGGGACATTTAATAGACTCTTGGACAGACACATGGATAATCGTAAAACGAAGGGAATGTAAGTTAGTTTGATCTTACAGTCGGATAAAAGGTTGGCAAAGTATCATGGTCGAAGGGTCTTGGGCTGAACTGTTCTGTGTTCTATGTTCTGTCTGGTAAACTGGGTAATAAGCTCAGATCAGTGTACAAAGGATATGGCATTCAGGAGGAGCTAGTGAACTGTATTCAAAATTTGCTTGATGGTTGTAGACAGAGAGTGATGGGAGACATGTTGTTTTTTCTGACTGGAGGCATGTGAACAGCGGTGTAGTAGGTCCACTGGTGCTTGTCATTTGGATAAATGGTTTGGGTGGGAATATTGGTTTGCTGGTAAGTAATTGTTTTGGGTGACACTGAAATTGGTAGTAAAGTGGACAGTGAAGAAGGTTATATATGATACAACAGGATGAACAGTACTGCTGAGGTAGTGGGCTGAAGAATAGCAGATGGAGTTTAATTAGATAAATGTGAAGTGTTCCATTTTGGTGAAACAAACCAGAGTGGGACTTGTACAGTTAATGTTCGGGCCCTGGGTAGTGTTGTCAGTCAGAGAGCCAGTGACTCAGGTACACAGTTCTTTGAATGTGGTGTCACAGGTAGACAGGCTGGTGAAGCAGGTTTTTGGGGTGGTTACCTTCATTGGGAAGAGCATTAAGAGTAAGAGTTGGGATGTCATGTTGTGGCTGTAAAAGACATTGGTGGGGCCACCATAAAAACATTGTTGAGCAGTAGGAAGAACTCATCTCGTTCACAAACTTCCTTTAGGGAAGGACATCAAATATTCTAACCTGGTCTGGCCGACATGTGACTCCAGACTCATAGCAACATGGCTGACTCTGAGCTGCCCTCTGAGTAATTAGCAGTGGGGTCAAAGAACGTTGTTCCAGGCAGTGACACCCACATCCCATGAATGAATATATAAAAATACCTATGTCCCTCCCTACCTCTGCAAACCCCTCCAGCTGCAGCAATCCGTCCTGGCTTTGCAACACCCTGACCACTCTCTGTAACACTCTCACAACCTCCAGCACCTTCACCTCTCCCTGTTCCTATTGTGTCAATGAACCCTGACCGTGGCTCCTCTTCCCACAGCCCTCCTCCTGCGAGCAGACCCATTCCAATCCATTAACATTTACTCCTAAAAAACACTCTCACTTCAGGATTTTAAGTATTCTTTGGTGATCTTCTCAGCCTCATAATCTAGTATGATTCCTTTTGTCCTGAGTGAGGGACCAGTGGGGATTTCTTGCTGAGGTTTTTACAGTTTCAATTGAATGTCCTTTTGTTGAGTATTTTGCATTGTCCCTTCAAATGTTTTCCACTGTTCATTTACAGGCACATATTTCAGACTGTTTAGCCTGTTTACCTTGGTCAGTTCTCTCAAACTCATGTAATTGGCTATTTTTGTTTCTAGTTGCAGCTTGTCCTTTCTGTGATTCACTTTAAAACTTTATATTTCTTGAAACTGCACTTTATCACAATTTCCCGAAGGATCTCTGCAGGTGACATTACTCATTCACTAAGTTTCATTACTCGGTCCCTCTGCAATAGTTATGTCCCTTAACAGTTGCACAATGTGTTTTTCAAAGAAACACTGAAAAAAAAATAACCAAACTCCTCTTCCAATATCAATGTTGTCCGTGTGATTGTCCCAGATTATACAAATATTGAAGTTTTCCAAAATTATCACAATGCCTTTGTTAAAAAATTCCAATGAGTTCCTGTTTATTGCAGTGATGAGCAACGGAATGCTGTTCAGTAGCTAAAACTGTTCTGCTGCTTGTGTCCTTGGCAAGTAGTAGCCAGTATTTATATTCAGACTGACTCTACTTCATGATCTGATGCCAAATGCTTTCTCTGTGATGCCTTTCTTAGTGTTACCCATTTTGCCTGAGTTTCCGCATGGTTGTGATCCATTGAATATTTATGTCCACCTTTTGTTCACCCTGTAACCATATCTGTCTGGTGTCTATAAAACATAATTTACTCTTTCCCACAATTTCCTGTCACAAACCTGTTCACTGATGTACAGTTTTAGTTAATCGCTGTCCCATCCTGTTCCTTTCTGATTGCCTTCAGTCACATCCCCATACTGTTCCGATGCTTCACCTTTTCTCTTTGGATTTGGAAAGCTCCTTTAACCTGGACCCTGCCCCTGCATCCTCTCTGTAAGTTTAAAGCCCTGTCCATAAACCTACTGATATGATTGGCCAGGACACTGGTCCCAGCACGGTTGCAGTGGGACCATCTTATTGGATTTTCTTATAAATCAGGTCGGGGATGTGGGTGTCTCTGGCTGACCAGCCTTTATTGCCCAGCCCTAGCTGCCCATGAGCTGAGTAGCTTGCTTGGCCATTTCAGAGGGCAATTGAGAGGCAAACACTTTGCTGTGGGTATGTCCTGCGGACCACGTGGTGATCAGATCTCCTTGTGGAAAGGACAAGTGGGCAGCATGGTGGCTCAGTGATTAGCACTCCTGCCTCACAGCACCAGGGTCCCAGGTTCGATTCCAGCCGCGGGCGACTGTGTGGAGTTTGCACATTGTCCCCGTGTCTGCGTGAATTGCCTCTGGATGCTCCGGTTTCCTCCCACAGTCCAAAGACGTGCAGGTCAGGTGAATTGGCCATGCTAAATTGCCCATAATGTTAGGTGTATTAGGTCGAGGGAGATGGTCTGAGTGGGTTACTCTTCGGAGGGATGGCGTGGACTGGTTGGGTCGAAAGGCCTGTTTCCACACTGTGTGGAATCTAATCTAAGGGATTGTGATTTTTGTACATCAGCAATGGTTTCATATTTGTTTATGGATTGTTAATTGCTATTTTTAGAATTATTGATTTTAAATTCCACCATATCTTATAATGGGATTCAAACCTGCCTCCCCTGAACATGAGCTGAGGTTTTGCACAAATGCCCTAACAATAATATTACTAGGCCATCACTTCACCTGCTCACTGGTTGCTCATCCCTGAGCACTGATACATGAAGCTAAACCCATTCTTCCAACATGATTGTGTGATCCTGAAGTCTTCCAGCACGCTGGTGATATCACTCAGTCTCTCTCCATGTGGTATCCCTCACCGTGTGGGTCTAATTGCTGCCTCTGTCAGCCTCTCTCACTCTTGCAGCTACTCCAGATTCTGAGCTAACAGAATTCTCCACTCCAGAGAGACGCAACAGCACAGGCCAGGGATGGAGTTTGGGATTTTCCAGATCTCTGTGGGGCTCATTTCCATTCTGCTTGTGCAACCCTCACTGCATCAGTCTAATTTCCCATTCTGTCTATCTCTCAGTCTCCTGTAGGTACTCAGGAAGTTCCTGACTCAATAGACATCCCAATTTCTGGGGTCTCGTCCAACACCTCATTGAGACAAAGGGCAGGGAGATGTGGAGTCTTCAATAAATCCTGCAGTGAGGTAAGATCACTCACAGTGCAGAGAGCAGAGAGCAATGTGATGTCTCCAAACATCGCTAACAAGACATGACATAGATACAGTGCTGGATGGGGAGCACAGTATAGACACATGTCATGCTCAGTCGCCACGTCTGCTTTAACTTACGTTGCACGAAGACAGCATCGGGAGTTCAGAGTTATCAATCCAGGGCTGCGCTGTCTTAGTGAGCATCAGGACAACAGAGGTTTAAGCAGGCTTCCGACGAGAGGTTGGGAATGCTGCCTGGGATCTTTCTGTTCTGTGTTCTCCCTCCAACACTGTACTAAGACTCACTACTCTGCAACACTGTATCTATGGCATGGCTTGTGCACCAGTGTCTTCAGTCATTTTTAACTCCTATAACAGTAGTTGTCCCTGTAACCTGCTCCATTCCCAATAGTCCCTTCACATATTTGAAATGTACTGCATTCCAGACTACCATCCCTATCGCTGTAACTTGCTTCAGTGTCTACAACATGCCTTATTTTGGTACACTAATCCTCTTTAACTGGATACAGAGTGATACAGCACGGAAACAGAACCTCTTGTCAAACTCCTCAATGCTGCCCATGTTACCTAAACTGAACGAGTCTCATTTCCCTGCATTTGGCCCTTATCTCTTCAAACCTTCTCCTCTCAATGTACCGGCCCAAATGTCTTTTCCATGCTGTAATTGTTCTTGTTTCTCCCATGTGCCTGAGGCAGTTTGTTCCGTCTATGCACCATCATCTGTGGATAATGTTCCCCCTCAGCTCCCTCTTTAAATCCTTGCTCTCTCACCTCCCGTTTATACCCTCTAGTTTTGGACTCACCTACCCTTGGTTATTCACCATTCTTAGGGTCACCCCGTGGCCTCCTCTGCCCAAGGGAAATATTTAGGACAATGTTACAAATATATCTAATGTATGTAACAAAGTGCTGGCCAATGTCGGCAAATGTGCCAAATGCCATTTTCCCCACCCTGTCCATCTGGTATGCCACTTCTGAGGAACAATGTAACTTGCAGCCCCGGTCTCTCTCTCTCTCTCTCTGTTCGACAACCCTGGCCAGAGCCCTTCCATTAACTGTGTTAGTCCTCCCTGGTTTGTCTTAACAAACTCCAACAGCTGAATTAAACTCCATCTTTCATTCCTTGGCCCACTGGCCCAGTTGGTCAAGATCCCCTTTGATAACCGTATTTACTGCCCACGACACCATTCATTTGATCATCAACAAACTTTCGCACAATCACTCCTCTATTTTCAACCAAACTGTTTATGTAGATGATGCACATCAGTGGACCCAGCCCTGATCCTTTCTTCAATAATGGAATAAAACCATATTCTTGTCATAAAGTCATACAGCATGGAAACTGACCCTTCAGCTGATACCCACCATAATCTAAAACTAAACTCTTCCCAGCTGCCTGTTGCTGGCCCATATCACTCCAACCCCTTCCCCATTCACCTGTTTATCCGAATATCTTTTAAATGTTGTAATTGTACCCACATCAACCCCTTTCTCAGGAAGTTCATTCTACACTCAACCCACCCTCTGTGTAGCAAATTGCCCCATGTCTTTTTTTTGAACATCTCTCTCCTCTAACCTTAAAAATGTGGCCCCTCCTCTTGAGACTCCCCCATCCTGAGGAAAAGGCAACTACCATTAAATTGATCTATATACGTCATTTTTTTTTCATAAACCTTCATAGCATCATGTCTCAACCTTCAGGCTCCAGTGAAAAAAGACTCCGCCTATCCAACCATTTTTCAGAACTCAAGCCTTCCATACCCAGCAATATCCTGGTAGATTTCTTCTGAATGCCCTGCAGCTTAATAATATCCTTCCGGTTAACTGGGCGACTAGAACTGGACAGAGTATTGCAGAACAGGCCTCACAAATGTCTGTGCAATCTCAACATGACGTCCCAAATCCTCCACTCAATGGACTGAGCAATAGTCAGGCATGCCAAGCACTGTCTTATCCCTCCTGTGATGCAAGCTTCAAGAATTATGTACCTGAACCCGGAGGTCCCTATGCTCTAAGACACTAATCGAAGCCTTAACATTAATTGTATAAGCTCTACCCTTGTTTGTTTTACAAAATGCATTACTTCGTATTTATTCAGATTGAAGACCATTTCTAGTTTTTCAGCCCATTCACTCCCTTCATCAAGATCCCTTCGTAACCTTAGAAAACATCCTTCACTGTCCATGATGCCACCCTCGAGCCTGCCAGCCCATCACACATGGCTGTCAGTAGTACACATACCTTTGCTAGGGGCTCCTCAATTTCTTCCCGAGCATCCCACAGTTACCTGTGATACACTTAATCAGGTTCTGGGACTTGCCATAGCTTTGAGTTTTAAAACCTCCAGCACCACCTCTTCTATAACATGCACTCTTTTCAAGTCATAGAGATATACAGCATAGAAACAGACCCTTCGGTCCCCAATTCGTCCAGGCTTACCAGAAGATCTAATTAAATCCATTCCCTTTTCCAGCATTTGGCCCATATACGTCTACACCCTTACTATTCAGATGCCCATCCAGATACCTTTTAAATGTTGTAATTGTATCAGTCTCCATTACTTTCTCTCTCAGCTCATTCCATACACACATCACCATGTGTGTGAAGCTGTCCCTTCAGTCCCTCTGTAAACCATTCACCTGTAACCTTAAACTTATGCCCTCTAGTTTTGGACTCCCCAACTTCTGGGAAAAGGCCTTGAATGCTTAACCTATCCATGTCCCTCATGTTTATATAAACCTCTGTGAGGTCATCCCTTAGTCTCCGATTCTCCAGTGACAGTAACCCCAGCTTATTCAGCAACAACCCAGGCAATATCTTGTTAATCTTTTCTGAGCCCTTTCAAGTTTTGCAACATCCTTCCTGTCGCAGAGAGACTGGAATTGCAGAGAACTCCAATTGTGGTCTAATGTATTACTCTTGTTCCCTGAGTTCCCCAGTCTTTCTCCACAGTAAGTTCTGGGGTGAAAAAATTGTTTAGGATCTTAGCAAATATCCTGCAGTTCCACACATCGATGGCCTCATTGATCTTTAATGGACACTATTTTGTCCCGAGTTACTTATGCACTCTTAATATACTGATACAATCACTTTTGGATTCCCCTTTCCTTCTCTGCTGAGGCTATTTCATTTAGCCTTTCTCCATTCCGGTTTTCTACTCAAAGTGGATTCCTACAGCCCTTATATATCCTCAGGGATTCCCTTGATCCAGCTGGCTATACCTGACATGTGCCCCCTTTTCCTTGACCTGACCCTCAATAGACAGCCAGTGAATCCGAATGCTGTCAGCATTAACCTGCACACAAACAGGAAAATGCTGGCGCTGATCGATCAGATTATCTCACTTTTAAAATATTCTCACTTGCCAAACTTGCCTTTCCCTGTAAATAATTCCCTTCCCCAATCACATTTTGAAAGTTCCTGGCTAATACGATCAAGATTGGTCAGACTCCATTTTATAACTTGCACCTGTGGACCAGGCCTGTCCTTTTCCAAAGCTGTTTTCAAACTACTAGAACTGTGGTCACTTTGGCAAAATGCTTTCCCACTCACATCTCAGTCCCTTTCCCTACCTTGATTCCCAAGTGGAGGTCAGGTTTTGCCCCTTTCTCTTTTCAGGCCATTTACATATTGATTGGGAGTTTTCTGGAATAAAATTACCAATTTTCTCCCTTACAAACCCTGAACACTGGCTGTCCCAGTCTAGGTTTGGAAAGTTCAAAATCCGTACCATAACAGCCTTATTATTATGGTTGATATTTAAGATGTCCTGACATATTTGTTCCTCAGTCTGCCACAGATTATTCGGGGTCTGCGGTCCGATCGTATCAAAATGATGACCCATTCTTATTTCTCAGTTCCACTAACATAGCTTCACTGGGCGATCCACAGGAATATCCTCTCTAAGTACTGCTGTGATAATTCATGCAATCAAAACCCACCACCACGCGTCCTCTCTTGCCTCCCCTTCCTGTAGCATCTCTACCTTGAAACAATGAGCTGCCAGTCCTGCCCCTCCCTCAGCTGTGTTTCTGTAATAACTATAATATCCCAGTCCCATTTTCCAATCCATGCCTTGAGTTAATCTTCCTTAGCTGTCAGGCCCCTTGCATTGAAATAAATGCAGTTTAATCATCAGTTTTCCTACATTCCCTGCTATGTTCTTGCCTGCCTTGTCTGCTGAAATTGCTGTCTTTAACTCATGTACCAGCCACAATCTTCTTTCTGGCCTTATGTTCATTTAAGGTCCAACACCCTGCCAGACTAGGTTATATCCTCTCAAGCATCTCTCGCAATTCACCCCACCAGGATATGGGTCCCTCTCCCGGTCTCAGTTGAGGTGCCTTTCCCACCCTGTCTTCCTGTGCTGACACCTTCAGGGATCTATGGACTTGTCCACCAAGGTCCCTGTATTCCTCAGTACTCCGCAAGGACTTACCATTCATTACGTCTGTCTTTCGCTTCTCGTACCTCCCACAGAGTGTTACCTCACTTCGATCAGACCTAAACTTTGCTTAGATTATCATACAATCGACATCGGACTGCAGACGGAGACCATCCTCCTCACTGTGAACAACACCCTCACCTTTCATGTCATCTGCAAACCAACTAATGATACCTTCTGCTTTCACATCCGAATTAATAATGTTCAATGGTTCCTGCACAGATCCCTGTGGTACACCCAGTGGTGAAAGTATTCTATCCATCAATTTTGCATCCAATTTGCCAACTTGCTTTGGAACCCAGTCCTTTTGGACCAGCATTCCATTTTGCATCTTGTCAAAGGACTTATTCAAGTCCATGTAAACCACATCATCTGCACTGCCCTCATCAATATACTTAAGCACCATTTAAAAAAAAACTGAACTGAATTCCTCAGACAGTATCTTCCTCTGCCAAATCCGTGATGGCTAAACCGAGTTGATCCTTACCTTTAAGTGTCGATTCATCCTCACAATTGTTTCCAATAAGATCCCTCCCCCTGCTGTCAGACTATCTGCTCTGTAATTACCTGGCCTATCCCTGCTGCCCTTCTTGAACAAAGGAACCACATTAGCGATCCTCCAGTCATTCAGCATTTCACCTGTGGCCAGCAAAGTATTAAATATATCCACCAGGGCCCCAGTAATCTCTGGGTAATTAGCATGGAGTCAAAGAATGCTGGTCTAGGCAGTGACACCCACATCCCATGAATGAATCAAGAAAAATACATATGTCCCTCCCTACCTCTGCAAACCCCTCCAACTGCAGCAATTCATACTGGCTTTGTAACACCGTTCAGACCCTGACCCCTATCTGTAACTCTCTCACTACCTCCAGCACCTTCACCTCTCCATGTTCGTATCGTGTCAATAAATCTTGACAATGATTTCCCTTCCCATTGCCCTCCTCCTGCTAGCAGACCCATTGCAATCCCTTTAAAACTTACTCTAAAACTCTCTCTTACTTCAGGATTTTAAGTACTTTGTGGTGATCTTCTCAGCCTAATAATCTAATATGATCCATTTTGTCCTGAGTGAGGGACCGGTGGAGATTTCTTGCTGAGTTTTTGTCTGTTTCAGTGGAATGTCCTTTTGTTGAGTATTTTACACAGCTCCTTCAAATGTTTTCCACTGTTCATTTACAGGCACATATTTCAGTCTGTTCAGCCTGTTTACCTTGGTCAGTTCTCCTCTCCAACTCATGTAATTGGCTATTTTTGTTTCTAGTTGTAGCTTGTCCTTTCTGTGTTTCACTTTAAAACTTTATAGTTTTTTCAACTGAACTTTATCACAATTTCCCAGAGGATCTCTCCAGGTGACATTACTCATTCACTAAGTTTTATCACACAACAGTCGCTCTGAGACAGTTATGTCCCTCGCCAGTTGCACAATGTGTTATTCTAAGAAACACTGAAAAAAAATTTCTGAACTCCTCTTCCAATATCACTGTTGTCAGTGTGATTGTCCCAGACTTTGTGAATATTGACGTTTCACTAAATGTTCACCATGCCTTTATTAAAAATTCCAATGAATTCCTATTTATTGCAGTGACGAGCCATGAAATGCTGTTCGGTGGCCTAAAACTGTTCTGCTGCTTGTGTCCTTGGCAAGTAGTAGGCAGAATTTACATTCAGACTGACTCTACTCCATGATTTGATGCCAAATGCTTTCTCTGTAATGCCTTTGTTACCCATTATTGTTAGCGTTGCCCATTTTGCCTGAGTTTGCACAAGGCTGTGAACCATTGAATATTTATGTCCCACCTTTTGTTCGCCCTGTAACCACATCTCCCTGGTGTCTAAATCCCTTTTATCTCTGTGTCACAAATCCATCTACCTTGTTGCAGAGACTTTGTCCATTAATAAAAAAACATAATTTACTCGTTCCCACAATTTCCTGTCACAAATGGATTTGCTGATCTACAGTTTTAGTTAAACTTTGTCCCATCCTGTTCCTTTCTGTTGTCTTCGCTCTCATTCCCCGTGCTGCTCTGATGCTTCACGTTTTCTCTTTGGATTTGGAAAGCTCCTTTCACCTGAAGCCTGTCCCTGCATCCTCTCTGTCAGTTTAAAACCATGTCCATAAACCTACCAACGTGATTGGCCAGACATTGTTCCACTGGAACTGTGCTGGGACCAATCTGAATGGATTTTTTAAAAAATCAGGTATGGGATGTGGGTGTCTCTGGCTGACCAGCCTTTATTGCCCATCCCTTGCTGCCCTTGAGCTAAGCAGCTGGCTCGCTCATTTCACAGGGTAATTGAGAGACAAACACTTTGCTGTGGGTATGTCCTGCAGACCACATGAGAGTGAACTGTTGTCTTTCTCTGAAGGTCAAGTGTTTGGATTTTTATCAATACTTATTTATGGATTGTTAATTCCAATTTTTAAAACATATATTCATTTAAAATTCCACATGGTTAGAAGTTAGAAAGAAGAAGGGAGGTGGTCACTTTGTTGGGACTGTATTGTAGACTGTTGTAGACCCAACAGATACCAGAGGAGCAGATGTGTAGAGAGATTGCAGACAACTATCGGAATAATAGAGGAGTTCAGGCTGGAGATTTTAATATTCCCTGTACTGAATGGGCCACCTAGAGTATAAGAAGACCTGGACGGAGGGCAATTTTTCAAATGTGTCCAAGGAAGGTTCCTAAATCAATATGCAGAGGGCCCTACTCTCCTCAGGCAGGTGCAACACTGGACCTCCCCTCAGAAAACGTGGTCGGGCAAGTGAGTGAAGTGTCATTCAGAGAGCATTTTGCCCACAACAGAGAGGTCCAGTGCCCACAACTGTCTTCGTTTTAACATAGTTATGGAAAAAGATCAGCAGGTCCATAGATTGAAGAGGAAAACTGAAACAGGGCCAGGTTTGGGGCCATTCTGCAGGATCTGGCTCGCGTCAATGCCGTGAATTTAAAATTGCACAACGCCCAGTTATAATCCAACTCGCTTTGGAAGCACTGGTCATCACTGTAAAGATGAAAGGCTTAAACTAAATTTGTTTGATATTATATTCCATGACACTGCCATCCTGTACCTTAGGATTGTGCTCCACAACCACTTGATGAAGAAGCAGTGCTCTGACAGCTAGTGCTTTCAAATAAACCGGTTGGACTGGAAATGAGTGTCGGGTGATTTTTAACTTTGTCCACCCCCAGTCCGACACCGGCACCTCCATATTATGATTCTAATCGATCGGGTGGGTCTGTTTGAAGGAAAAGGAACAACTGGCAAATGGGAGACTTTTCAAAGTGTGATCTCAAGAATCCAGGACCCGAATGCCCCATTGAGATAAAGAGAAACGCTGGCAGGGTTAGGGATCGTTGGCTGATGTGGGATAATAAGACTCTGGTCTTGAAATGAAGACTGCATGCATTGGGTTTAAGATTTCCGTATCTACATAAACTCTTCTATTCTTAAAGACATGCTCAATCTGTGGAGACCCTACAATCCCCTCAGTCCCTGTAATACTCCCAATCTGCAGAAGTCATTCCAATGCCTGTGACTCTTCCAATCCAGTTCCTACAAGACCCTCTATCTGTGTGATATATTTTCATTGCCAGCACCCACCCTGTCAATGTAAGTTCCTCTAGTGTCTCCATCCATCTACTCATTCCCATAATCTTCTCCAGCTCTTGCATGTGTAAACATCACCCTTCCCTACAACCCTTCCCACTTTGACCAAACTGGAGGAGGTTACTAATGCTCCCTAATCTGTGAAACTGTCTCCAACCAAAATTGCTGTCTTTATCACATGGAAAATCTGTATGATTCCACACCCTCCATATCTAAATTACCTGCAGAACCTCAGCCTTCCTATATCTATAAACATCTACAGTCACGACTACCCTCCATATGTCTGTTTGGTTTTCCAATCAGTACAACCCACTTTATCTCTGTACTCAGCTCCATTCACCTGAAACATTCCTGTCTGTGTAAAACACCCCAATCTACCAACATCCTTACCAAACTGATCCATCCCTCCCAACGTCCCTAGCTCCATGAAACCCCTGGAGGCCCTACAGCTTTCCACATTTCTGTAACCTCTTGTGACTCGATGCTCCTCCCTCCCTGTGAAACCACCACCAGTCCCCACAACCTTCTGTCTCTGTTACCTCTTACAACCTTAGCAACGCCTCCTCTTTGTGTCTCTTCATTCAGACCCCATCCTCTTCAGCTTTCCGAAACCTCTTCCTGCCTTCATAACCCTCGCTATTTAGAACATAGAATAGGACAGCCCAGTACAAGCCCTTCAGCCCTCGATATTGTGCTGACCTTTTATCCTACTCTTAAGACTAACCGACATACCCTATATTTTGCTATAATCGCTGTGCCTATGGAAGAGTTGCTTAGATGTCCATAATGTGTCTGAATCTACTACCACGGCTGGCAGTCCATTCCACGCACCCACCACACTCTGTGTAAATAACGTACCTCTGATATCTAAGCTAAATCTTCCGCCAATTGCCTTAAAGATAATCCCCTTGTGCAAGCCATTTTGCCATGGGAAGTTGTCTCTGGTTATCCACGCGATCGATGCCTCTCATGGCCTTGTCCACCTCTATCATGTCACCATTCTTCCTTCTTCACTACGATCAGAAAATCCCTAGCTTCCACAACCTAACTTCAATTGGCATGCCCTCCAGTGCAGACAGCATCTTGCTAAGTATCCTCTGCACTGTCTTTAAAGCTTCTACATCCTTCCTATAATGAGGTGAACAGAACTGTTCACAGTATTCCAAGTGTGGTGTAATTGGGGCTCTATAGATCTGCAGCAAAATCCTGGATCTCTTAAACTCAATCCCCCGCTAATGAAAGCCAACGCACCATATGCCTTCTTAATACCCTCTCAACTTGGGGTGGTAACTTCAGGGACACAAGAACCCTCTGTTCGTGCACACTGCTAAGTATCCTGCCTTTAACCATGTAAACTTTTTTTCCTTCAGAATCCTCCAATGTGAAACCATCCCTATCTTTGTAACTTCCTCCAGTCCCTGCAACACACATAAACTGTGAAACCTCCTCAAGTCCCTATATTCCTAATACTTGCAAAATCCTCCAGTCCCAATATCCCTCCCTAACTCTGTAAATGCCCTTCTGGGGAACACTGCAGAGGAAGGAAGAGTTGTCGAGTCCGGGCCATGTTACAGAGGTAGGAAGGGCTGCAGAAACTGGAGGATGGTGCAAACATGGGAAGGGACGTGGGTCCTGTAGGAGTGTAGAGGGAGCGGGATTCATAGAGCCTGCAAGATGGAACCAAGAATGGATTACAGAAACTGAAGGATGTTATGATTTGAACCACAGATCATTTTTGATTGGACCATTCAGCCCCTCTTCGAATCATAGAGATGTACAGCATGGAAACAGACCCTTCGGTCCAACCCGTCCATGCCGACCAGATATTCCAACCCAATCTAGTCCCACCTACCAGCACCTGGCCCATATTCTTGCAAACCCTTCCTATTCATATACCCATCAGATGCCTTTGTTTCAGCCTCCACCACTCCTCTGACAGCTCATTCCATACACGTAGCACCCTCCGCGGGGGTAAAATGCTCCTTAAGTCTTTTTTATATCTTTCCCCTCTAAACATAAACCTATGCCCTCCAGTTCTGGACTACCACACCAAAGGATAAAGACTTTGTCTCTTTACCCTCTCCATGCCCCTCATGATTTTATAAACCACAATAAGGTCACCCCTCAGCCTCTGACACTCCAGGGAAAAACAGCCCCAGCGTATTCAGCCTCTCCCTCTAGCTCAACCCCTCCAATCCTGGCAACATCCTTGTAAATATATTCTGAACCTTTTCAAGTTTCACAACATCCTTCCGATAGGAAGGTCACCAAAATTGCACACAATATTCCAAAAGTGACCTAACCAATGTCCTGTACAGCCACAACATGACCTCCCAACTCCTGTACTCAATACTCTGACCAATAAAAGAAAGCATACCAAATGCATTCTTCACTATCCTACCTACCTGTGACTCTGCTTTCAAGGAGCTATGAACCTGCACTCCAATTTTTACTATATTCAGCAACACTTTGTCAGACCTTACCATTAAGTGTATAAGTCCTGCAAAGATTTGCTTTTGCAAAATACAGCACCTCGCATTTATCTGAATTAATCTCCATCTGCTACTTCTCACGCCATTGGCTCATCTGGTCCAGATCCTGTTGTAATCGGAAGTAACCTTTTTCGCTGATGACTACACCTCCAATTTTGTTGCCAACTGGACACTTACAAACTATACCTCTCATGCTCACATCCAAATCATTCATGTAAACAATACAAAGTATTGGACCCAGCACTGATCCTTGTGGCATCCACTGTTCACAGGCCTCCAGTTTGAAAACCAACCCTCCACCACCACCCTCTGTCTTCTACCTTTGAGCCAGTTTTGTACTAATTGGCTAGTTCTCCCTGTATTCCATGAGATCTAACCTTGCTAACTAGTCTCCCATGGGGAACCTTGTTGAATGCCTGACTGAAGTCCATATAGATAACATCCACCGCTCTGCCCTCATCAATCCTCTATGTAACTTCTTCAAAAATCTCAATCAAGTTTGTGAGACATGATTTCCCACTCACAAAGCAATGTTGACTGTCCCTAATCAGTCCTTGCCTTTCCAAATACATGTACATCCTGTCCCTTACGATTCCCTCCAGCAACTTGCCCACCGATGTCAGGCTCAACAGCATTTAGTTTCCCGGCTTTTCTTTACTGCCTTTTCTAAAATAGTAGCAACACGATAGCCAACCTCCAGTCTCCTGGCTCTGATGTCCTTTTTCTAGAGATCTTTACCGGAACGGGTGAGCACAGCTTCAGATTGCCAGGATGGGAGATGTGAATTCAGATGTGAATCTATTTGCTCATTCTGTCTGTGTGCCTGACACTGACCTGATAGAAAGCACTGTCTGTACATGTGGTAACCTCCAGATCTAGATGACCGACCACAGCTCACTTAATCAAAGCCTTCATTTAAAATGTTCTTTATTTTAATATTTTTAAATGGCAGTTATGTGAAATGCAGGAATTGAGGAGTTGTGATTATTAAAAGAATGAAACTTTTGTCATTGACCCTGACCCATGCAATGGGGATTCGTGGATTCTGTAGATCTCTGCAGACAATCACTCAGAGGGTTGTATCACCAGGGAATCTGAGTGCAGATAATCTTTGCTTAGTTGAGTGTCAATTTACCATTTATGTCGGCTAGGACACAGTGTTTCTGGAGAATGTATAACTGTGTAAATACCTCACTGACAGGTTCAGGGGTGAGTGCACTGGGCCCTGAGCACCAGCAGCTGGGAAACCTCATGCTGTTTGTATGTTGCAAAAGTGAGAATTGCAGATGCTAGAGATCATAGTCTCGATTAAGTAGTGCTGGAAAAGCACAGTAGGTCAGGCAGCATCTGAGGAGCAGGAAAATCGACGTTTTGCCCAATGTCAATTTTCCCGCTCCTCAGGTGCTGCCTCACCTGCTGTGCTTTTCCAGCACCACTCTAATCTTGACTCTGTTTGTGGGGCTTGGCACAGACTGGGTGAGAGCAACTCCATAAATAAGTGACAGGTATGGAGCTTGGGATCCTCCTGCTGTGTTTGACCTTGTGCCATATCGTCATCTCCCTCTCACGAGTGAGCGTGTTATGTTTCCCAGTCCTAACAGTGTCCACTCCCTCGAAACCCTTCCAGCTGTTGAACATCTCCCTTCTGTCTCACTGCCTCCAGTCCCTCTAAGCTGGCCTTGGTCTCTTATCTCCTGCAGTTCCAAACGACCTTGCTCTTTATTATCGCATTGCATTCCTTTGAGCTGTGTGGGAACAAACCTGAAGGAGGTTTGGGCCATTGGAAGAAAAAGACAACTCCCCTTCTCCACCTTTGTCAAACAGAGTCTGCTTGTTTGTCTCTCTCCCATAAGGGGAAGTGGGCATCCTTTCAGCATCCACCCTGTCCATTCCCCTGAGGATCTGTACATTTTAATGAGGACAACTGTCCTCCTGATGACCCGCAGTGGCACAGCACCGAAGTGACAGGTATATGTTCCTATAATTTTTACGACCACTTCCTTTTGCTCGACCCCTTCATCATTCTGAAACCTCCCCCAGTCTGGACAGTGCTCCAAACCAATCATTACTGAGAATGCTCCACCCTCCCTACCTCTTTAAACTCCTCACTCTGCGACAATCCTCCTTGTCTGCGTGAACCCCTCCAAGTTTCTACAGTCCATCCAACTTATTCCATCTCCTCCAGCCCTCACCATCTCCGTATGCTCCAGTCACTACATTTTTCCATGCCTCTGTAAACCCCTCCAGCCCCTCCAAATCTACCTATCTCTTCAAGGTCCAACAGTTCCAAAAAGCATCCCTCTACCTGGAACTTCCACCAGAGACCACTAGCCTCCATATCTCTCTAATCCCCTGCACTTCTCTCTATCTCTGTTCCCAGCTTCAGTCCTGACAACCCTACTTCCATGTACAACATCATCAAGTCCATGCAATCCTCCCGAACTGTGGGACCTCCAAAAGACCTTACAATTCTATCTCGGTGTCTGACTGCCTGCAGTGATTTGAAACTTCGGCAATTAGCATCAGAGAATCATAGAGGTGTACAGCATGGAAACAAACCCTTCGGTTCAACACGTCCATGCCAGTCCAGTCGCACCAACCAGCACGCGACCCATATCCCTCCAAACACTTTCTATTCATGTACCCTTCCAGATGCCTTTTAAATGTTGAATTGTGCTAGTCTCCACCACTTCCTCTGGCAGCTCATCCAAACATGTACCACCCTCTGTGTGAAAACGTTGCCCCTTAGATCTCTTTTATATCTTTCCCCTCTCACCCTAAACCTGTGCCTTCTAGTTCTGGACTCCCCAAATTCAGTGAAAAGACTTTGCTTATTTATCCTATCCATGTCCCTCATAATTTTGTAAACCTCTATAAGGTCACCCCTCAGCCTCTGAAAATCCAGGGAAAACAGCCCCAGCCTGTTCAGCCTCTCCCTATAGCTCAAATCCTCCAACCCTGGCAACATCCTTGTAAATCTTTTCTGAACCCTTTCAAGTTTCATAACATCCTTCCGATAGGAAGGACCAGAATTACACACGGTATTCCAAAGTTGGCCTAACCAATGTCCTGTACAGCCGCAACATGACCTCCCAAATTCTGTTCGCAATACTCTGAATAATAAAGGAATGCATACCAAGTGCCGCCTTTGCTATCCTATCTACCTGTGACTCTACTTTCAAGGAGCTCTCTACTTCTTTTGAAAAATTGGAGAGACAGATGGAGTGGCCTGAGGTCTTGTGGGTAAAGCTAGTTCAGTCTAAACTGTCAGGCAGAGCCAGTGAGGTATTTGCAGTGCTGTTTCATGAGTGGTCAGGAGATTATGCGCATGTCAAACAGGCTATTTTAAGTGCTTGTGGATTAGTACCAGAAGTACTATTAGTGCCATTACAAAAGAGAAAGTGCTAGAAAAGCTAAAAGGTCGTAAAATTGATAAATCTCCTGGCCCCGATGGGCTACATCCTAGAGTTCTGAGGGAAGTGGCTGAGAAAATAGCGGAGGCGTTGGTTGAGATCTTTCAAAAGTCACTGGAGTCAGGGAAAGTCCCAGGTGATTGGAAGATCGCTGTTGTAACCCCGTTGTTCAAGAAAGGATCAAGACAAAAGATGGAAAATTATAGGCCAATTAGCCTAACCTCGGTTGTTGGTAAAATTCTAGAATCCATCATTAAGAATGAGGTTTTTAAATTCTTGGAAGAGCAAGGTCTGATTAGAACAAGTCAACATGGATTTAGTAAGGGGAGGTCGTGCCTGACAAACCTGTTGGAGTTCTTTGAAGAGGTGACAAGTAGGTTAGACCACGGAAACCCAGTGGATGTGGTCTATCTAGACTTCCAAAAGGCCTTTGATAAGGTGCCACACGGGAGGCTGCTGAGTAAGGTGAGGGCCTATGGTGTTCGGGGTGAGCCACTGGTATGGATTGAGGATTGGCTGTCCGACAGAAGGCAGAGAGTTGGGATAAAAAGTTCTTTTTCGGAATGGCAGCCAGTGTTGGGGCCGCTGCTGTTCACATTATATATTAATGATCTCGATGAAGGGACGATGGACATTCTAGCAAAGTTTGCCGATGATACGAAGTTAGGTGGACAGGCAGGTAGTACTGAGGAAGTGGAGAGGCTGCAGAAGGATCTAGACAGTTTGGAAGAGTGGTCCTGGAAATGGCTGATGGAATTCAATGTGAGCAAATACGAGGTCTTGCACTTTGGAAAAAAGAATACAAGCATGGACTACTTTCTAAACGGGAAGAAAATTCATAAAGCCAAAGTACAAAGGGATCTGGGAGTGCTAATCGAGGATTCTCTAAAGGTAAACATGTAGGTTGAGTCCGTGATTAAGAAAGCGAATGCAATGTTGTCATTTATCTCAAGAGGGTTGGAATATAAAAGCACAGATGTGCTACTTTATAAAGCTCTGGTTAGGCCCCATTTGGAGTACTGTGTCCAGTTTTAGTCCCCACACCTCAGGAAGGACATACTGGCACTGGAGCGTGTCCAGAGGAGATTCACACGGATGATCCCTGGAATGGTAGGTCTAACATATGAGGAACGGCGGAGGATCCTGGGATTGTATTCATTGGAGTTTAGAAGATTAAGGGGAGATCGAATAGAAACTTACAAGATAATACATGGCTTGGAAAGGGTGGACGCTAGGAAATTGTTTCCGTTAGTCGAGGAGACTAGGACCCGTGGACACAGCCTTAGAATTAGAGGGGGTAAATTCAGAACAGAAACGCGGAGATATTTCTTCAGCCAGAGAGTGGTGGGCCTGGGGAATTCATTGCCACAGAGTGCAGTGGAGGCTGGGACGCTAAATGTCTTCAAGGCAGAGATTGATAAATTCTTGATGTCGCAAGGAATTAAGGGCTACGGGGAGAATGCGGACAAGTGGAGTTGAAATGCCCATCAGCCATGATTGAATTCGGAGTGGACTCGATGGGCCGAATGGCCTTACTTCCACTCCTGGGTCTTATGGTCTTAGCGTATCGACAGTGGTTCAAAACATAAAGAAGGAACCAGGACAGACTTATGTAGAGTTCTAAAGCATTAAACATAGTAATCTTTCTGCAACATCTCCAGTCTCCATGCCCCTCCCTATCATGTTGAGCTGCTCCAACCCCCACAAGCTTTCCTGCCTGTGTACACGATCAAGTTGATACAACTCTTCAGATTTCTGTCGTGTCCTGCAGACCCGTTTTTTGTGAATTCTGCCGATCACGAATACTCTCCCCATCTGTGTAAATGTTTCCAGCCATTACAATTCACTTTACTGTGCAGCCCCCACCAGACCTGACAGCCATCACTATCTGTCAAAGCTACTTCTGGTCTATATCCTCCGAATTGTTGAAACCTGCTCTCACCATTATTTCCTAACGTTGTTATCTCTAAAGCCATCCCTATCAGGTTAATCTCCTCCACTGCATACAACACTCCCAGTCTGTGTAATCTCTTCAATTCCTTCAGTTCCTATATGTATAGGTGTGACTGCTTTGTGGCCATTGTATCCTTGTTTATATCTGCAAAAGGCTCTGCTCACTGTAACACATCCTATGTTCATAAGTGAACCTGGTCTCTCACAAGCCTCTCCATGACTCTCTCATCCAGTCTCTACAAGCGTCCCTATCCCTGTCGTATCTTGCAGCATGCACACCACTCACTCTGTCTGACACTCCTTCCAGAACATAAAATCATCTCTCCTTCTACCTTTATCCATTCGACAACTTCCTCCCTCTCCCTGCAACATTCCCCAGTGTATATCATCGTCCATGTGGTTGCAACATTCTCCAGTCCATACCAGCCTCCCTTTCCCTGTAATATTCTCCAGTCCATACCATCCTCCCTATCGCTGTGATATTCTCCAGATCCCACAACTGTTGTTAAATGTACGACGTTCTGGAATCATGCGAATGTTTCTACACCCTGATCAACATAGTCCATGTAACGATCCACAACCCTACACGTCCCTCTCTCTGAAGTCTAATCAAAGACGCTTTATCTCTCTAAAGGTTTTCTCCTGTGAACATTCTGTAGCAACTGTAACTATGTTTAACCCTGCAACATTGTTGCGCCCCCAAACATCTCTCCCACTCTGTGACCTCTATCCATCCCTCAAAGGCCCTCTCTTGGTGACATGCGCCATGCATTTGCAACAAGGCAGATGGAATGACAGCATTAACTGAAGAGAACAGATATGATCCAACTGTTGTTGTGGAGGGGTGGCTGCAGCATGACCATAGCTGGGATGTGATTATTGAGGGGTTGTAGGGATTTAGGCAGGATCAGCAAAAAACCAAACAAGGTCCCGTTTTGTTGTGAAGAAAGGACACAGTCAGTGCTTTCGTCAGACAGCCAATTTAATCTAGGAATCAAAATATAGAGTCATTTTGAATGGACAGCTTCCAAATAGCAAGGGGGATCTGGAAGATCAAATCACAATCCATGCTCGTTGGTAAGTTGGATGCAATGTTTTCTTGGTGATTGTAGTCTGAGGCATGTGGAGTGGTCACTTTCTGATTGGACGTCTGTGGCCAATGGTGTTTCACAAGGATCAGTGCTGTGATGTCTGTGTGTCATTTATGTCTGTGATTCAGATGGAAAGGTCAGCAGTTTGAGTGGTAATTTTGCAGACGACATTAGGAAAGGCATGTAATGATTAGGGAGAGTTAGGGGAATTGTGGACAGTGAGGAAGAGTGTTCAAGGTTGCAGCAGTATGTTGATCAGCTGGAACATTGGGCAGAGAAATCGCAAATCGAATTTCATCGGGACAGGTGTGAAGTGATGCATTTATGAAGTCAAATGGAAGAGAGAAGTGCACTAATTGACTAGTTGGAAACATTGATAAACAGAGAGACATTGGAAGCAAATCCATAGCACCCTAAAAATAACAACCCAACAGGATGTGGTGGGAGAGGGGGTGGATGGTATGCTTACCTTTATTGGGCACAGTATTGAGACGTTTGCATGTCATGTTGTGACTGAATGAGACTTCATTCGGCCATGTTTGGAAGGTTGCATGTCGTTCTCACGACACACCACAGGAAGGATGTGGAGGTTTTGCGGAGGTTGCAACAGAGGGTTGGCAGAATATGGCCTGGATGTGATTGTGTTTACTGTAAGGAGGTTGGATGCAGTTGGATTGTTTTGCGTGAGTATCGGAGACTGAGGGGTGACCTGTACAGGTATATAGCATTAGGAAAGGTGTGAATAGTGTGGATAGTTGGAATCCTCCTTCCAATGTAGAAATGTCAAATACTAGGGCGCATCTGTTTAAGGTGAGAGTGAGAAGTTTTAAATGAGATGAATGAGGCCAGTTGTCTTTACCGAGAGGGTAGAAGCTGCTCAGGAGGTGGGAGAGGTTGCAACGAGAGCAAAGTTTTGAAGTGGCATTTAGACAGAAACATCAACAGGCAGAGAATAGAGGGATATCGCCCATGTGCAGGCAGATGGGATTAGTTTAGAATAGCATCATGGTCAGCACAGCCATGGTGGGCCGAAGGGCCTATTACTCTGCTGTACTGTTCGATTTTCTAACTTAACGACATCTAACCTGTCAAAGCCCCTCCGAATCCTGGATGTTTCATTCAATTTCTCTCCCATTCTTCAAAACCCCAATGGGTTCTAGGGCAATCTACTCCACCTCTTCTCATTGGAATATCCCGCCATCTCCAGGATCAGCCGAGTGAACCTTCCCTGGCCTGCCTCCAATACAAGAATGTATTTCCTTCGGGCACGCATACTGCTCATTATAATCTAGGTGTGGTCTGACTTGTACCTTGCATCGTTTTAGCAAGACCTCCCCATCACTTCGTTTTGCTCACTGGTTGCTCATCCCTGAGTACTGATACCAGAGCAATATGAGGCTAAACCCATTCTTCCAACATGACTGTGTGATCCTGAAGTCTTGCAGCACTCTGATGATATCACTCAGTCTCTCTCCATGTGGTATCCCTCACTGTGTGGGTCTAATTGCTGCCTCTGTCAGCGCCTCCCGCTCTTCAAGTTACTCCAGATCCTGAGCCAACAGAATTCTCCACTCCAGAGAGACGCAACAGCACAGGCCAGGGATGGAGTTTGGGATTTTCCAGATATCTGTGGGGCTCATTTCCATTCTCCACGTGTAACCCTCACTGCATCAGTCTAATTTTGTATTCTGTCTATTTCTCTGTCTCCTGTAGGTATTTAGAAAGTTCCTGACTCAATAGACCTCCCAATTTCTGGGGGTCTCGTCCAACACCTCATTGAAGATAGTTGGTCAGCCAGAGAGACAAAGGGCAGGGAGATGTGGAGTCTTCAATAAATCCTACAGTGAGGTAAGATCACTCAGAGTGCACAGAGCAGAGAGCAATGAGAGGGCTCCAAACATCGCTAACAGGACATGACATAGATACAGTGCTGGAGGGGGAAGCACAGTACAATACAGACACACCACAGACTCAATCACCACCTCTACTTTAATTTACGTTGCACTGAAACAGCATGGGGAGTTCATAATTATCAATCCAGGCCTGTGCTGTCTTAGTGAGCATCAGGACAACAGAGGGGCAAGCAGGCCTCCAACGAGAGTTTGGGAATGCTGCCTGGGATCTTTCTGTTCTGTGTTCTCTCTCCATCACTGTGCTAAGACTCACTACTCTGCATCTCTGTGCCTATGGCATGGCTTGTGCACCAGCGTCTTCAGTAATTTTTAACTCCTATAATAGTTCCTGTCCCTGTAACTACTTCCCTTCCCGACTGTCCTCCACATATTTGAAATGTATTGCATTCCAGACTACCATCCCTATCGCTGTAACTTGCTTCAGCGTCTACAACATGCCTTATTTCGGTACTGTAATCCTCTTTAACTGGATACAGAGTGATACAGCACGGAAACAGAACCCGTGGTCCAACTCCTCAATGCTCTCCATGTTTCCTTTCATGAATGAGTCTCATTTGCCTGCGTTCGGCCCTCAGCTCTTCAAACCTTCTCCCCTCCATGTACCTGCCCAAATGTCTTTTCCATGTTGTCATTGTTCTTGTTTCTCCCATGTGCCCCTGGCAGTCTGTTCTGTCTGTGCGCCATCCTCTGTGGATAATGTTGCCCTTCAGCTCCCTCTTTAAATCTTTGCTCTCTCACGTCCCGTTTGTACTCTCGAGTTTTGGACTCCCTTACCCTTGGCTATTCACCATTCTTAGGCCCGAATCCTTGTGGCACTCCACTGGTCACAGACCTCCAGTCTGATAAGCAAACCTCCACCACCACCCTCTGTCTTCTACCTTTGAGCCACTTCTGTATCCAAATAGCTGTATTCCATGAGATAGAACCTTACTAATCAGTCTCCCATGGGGAACCTTGTCGAATGCCTTACTGAAGTCCATATAGATCACATCTACCGCTCAGCCCTCTTCAATCCTCTTTGATACTTCTTCAAAAAACTCAATCAAGTTTGTGAGACGTGATTTACCACACACAAATCTCTATCTCTAATTAGTTCTTGTTTTTCCAAATACATGTACATCCTGTCCCTCAGGATTCACTTCAATAACTTGCCCACTACTGACGTCAGGCTCACTGCTCTATAATCCCCTGGCTTATCCTTACCACTCTTCTTAAACAGTGACACCACGTTAGCCGACCTCCAGTCTTCCGGCACCTCACCTGTGACTATCGACGATACACATATCTCAACAAAAGGCCCAGTAATCACTTCTCTAGCTTCCCACAGAGTTCGAGTGTACACCTGATCAGGTCCTGGGAATTTATCCACCTTTATGCATTTCGAGACATCCAGCACTTGCTCCTCTGTAATATGGACATTTTGCAAAGTTTCACCATCTATTTCCCTACATTCTATATCTTCCATATCATTTTGCCCAGCAAAAACTGATGCAAAATATTCGTTTACTATATCTGTCTTTTAAACTTTATAATTGTAACCACGACCACTCTTCCTCAGGAAGATCATTCCACAATCAAAACACCCTCTCTGTAACAATTTGCCCCCATGTCTTTTTTTTGAACATCTCTCTCTTCTAACCTTAAAAATGTGGTCCATCCTCTTGAGACTCCCCCATCCTACGGAAAAGGCAATTACCATTCAATCGATCTATATCTCATTTTTTAAAATAAACTCTTATAACATCACATCTCAAACTCCAGGCTCCAGTGGAAAAAGACTCAGCCTATCCAGCCATTTTTCAGAACTCAAGCCTTCCATATCCAACAATGTCCTGGTAAATCTCTGCTGAACACCCTGCAGGTTAATAACATCCTCCCTATAACTGGGCGACCAGAACTCGACAGAGTAGTGCAGAAGAGGCCTCAAAAATGTCTGCACAATCTCAACGTGACGTCCCAAAACCTCCACTCAATAGACTGAGCAATAGTCAGGCATGCCAAGCACTGCCTTATCCATCCTGTGATGCAAGCTTCAAGAATTATGTACCTGAACCCGGAGGTCCCTCTGCTCTAAAACACTAACCGAGGCCCGATCATTAATTGTATAAGCTCTACCCTTGTTTGTTTTACCAAGTGCACTACCTCGCATTTATTCAGATTGAATACCATCTACAGTTTTTCAGCCCATTCACCCATTTCATCAAGATCGCTTTGTAATCTCAAAAACCCTCCTTCACTACCCACTATGCCACCCTCCAGTCTGTCCAGCACATCACACATGGCTGTCAATGGTACAAATATCTTTGCTCACGACTCCACAATTTCTTCCCTCGCGTCGCACAATGTCCTGTGATACACTTAATCAGGTCCTGGGTCTTTCCATTCCTTTGTGTTGTAAAATCTCCAGCACCACCTCTTCTATAACATGCAGTCTTTTTAGAGATGGGCAGCATGGAAACAGACCCTTTGGTCCAACTCATCCATGCTGGCCAGAAGATCTAAATAAATCCATCCCATTTACCAGCATTTGGCCCATGTACCTCTAAACCCTTATTATTCATATACCCATCCAGATACCTTTTAAATGTTGTCATAGTATCAGTATCTGCTACTTTCTCTCTCAGCTCATTCCATATACACATCACCGTGTGCATAAAAAAGCTGTCCCTTCAGTGCCGTTTAAACCTTTCCCCTTCAACCTTGAACCTATGCCCTCTAGATTTAGACTCTCGAACCCCAGGGAAAAGACCTTGACTGTTTACCCAATCCATACCCCTCATGTTTATATAAACCTCTGTCAGGTCACCACTCAGTCTCCGATGCCGCAGGGAAAATAACCCTAGCTTATTCAGCAACAATCCTGGCAACATCTTGTTAATCTTTGCTGAACATTTTCAACTTTCACAACATCCTTCCTATAGCGGGGATACTGGAATTGCAGAGAACTCCAAATGTGGTCTAACGTATTACTCTTGTTCCCTGAGTTCCCCAGTCTTTGTCCACAATAAGTTCTGGAGTAAAAAAATGTGTTTAAGGTCTTAGCCATATCCTGCGGTTCCACACATCAATGGTCTCATTGATCTTTAAGGGACATTATTTTATCTCGAGTTACTCTTTTACTCTTAATATATTTATACAATCACTTTTGGATTCTCCTTATCATTCTCTGCTGAGGCTATTTCATGTACCCTTTCTGCATTCCTGATTCCTACCCAAAGTGTATTCCTGAAGTCCCTGTGATCCTCAGGGATTCCCTTGACCCAGCTGGCTATACCTGACATGTGCCCCCTTTTCCTTGACCAGACCTTCAATAGACAGGCAATGTTTTCTAATGCTGTCATCATTGGCCTGCACATAAACAGGAACATGCTGGTGGTGATCGCTCAATTTGTCTCACTTTTAAAATATTCTCACTTGCCAGACGTCCCTTTCCCCGCAAATAGACTCCCCAATCGCCTTTTGAGAGTTCCTGGCTAATATTATCAAGATTAGTCTGGCCCCATTTTATAACTTGAACCTGTGGACCCGCCCTTTCCTTTTCCATCGCTATTTTCAAACTAATAGACTTGAGTCACTTTGGCAAAATGCTTTCCCACTCACACCTCAGTCCCTTTCCCTACCTTGTTTCCCAAGGGGAGGTCAGGTTTTGCCCCTTTCTCTTTTCAGGTCGTTTACATATTGATTGGGAGTTTTCTGGAACACAATTACCAAATTCCTCCCTTGCAAACACTGAACACTGGCAGTCCCAGTCTAGGTTTGGAAAGTTTAAAAACCCCAACCATAACAGCCCTATTATTATGATTGATATTTGAGATCTCCTGATATGTTTGTTCCTCAGTCTGCCACGGATTATTCGGGGTCAGTAGGACAATCGTGTCAGAGTGATGACCCATTCTTATTTCTCAGTTCCACTAACATAGCGTCACTGGGTGATCCTACAGGAATATCCTCTCTCGGTACTGATGCAATGATTCATGCAATGAAAACCCACCACCACACGTCCTCTCTTGCCTCCCCTTCGATCCTTCCTGTAGCATCTCCGCCTTGAAACATATCACCCACCCTGTCAATGTAAGCTCCTCCTGTATCTCCATCCATTTACCCATATCCATAACCTTCTCCAGCTCTTACCCCATCTGTTTCAACATCACTCTCCACTCGAACCCTCCCTATCGCAGGAACTTCCTCCTGTTTGTGCAATGCTCTCTTATCTGTGAAACTGTCTCCAACCAAACTTGCTACCCCAATCTCTCAAAAACCAATCCAGATTCCACAGCCTCCATGTCTAAATAACCTCCAGAACCAAAGCCTTCCTATATTCATAAACATCTTCAGTCACGATGACCCTCCATATCTCTGTTTGTTCCGCCAGATGATACAAACCTCTTTATCTCTATAATCTGGTCAGTTCCCTAAAACAGTCACTGTCTGTGTAATCCAGCCCAGTCCTACAAACATCCTTATCCCTGTAAACTTCTCTATCCCTCCCAACATTTCCAACTCCATGAACCCGTCAGCCCTACAGCTCTCCACATTTCTGTAACCTCCTGTGGGTGTATGGTCCTCCCTCCCTGTGAAAGCACCTCCAGTCCCCACATCCCTCCTAATCTGGGTCCTCTGCTCCAGATCAGGCCATTGCTGTCTCTGTAAACACCTGCACTCCTGACAACTCTTCCCATTTGTGTAACCTCGTTCAGACCCCATACTCTCCAGTTTCCTGCATCCTCTTCATGCATTGCAACTAAAACCACATGTTTATGTAATATCCACCAGTGCTTACACCCTCCCCAACTCAGTAACCTCTTACAGTCCTAACAAAGCAACTAAACTGTGAAACCTCTCATTTCCCTACAATCCTCCCTCCATCCCTCCTCAAATGTCTTCATCACCATGAAACCTCACAACTACTGAAGCCTCCTTTTGGTACTGCAACCCTCCTCCTAATGTCTGCAAAACCCTCCTGTCCTGATAGCCCTCCCTATCTCTGTAACCCCCACCACCCTCCAGTGCCTTTCTGGGGAACATGGCAGAGGAGAGAAGATTTGTAGAGTCCAGGCCATGTTACGGTAGAATTCTGGGGATTACAGATTTGGTCTAATGTCTGTGGTGTGCAGATTATTGACGAGGACCCTAAAGACAGGATTTATGACTACTTGGAAAACCATAGTTAAATTAGTGACAGTCAGCACGGGTTTGTGAGGGGTCAGGTCATGCCTCAGAAATCTTATTGAATTCTTTGAGGATATGATAGAATACGTTGATGGATCATTCAAAAAAGAAGGATGATTGGGATACAGGGAAATCTGTCTGTCTGGATACAGGATTGGATGGCCCAGAGAAGACAGAGGGTGGCAGCAGATGGACAGTATTGAGCCTGGAGCTCAGTGACCAGTGGTGTTCTGTAACAATCGGCTCTGGGACTCTGCTCTTTGGGATTTTTGTAAATGACTTGGATGTGAATGTTGGAGAGTGGGTTAGTATGTTTGCCAATCACATGAAGGTTGGTGGAGTGATGGATAATGTGGAGGGCTGCTGGAGGTTGCAATGGGACATTGACAGGACGCAGAGCTGGGCTGGAAGTGGCAGATGGAGTCCAATCTGGAAAAGTGTGAAGTGATTCATTCTGGAAGGTCGAATTTGAATACAGAATACAGGGTGAAAGGCAGAATACTTGGCAGGAACAGTGCGGAGGAACAGTGATCATGGGGTCCGTGTCCATAGATCCCTCAAAATCGCCACGCACTTTGGTAGGGTTGTTAAAAAAGCATATGTTGTGTTGGCTTTCCTTAGAAGGGGGATTGAGTTTAAGAGCCGTGAGGTTTTACTGCATCTTTATAGCGTCCTGGTGAGACCACACTTGGAATATTGTGTTCAGTTCGGGTCCCCTGTTTACAGGAGGGATGTGCAAGTTTTAGAGAGTGTACACAGGAGATTTACCAAGATGCTGCCTGGAATGGAGGGCAGTTCTTACTAAGGTTTGAGGGAGCTAAGGCTTTTCTCATGGGAGTGAAGAAGGGGGTAAGGTGAACTGGTAGAGGTGACCAACGTGATGGAGAAAGTGAGGTCTGCAGATGCTGGAGATCAGAGCTGAAAATGTGTTGCTGGAACAGCGCAGCAGATCAGGCAGCATCCAGGGAACAGGAGAATCGACGTTTTGGGCATAAGCCCTTCTTCAGGAATCCTGAAGAAGGTCTTATGCCCGAAATGTCGATTCTCCTGTTCCGTGAACAAGGTGATGCGAGGCACAGAGTGAGTGAATAGTCAGAGACATTTCCTCCTATGGAATAAATCGCTATTACAAGGCGGCATAATTTTAAGGTGATTGGAGGATGGATAAGAGCATAGAGAATGGTAGGTGGTTGGAATGCACTGCCAATGGTGGTAGTAAAATTAGATACTTTCGAAACATTTAATAGACTCTTGGATAGACACATGGATAATAGTAAAATGAAGGGTATGTCGGTTAGTTTGATCTTACAGTTGGAGAAAAGGTTGGCATGAAATCATGGCCGAAGGGTCTTGGGCTGAACTGTTCTGTGTTCTATGTTCTGTCTGATAAACTGGGTAATAAGCTCAGATCATTGCAAAAAGGATATGGCATTCAGGAGGAACGAGGGAACTGGATACAAAATTGGCCTGATGGAAGGAGACAGAGGGTGATGGGATACATGTTGTTTTTCTGACTGGAGGCATGTGAGCAGTGGTGTAGTGGGTCCCCTGTTGTTTGTCATTTGGATAAATGGTTTGGATGGGAATGTAAAAGACATTGGTGGGGCCACCATTAAAACATTGTTGATCAGTAGGAAGAACTCATCTAGTTCACTCACCTCCTTTAGGGAAGGACATCAAATATTCTAACCTGGTCTGGCCGACATGTGACTCCAGACCACAGCAATACGGCTGACTCTGAGCTGCCCTCTGGGTAATTAACAGTGGGGTCAAAGAACGTTGTTCCAGGCAGTGACACCCACATCCCATGAATGAATAAATAAAAATACCTATGTCCCTCCCTACCTCTGCAAACACCTCCAGCTGCAGCAATCCGTCCTGGCTTTGTAACAACCTGATCACTCTCTGTAACACTCTCACCACCTCCAGCACCTTCACCTCTCCCTGGTCCTATTGTGTCAATGAACCCTGACCGTGGCTCCCCTTCCCACAGCCCTCCTCCTGCGAGCAGACCCATTGCAATGCATTAACATTTACTCCTAAAACATTCTCTCACTTCAGGATTTTAAGTACTTTTTGATGATCTTCTCAGCCTCATGACCTTGTATGATCCCTTTTGTCCTGAGTAAGGGATCTGTGGGAATTTCTTGCTGAGGTTTTTACTGTTTCAATCGAATGACCTTCTGTTGTGATTTACACTGTTCCTTCAAATGTTTTCCACTGTTCATTTCCAGCCACATATTTCAATCTGTTTAGCGTGTTTACCTTGGTCAGTTCTCCTCTCAAACTCATGTAATTGGCTATTTTTTTGTTTCTCGTTGTAGCTTGTCCTTTCTGTGATTCACTTTAAAACTTTATATTTCTTTAAACTTCACTTTCTCACAATTTCCCGAAGGATCTCTCCAGGTGACATTGCTCATTCACTAAGTTTCATTACACGGCCGCTCTGAGATAGTTATGTCCCTTAACAGTTGCACAATGTGTGTTTCAAAGAAACACTGAAAAAAAAAATGTCCGAAATCCTCTTCCAATATCAATGTTGACCGTGTGATTGTCCCAGATTATACAAATATTGAAGTTTTGCAAAATTATCACAATGCCCTTGTTAAAAAATGTCAATGAGTTCCTGTGTAATTCAGTGATGAGCAATGGAATGCTGTTCGGTTGCTAAAACCGTTCTGCTACTTGTGTCCTTGGCAAGTAGTAGCCAGAATTTACATTCAGACTGAATCTACTTCATGATCTGAGGCCAGATGCTTTCTCTGTAATGCCTTTGTTATCCATTATTGTTTGCGTTGTCCGTTTTGCCTGAGTTTGCACAAGATTGTGAATCACTGATATTTTTGTTCATCCTGTATTCATGTCTCCCAGCTGTCTAAATCTCTTTTATCTCTGTGTCTCAAATCCATCTTCCTTATTACAGCGACGTTGTCCATTCAAAATAAAACACAACTTACTCTTTCCCACAATTTTCTGTCACAAATCTATTCGCTGATGTACAATTTTAGTTAAACTCTGTCCTATCCTGTTCCGTTCTGTTTGTCTTCAGCCACATTCCCATACTGTTCCGCTGCTCCACGTTTTCTCTCTGGATTTAGAAAGCTCCTTTCACCTGAAGCCTGTCCCTGCATCCTATCTGTCAGTTGAAAGCTCTGTCCATAAGGAGAAAGTGAGGTCTGCAGATGCTGGAGATCAGAGCTGAAAATGTGTTGCTGGAGAAGCGCAGCAGGTCAGGCAGCATCCAGGGAACAGGAGAATCGACGTTTCGGGCATAAGATTCCTGAAGAAGGGCTTATTCCTGAAACATCGATTCTCCTGTTCCCTGGATGCTGCCTGACCTGCTGCGCTTCTCCAGCAACACATTTTCAGCCCTGTCCATAAACCTACCGACATAATCGGCCAGGACACTGGTCCCAGCACATTTCCAGTGGGACCATCCTAATGGACTATTTATTAAATCAGGTAGGGGATGTGGGTGTCTCTGGCTGACCAGCCTTTCTTGCCCAGCCCTAGCTGCCCTTGATCTGAGTTGCTTGCTCGGCCATTTCAGAGGGTCTTTGAGAGGCACACACTCTGCTGTGGCGATGTCCTGCAGACCACGTCAGGATGGGCAGATGTCTTTCTCGAAAGGACAAGTGTTTGGGTTTTTTGTACATCAGCAATGGTCTCATACTTATTTGTGGTTTGTTAATTACTATTTTTAAAATTATTGATTTCGAATTCCACCATTTCAGCTGGTGGGATTCCAACCGTCCTCCTTGAACATTAGCTGAGGTTTGGGATACATGCTCTAGCAATAATACCACTCGGCTATCACTTCGCCTGCTCACAGGTTGCTCATTCCTGACTGGTAAAACCAGTGCATGATGAAGCGAAACCTGTTCTTCCAACACAATTATGTGATCCTGATATCTTCCAGTACTCTGGTGATATCACTTAGTATCTCGCTCTTTCTCTCTCTCTCTTTCTCTCTCTCTCACTCACTCGCGCGCTCTCTCTCTCTCTCTTTCTTTCTTTCTCTCTCTCTCTCGCTCTCTCTCTCTCGCTCTCTCTCTCGCTCTCTCTCTCTCGCTCTCTCTCTCTCGCTCTCTCTCTCGCTCTCTCTCTCGCTCTCTCTCTCGCTCTCTCTCTCGCTCTCTCTCTCTCTATTGAAGCTGCACCAGATCCTGAGCCAACAGAATTCTCCACTCCAGGGATGGAGACTGGGATTCTCCAAGTCTCTGTGGTGGTACACAGTGCCATTTTTAATCGTCAATGTATCAGTGTAATTTCCCATTCTGTCTATTTCTCTGTCTCCTGTAGGTACTCAGGAAGGTCCTGACTCAGTAGACTTCCCAACTGCTGGGTGTCTCGTCCATCACCACATTGAAGATGGTTGGTCAGCCAGAGAGACAAAGGGCAGGGAGATCTGGAACCTTCAATAAATCCTGCAGTGAGGTAAGATCACTCACAGTGCACAGAGCAGAGAGCAATGAGAGCGCTCCAAATATCGGCTAACAGGACATGACACAATTACAGTGCTGGATGGGGAGCACAGTTCACACATACCACACGCTCAATCACCACTCCTGCTGTAAGTTCTGTTGTACTAAGACTCACTAGTCTGCAATACTGTATCTATGGCATGGCTTATTCACCAGTGTCTTCAATAATTTGTAACTCCTATAACAGTTCCTATCTCTGTAACCTCCTAGCCCGATTGTCCCTCCACATATTTGAAATGTACTGAATTCCAGACTACCGTCACTATCGCTGTAAATTGCTTCAGTGTCCACAACATTCCTTATCTTGGTAGTCTCCTCCTCCAATAACTGGAGACCGAGCCATGCAGCACGGAAACTTTTCCTTCAACCAAACTAGTCCATGCTGACCAGAGTCCATGAACGAGTCGCGTTTCCCTGCATTTGACCCGTATCCCTTCAAACTTCTCCTCCCCCCAAATTGAACATTTCTCTACCACTTTCCCTGAAAGTTTATTCCATAACTGCACCATCCTCTGTGTGGAAACTTTTCTCCTAAAATCGCTTTTAAGTCTTTCCTCTCCCATCTCATATTTTTGCCCACTGGAACACAGAACATGACAGCGCATTACAGACCCTTCGGCCTTCGATTTTGCACCAACGTGTGGAACCAATCTGAAGCCCAAGTAACCAACACTATTCCAACTCTTGTCCATATGTCTATCCAATGACCGTTTAAATGCCCTTAAAGTTGGCGAGTCTACCACTGTTGCAGGCAATGCATTCCATGCCACGACTAATCAGAGTAAAAAACCTACCTCTGGCATCTGTCCCATATCTATTTATTCATGTTAATATCTACCTCAATGTAAAGGTATCTCCCCTTGTGCTAGGCATCGCCATCCAAGAGAAAAGGCTCTCACTGTCCAACCCATCTCACCTGCTGATTATCTTATATGTCACAATTAATTGACCTCAAACACATTCTTTTGAACAAAAACAGCTTCAAGTCCCTCAGCCTTTCCTCATAAGACCTTCCCTCCATACCAGGTAACTTCCGAGTAAATCTCCTCTGAATCATTTCTAAAGCTTACACATCCATCCGGTAATGCAGTGACCTGAACAAATATGGCCACACTCAGAAGTTTGTATAGCTGCAGCATGATCTAATGGTTCTGAAACTCAATCCCACTACCAAGACAAGCTCCCACACTGAATTCCTTCTTAAAAAACCCATAAACCTGAGTGGAAACTTTTAATGATCTCTGAACATGGACATAGAGATCTCTCTGTTCATCTACACTACCAACAATCTTACCATTACCCCAGTACCCTTTTTTCCTGTTACTCCCTCCAGAGTGAATCGCCTCACACCTTTCCACATCAAACTCCATTTGCAAACTTTCAGTCCAGCTGTGCAGCTTATCTAAGCCTTTCTGTAACCTACAACACCCTTCGTCACTATCCACAACTCTACCGACCTTGATGTCTTCCGCAAATTTACTAACCCATCCTCCAATGCCCTCATTCAGGCCATTTATATAATTGACAGCAACAGTGGATCCAAAACACATCCTGTAAGTACCCACCAGTAACAGAACTCCAGGATCGATATTTCCCATCAACCACTACCCTCTGCCTTCTTTCAGTGCGCCAATTTCTGATCCAAAGTGCCAAATCACCCACAATCCCATGCCTCCGTATTATTGGCAATAGCCTACCATGGGGAACCTTAACAAACGCCTTACTGAAATACATGTACACCACATCAACTGCTTTATTCTCATCTATCTCTTTGTTCACCTTCTTAAATAACTCAATAAGGTTTGTGAGGGCACGACCTGCCCCTCACAAAACCGTTTTGACTATCCCTAATCAACTCACTCATCTCCAGATGATTATAAATCCTATCCCCTACAAGCCTTTCCAACAGTTTACCCAGAATCAAAGTAAGGCTCACGGGTCTATAACTACCAGGATTGTCTCCACTCCCCTGCTTGGGGTGGCACGATGGCACAGTGGTTAGCACTGCTGCCTCAGAGTACCAGTAGACCTGGCTTCAATTCTTGCCTCAGCCAACTGTCTGTATGGAGTTTGCACATTCTCTCCGTGTCTGTGTGGGTTTCCTCCGGGTGTTCCAGTTTCCTCCCACAGTCCAAAATGTGCAGGTTAGGTGAATTGGCCATGCTAAATTGCCTATAGTGTTAGGTGAAGGGGTAAATGTATATAAACATGTTTATATAAATGTCTGTAGGTTCACCCCTCAGTCTCCGATGCTCCAGGGAAAATAGCCCCAACCTATTCAGTAACAACCCTGGAAACATCTTATTAATCTTTTCTAAACCCTTTCAAGTTCACAACATCCTTCTGACAGCAGGGAGACTAGAATTGCACAGTGTACTCCAATTGTGTTGTAACATAGTAATCTGAGTTCCCCAGTCTTGGTGCACAGTAAGTCCTAGATTCAACAAATTGTTTAGGATCTTAGCCATATCCAAAAGTCATGCACATCGACGGCTTCATTGATCTTTAAGGGCCCCTACTTTGTCCCGAGTTAATCGTTTACTCTTATTGTTTCTATATTATCTAAAATCAGTTTTGGATTTTACTCATCCTTCTTTGCCGAGGTGATTTCATGTCCCCTTTCTACATTCCTGATTTCCATCCTACAGTCCCTGTGATCCTCCGGGATTCCCTTGATCCAGCTGGCTATACCTGACATGTGCCCCCTTTTCCTTGACCAGACCCTCAATAGACAGCCAGTGTTTCCGAATGCTGTCAGCATTGACCTGCACACAAACAGGAACATGCTGGCGCTGATCGCTCAATTTCACTCACTTTTAAAATATTCTCACTTGCCAGACTTCCCTTTCCCTGTAAGTAGACTCTGCAATCACATTTTGAAAGGTCCTGGTTAATGCGATCAAGATTGGGCTAGCCCCATTTTATAATTTGAACTTGTGGACCAGGCTTGTACTTTTCCATAGCTGTTTCCGAACTAATAGAACTGTAGTCACTTTGGCAAAATGCTTTCCCACTAACACCTCAGTCCCTTTCCCGACCTTGTTTCCCAATGGGAGCTCAGACTTTGCCCAATTCTGTTTTCAGGCCATTTATATATTGATTGCAAGTTTACTGGAAATCAATTACCAAATTCCTCCCTTGCAAACGCTGGACACTGGCAGTCCTGTTTTAAGGTGGAAAGTTAAAAAACCCCTACCATAACAGCCCTATTATTATGATTGACATTTGAGATCTCCCGACATATTTGTTCCTCAGGGGATAGGGATTAGTTATTAGGGATTAGTAGGACAATCAAATCGAAGTGATGACCCATTCTTATTTCTCAGTTCCACTAACATAGCTTCACTGGGTGATCCCACAGAAATATCGTCTCTAAGTACTGCTGGAATGAGTCATGCAATCAAAACACATCACCACGCGTCCTCTCTTGCCTCATATTCAATGCTTCCTGTGGTCTCTCTACCTTGAAACAATGAACTGCCAGTCTTGCTCCTCCCTCAGCTGTGTTTCTGCAATAACTAATATCCCAGTTTCATGTTCCAATCCATGTCCTAATTTCACCTTCCTTAGCTGTCAGGCCCCTTGCATTGAAATAAATGCAGTTTAATCATCAGTTTTCCCCCATTCCCTGCTATATTCTTGCCTGCCTTATCTCTCGAAATGGCTCTCTTTAACTTGTGTACCAGCCTCAGTCTTCTTTCTGACCTTACGACTGTTTAAGATACAGCACCCTGCCAGATTATATTATATCCTCTCTAGCAGCTCCAGCAATTCGCCCCATCAGGATGTGGGTCCCCCTCCCGCTCCCAGTTCAGGTGTCTTCCCCACCCGGTCCACCTGTGCTGACACCTTCAGGGATCTTTGGGTTGTCCACTCAGGTCCCTGTGTTCCTCAGCACTCCACAAGGTCCGAACACTCATTATGTCTGTCCTTCGCTTATCGTACCTCCCACAGGATATGACCTCACATTGATCAGAACTAAACTCTGCTCAGATTATCATCTGATCGTCATCAGACTGTAGCCTGAGACCATCGCCCTCACTCTGAACAACATCTTCACCTTTCATGTCATCTGCAAACCGACTAAAGATATCTTCTGCTTTCACTTCAGAGTAATTATTCCACAGAATAACCAGCGATCGTTCCTGCACAGATCCCTGTGGTACACACGCTGATGAAACAATTTAAAACACGAAAAAGACTATCCATCAATTTTGTATCCAAATTACCAACTTGTCTTGGATCCCATGGGCTCTTTCCTTTTAGACCAGCCTTCCATGTGGGAACTTGTCAAAGGCCTTAATGACTCCATGTAACCCACATCATCTGCACGGCCCCCTTCGGTATTTTTAGACACCATTTCAAAAAAACTAAACTGAATTCCTCCGACAGTATCTTCCTTTATCAAATCCGTGATGACTAATCTGAGTTGATCCTTGCATTTGCAAGTATCGATTCATCCTCAGAGTGTTATCCAATAATATCCCTTTCCCCGCTGTCAGACTATCTGCTCTATAATTACCTGGCCTATCCCTGCTGCCCTTCCTGAACAAATGAACCACATTACCGATCCTCCAGTCATTCGGCACGTCACCTGTGGCCAGCAAAGCATTAAACATATCCACCAGGGCCCCAGCAATCTCCTCTCTTACCTCCCATAGCAGCCTGGATACATTTCATTGGGCACTGGGGAGTTCTCCACCTTTTTATGCCTGTGAAAATATTTAGTACCTCCTCCTTATTGATCTTAACATGTTATAGAACCTCACCTTCCCGTCTGAAATCCCCGGCTACAATGTCTTTCTCCTGCATGAATACAGATGGGAAGTATTCATTTCAGACCTCACCTACTTCCTCTGGCTCCATGCACAGATTGTTTCTTTGGTTTCTAATAGGCCTCACCCATTCCTCAGTTACCCCTTTATTCTAACTATACTGACAAAGTACCTTGTGGCTTTTCCTTCATAGTATCTGACAAGATTATTTCACAGCCATTTCTAAGGACCCCGTTGCACTCCCTGTCTTTGTGAATGGCTTCACCTGGTTTTATTGCACTGTGTTTTCTTCATCAAACTCACGATATCGCTTGATTTGTATTCTCTGGACTTGCGGCCTTTACTACTCCCTCTTCATGAACACAATGGGATGGGGTCCTGTGAAATGAGTATCAGGCATTAGGTAAGAAGTTAAAAAGCAGGACCTCAAGGGCAATGATCTCTAGATTACTCCTAGTCCCACATGCCCCAGTGAGGATAGACATAGAAAGATAGGCTGGGTGGATGTATGCCTGAGGAGCTGTTGGAAGGGCAGGGTTTTCAGTTCTTGGATCACTAGGATCTCTTCTGGGGTAGAAGCGACCTGTATGGGGGGGGGGGGGGGGGCGGGGGGGGATGGGTTTGACTTGAACCAGACGGGCACCAGTATCAGTGCGGGGAGATTTGCTCGTGTTACCCTGGAAGTTTTAAACTAGTTTGGCAGGAGGTTGGGACTCTGACTAAGAGAGGGAACATCGAAAATACATTAGCCATCGAGGGCAAGTTTCCTATTCAGGATATCCAGGGGCACAGACGAGGGAGGGAAAAGACTTCTGGTTTAACGGGCATTTATTTCAATGCATGAGGCTTGACTGGTAAGGCAGGTGAGCTCAGAGCATGGATTAGCTCTGGGGACTGGGATATTATAGCCATAACCAAAACATGGCTGAGAGAAGGGCAGGACTGGCAGCTCAGTGTTCCAGGATACAGAAGCTACAGGTGGGACAGAAGGACAAGTAAGTGAGGAGGGGAGTTGACCTTTTGATAAGGGAGGACATAACACCAGTGCTTAGACACAATACTCTTAAAGAGTCACCAAATGAGGCCACATGTTTAGAACTTAGAAACAAACCAGGGGTGGTCACTCTGTTGGGATTGTATTATAGACCCCCAAATAGCCGGCAAGTACTCGAGGAGCAGATGTGTAGAGAGATTGGAGATACCTGTCAGAATAATAGAGTAGTATTGGTTCGAGATTTTAATTTTCCAGTTTTGACTGGACCACCCAGAGAGTAAAAGGCCCGTACTGAGTGCAATTTGTCAAATGTGTCCAAGAACGTTTCCTAAATCAAGATGCAACTCTAACAAGGCCCAACTCTACTCAGGCGGGTGCAACACTGGACCTCCCCTCAGAAAACGTGGTCGGGCAAGTGACAGAAGTGTCAGTCAGAGAGCACTTTGGTTCCAGTGACCACAACTGTCTTAGTTTTAACATAGTTATGGAAAAAGATCAGACAGATCCACAGATTAAGGTGTGAAACTGGAACAGGGACAGGTTTGGGGCCATTAGGCAGGATCGAGCAGAGGTCGATTGGGTGAATTAAAAATAACACAAAACCAGGTTATAGTCCAACTGGTTTATCTCAAAGCACCAGCTTTCAAAGTGCAGGTGATCATCCTAAAAGATGAAAACTTAAACTAAATGTGATTAGTATTACATTCCATGACACTGCAATCCTGTTGCTATAAATTCTGTGCCTTATGATTGTGCTCCACAACCACGTGATGAGGCTGCGTTCTGAAACCTAGTGCCTCTAAATAGACCTGCTGGACTGGAAGCTGGTGTTCTGTGATTTTTAACTTTGCCCATCCCAGTCACCACCGGATCCTCCACATCATGCTACCGTCAACTGGGTGAGTCTGTTTGAAGGAAAAGGAATGACTGGCAAACGGGAGCCTTTTAAAAGTGTGATATTAAGAATTCAAGGCAAATTTGTCCCTGTTAGAGTGAAGGGAAAAGCTGGCAGGTTTAGGGATTTGTGGCTTATGAGGGATATTGAAGTTCCGGTCTGGAAAATGAAGATGGTATACATTGTATTTAAGCTTTCCGAATCAACCTTACCTACCTCACCAGACTGATTGACACAATCATGGAAGAGCACAGCAATTCAGGCAGCATCCGAGGAGCTTCGAAATCGACGTTTCGGGCAAAAGCCCTTCATCAGGAATAAAGGCAGAGAGCCTGAAGCGTGGAGAGATAAGCTAGAGGAGGGTGGGGGTGGGGATAGAGTAGCATAGAGTACAATAGGTCAGTGGGGGAGGAGATGAAGGTGATAGGTCAGGGAGGAGAGGGTGGAGTGGATAGGTGGAAAAGGAGCTGGGCAGGTCGGACAAGTCCGGACAAGTCAAGGGGACCATGTTGCTGGAGGTTAGAAACTAGGATGAGGTGGGGGAAGGGGAAATGAGGAAACTGTTGAAATCCACATTGATGCCCTGGGGTTGAAGTGTTCCGAGGCGGAAGATGAGGTGTTCTTCTTCCATGCGTCTGGTGGTGAGGGAGCGGCGGTGGATGAGGCCCAGCACCTCCATATCCTCGGCCGAGTGGGAGGGGGAGTTGAAATGTTGAGCCACGGGGCGGTTTGGTTGATTGGTGCGGGTGTCTCGGAGATGTTCCCTAAAGCGCTCTGCTAGGAGGCGCCCAGTCTCCCCAATGTAGAGGAGACTGCATCGGGAGCAACGGATACAATAAATGATATTAGTGGATGTGCAGGTAAACCTTTGATGGATGTGGAAGGCTCCTTTAGGGCCTTGGATGGATGTGAGGGAGGAGGTAAGGCCCTAAAGGAGCCTTCCACACCCATCAAAGTTTTACCTGCACATCCACTAATATCATTTATTGTATCCGTTGCTCCCGATGCGGTCTCCTCTACATTGGGGAGACTGGGCGCCTCCTAGCAGAGCGCTTTAGGGAACATCTCCGAGACACCCGCACCAATCAACCAAACCGCCCCGTGGCTCAACATTTCAACTCCCCCTCCCACTCTGCCGAGGATATGGAGGTGCTGGGCCTCCTCCACCGCCGCTCCCTTACCACCAGACGCATGGAAGAAGAACGCCTCATCTTCCGCCTTGGAACACTTCAACCCCAGGGCATCAATGTGGATTTCAACAGCTTCCTCATTTCCCCTTCCCCCACCTCATCCTAGTTTCTAACCTCCAGCAACTCGATCCCCTTGACTTGTCCGGACTTGTCCGACCTGCCCAGCTCCTTTTCCACCTATTCACTCCACCCTCTCCTCCCTAACCTATCACCTTCATCTCCTCCCCCATTGACCTATTGTACTCTATGCTACTCTATCCCCACCCCCACCCTCCTCTAGCTTATCTCTCCAAGTTTCAGGCTCTCTGCTTTTATTCCTGATGAAGGGCTTTTGCACGAAACGTCGATTTCGAAGCTCCTCGGATGCTGCCTGAATTGCTGTGCTCTTCCAGCACCACTGATCCAGAATCTGGTTTACAGCATCTGCAGTCATTGTTTTTACCTACCTGATTGACACAATCAACCTGTGAAGACCCTACAATCCTCTCAGGTCTCTGCAGCATTTCGATCTGTAGAACCTACTCCAGTGCCTGTGACTCTCCCAATCCAGCTCCTCTCAGATTCCCTATCTGTGTGACATCCAACCGTCGTCAGCACCCACCCTATCAATGCAAGCTCCTCCAGTCTCTCTATCTATCCGCCCATCTCTATAACCTTCTCCAGCTCTTACACCCCTATCTGTGTAAACGTCACCGTCCCCTACAACGCTTCCCACTTTGACCAACTGTAAGAGATTAGTAATGTTCCCTTATCTGTGAAACTGTCTCCAACCAAAATTGCCCTTGTTATCTCCGGGAAAAACTGTCTGATTCCACATCCTCCATGTCTAAATAACCTGCACAACCTAAAGCTTCCTGTATCTATAAACATCTACTGTCACGACTACCCCCCATAAGTCTGTATGTTCTTCCCGTCTGTACAACCGTCTTTGCCTCTGTCATCTGCTCCGTTCCCTAAACCATCCCTGTCTGTGTAAACCTCCCCAACCTAACAACATCCTTATCCCTGGAAAGTGCTCCACCTCTCCCAATCTTCTTTGCTCAGTGAAACCCCTCCAGCTCTCCACATCTCTGCAGGGTCCGGCAGTTCCCCAAAACATCCCTCTATGTGGAACTTCCACCAGAGACCACTACCCACCATATCTCTTATCCCCTGCTGATCCCTCTATCTCTGTTCCCAGCTTCAGCCACGACAACCCTACTTCCATGTACAACATCATCAAGTCCCTGCAATCCTCCAGATCTGAGGAAACTCCAGCAGACATTGTCACTCCCTCATGATCTCTGACTGCCTATAGTGATTTGAAACTTCTGCAATTCGATAACATCTCCAGTCTCCTTGCCCCTGCAGATCATGGTGACCTACTCCAAACCTCTCAACCCTCCCTGCCTGTGTTCATCATCAAGTTGATACAACTCGTCTCATGTCTGTAGTGCCCTGCAGACCCTACAATCCTCCCCGTTTTTGTGAATGCTGCCTATCACTATTACTGTCCCTATCTGTGTAACTACCTCCAGTTACTACAGCCTCTTTACTGTGTAGCCCCCATCAGACCCTAAAGCCATGCTATCTGTGTAACCTCCTTCAGGTCTATATCCTCCAACTTGCTGAAACCTGCTGTCACAATTGCAACCCCCATTATTACTCAACATTGCTTCGTCTCTAAAACTATCCCTATCAGTGTGATCTCCTCCACTGCGTACAACACTCCCAGTCTGTGCAATGGGCGATGCATGGTTTTATGAAAGGGGAATTTTAAAAAGTCTGTTGGATTCTATATTTTGGTGTGACCATAAATGGCAGAATAGATAAGGGTGGGGGAGGGTAGTAACGGTCGAAGGATATTTCAAATTTCGGAAGCATTTTGACAAGTTTCAACAAGGGCTAAAGATTAGCTTGGGAGAGAATAGGGTCCCTGAAAGGTCAATGAGGCTGTCTGTGTGTGAATCACCGCTGATGGGGGAGATCCAAAACAAATATTTTGCATTTTGATTTACTTTGGAGAAAGACTGGAAGCTCGGGAACTTGGGAAAATACATAGTGATGTATCGAACAGAGTTCACATTGGAGGACAGGATGGTTTAAAATGAAAAAAGGTTGATAAAACCTTGGGACATGATCAGATGTATCCCAGCGCTCTGTGAGAAGCTCGGGAGGAATTTACAGGGCACCTCACAGTGATATTTGTATCATCAACAGCCACCTCAGACCAGTGAGACTGATGGAAGAGGTGGGTAAGTTGTTGGAGGAGATTCTGTGAGAAAGGATCATCATGCATTTGGAAAGGCAAGGATGGATCAGCGATGGTCAGCATGGCCTTCCGCACGGGAAACCATGTCTCACAAACTGGATTGAGTGTTTGTGGAGGTAGAAAAGTGATAGAGCAAGGCAGAGCAGTGGATGATGTCCACATTAACTTTAGCAAGGCCTTTGACAACGTTCTGCATGGCAGACTGGTTAATAAGTTTAGATCACACATAATCAGGGATCACTCACCCATAGCGATCCCTTTAACAAATACTGCCATATTTCTAAAGCATCGGCTTCTTCAGAATTTTTAGTTTTTTTTTTGTCTTCTGCGCATCGTTTAATGAAGTCTGGTAAATCCTGGGAATTACTGAGCCAAGACCGTCCAAAGTGGGGGAGAAGCATTGGGACGGTGTCGAGCAGCTGGACACTTGATGTGGGGAAAAAGGGGAATCCAGGAGAAAACAGCACAAGGAGCGCGCTGTCACACCAACGTCCCACCTATCCCCATCCCACGGCCACCTTCTGCCCCAAGTGTGGCAGGCCACATCGGTCTGTACAGCAACACACAGACTCCCCTGAGAGTGGGAGAGAGTCAGCCTGGTTTGTGACTCACCGCCAATGAGATGGTGAGATAGGGAAGTTGAATCCCCTTTCAGTTGTCCTACTGTCTTTGTTACAAATTCCAATAATTCCCTGTCTAATGCCATGCCTCACAATGAAATGCTGTAAAGGGGCCTTAACACTGCCCTTCACCTTCTGTGTTCTGACTCTTATTACCCAGAATTTCGTTTCCTAATGTTTGATAGTGTGAGGCCACATATAATCCCATTGTTATCCCTAACGATGAGAGTTCCCCATTCTCCTTCCCACTCTGCCTGACTTTCCACAATGTTGTGTAGCCGTGAATATTAATGCCCCACCCTTTGTTCACCCCTGTGACCACGTCTCCCTGATGGTGATAAGATAGAAATCACAGTCACAGGAGCATATCCCTTATTACAAATGCTTTGTGCATTCAAATTCCGAAATAGTAATTTACTTTTGAAATCACAAATTCCTGTCACAAACCTATCTGCTGATGTATAGTTTTAGTTAAACTTAGTCTCTTCCTGTTTTTCCTCAGCCACAGCCCCATGTTTCAATATTTGAACATTTCTCGATAGAATTGGGAATTTCCTTCTAGCTGAGTCCTGTCCCTCCTTGTCTGTGTCAGTTTAAAGCACTCTACATTGTCCTGGTCATATGATTGACCAGGACACTGGTCCCAGCACTGTACCATCTCAATAAAATAGCTGACTCCTCCCTGAGTTCTGGTAGCAGTGCCCACTGCATCAGACCCACTTCTTCTGACACCATGGTTTGATCCTGAAATCTTCCAGCACTCTGGTGATATCACTCAGTCTCTCTCCATTTGGTATCCCTCACTATGTGGGTCTTATTGCTGCTTCTGTCAGCGTCTCTCAATCTTACAGCTACTCCGGATCCGGAGCCAAAAGAGTCCTCCGATCCGCAACAGTACAGACCAGGGATGGAGTCTGGGATTTTTGTGATCTCTGCTGGACTCAGTGCTACTCTACATGAGTTATCCTCACTGCATCAGTCTAATTTACCATTCTGTCTGTTTCTCTCTCATGCAGGTAATCAGGATGTTTCTAACTCCTGTCTCATCCATCACCACATTGAAGACGCTTGGTCAGCCAGAGAGAGATGGAGAGGGAGATCTGGAGCCTTCAGTAAATCCTGCAGCCGGTAAGATCAATTATAGTAAATAGCACAGGGTGGAGGTAGTGGCCATCTTTATTCAGACCTGGAACACAGGACATAGCTACAGATCTGGGCAAGGAACAGCAACATTCTCGGCTTCATTCCTACCATCTTGTGAGGGCTCTGCTGTACTGGAACTCCCCGAGACTGCACCTGAGGTCCCAGGCATCACTCTTGGCACATACTCTATTAGTGATCTCTGTCATATACTACAGCCCCGATAATCCTTCCTCTATTTGGAATCTCCTCTAGTACACACAATGCTGTCTGTCTCTGTCAGGTTCTCCAATCCCTGACACCCTAATCCCTAAACGTCTCCAGTAGATACTAAATTCCCTCATCCCTGTAATTGCCGAGCCCTGTCTATCCCCGTAAGCTCCTCCTACCAATGCCACCCTCCATGTAAATGTGTTTTGTCTCTCACCTCTCCATCCATCCCTATCTGGGGAAACTTCTCCAGCTCTTACAACTCTTCCTTACCTGTGAAAAAATCGTAACCTCCTTATTGTTCTACTAATCTTCGATCTTAATCTATTTAAACTTCACCCTCTCCCCACCAACCCTCCCGACCACAGGAACCTCTTTCATTTTGTGCAACCCTCCCCATTTGTGTAACTGTCTCCAACCCAGTAACCTGGCATTCTCCATTGCTTTCCTATCTATGCAGCCTCCAGAACCTAGAAGCGTTCTTATATCTGTAAACATCTGCAGTCACTACAACCTTCCATATCTCTGTCAATATACACAATAATCTCCTACTGAAACACTTCCTATCTGTGCCTCTCAGTCTGCCTGCCTCTCCCTATATCCATCCCTATCCCTATCTCCAGAATCTCATCCAGCTCCCTCTACCTCTGTAAATTCCTCCAATCTGCAAACCCCTTTATCCCATGAACATTATTGCCCAGATTTAGCTCGAAAATCCTCAAGTCCCTGTAAGCCTCCCTGTCTCTGTAACCTCTATCCATCTGTTCAACCCCCCCCCCCCCACCCTGCATTCGCCATAAGGCAGATGGAATGACAGTGAACAGATATGCTGGAATCGTCATGGTGCTGGAGAATGACCATTGCTGGGAAGGGACTATTGAAGGGTTGTTGGGATCGAGGCAGGATAGGCAAAAATCCAACAAGTTGTGAAGAAAGGATGAGGTTAATGCATTAATGAGATAGCCACGTGGAACTGAAGATCAAAATTTGGAGTCTATTTGGATGGAACTGGGAATGAACAAGCAGCAGCAGCAATCATTGGCTGGAATTCCTTTAACGGAATCAACCAGTGATGGGAATGTCAATATGGTTACAGTCAGGACACTGAATGTACTTGTAGCAAGGGCAGTACTGTAACTGTGTGTGACAGTGGTCTCCGTCCCGACTGGATAACTAATGAGTATCAGGGCTGTAATGGATGGAATTCTGGATTGGATACGAGATGGTTTTCTATAACATCATATCAAGGAGCCAGCAACAAAATTGTCCATTGGATTTCAAATGCTGTGTAATAATAAATATCCAATCGTCCCATTTTAGCGGAGTTTTGTGAGGAAAGACCCATAGTGTTATAATGCAGATATTGAGTTAGGACCATAAGATGTCGGAGCAGAATGAGGCCATTTGGCCCATTGAGGATGCTCTGCCCTTCAATCAGATCATGGCTGACCTGATACTCTCCAACTCTACATTCCTGCCTTTTCCACAAAACCCTTGTTTCCCTGATCCATTAACATCTGACTATCTCTGCTGTCAATATTCTTAATGACCCAGCCTCGACAGCCCCCTGCAGTCAGGAATTCCCACAGATTCCCTACCCTCTGAGTGAAGACATTCCTCCTCATCTCCATCTTAAATGGGTGAGCTCTTGCTGGGATTTTCTGCCGTCTGGTTACACATTCTCACACAATTGAAACGAAAGGAAGTGACAAAAGTAATTATTGCAGGTGATATGAAAATTGGTGGAGTTGGGGTGAATGAGCAAGGAGATCCAAGGTTGCAGGAGGTTACTGATCAGTTGGAAAGATGTGCAAAGAAATTGCAAATTAAGTTTAATCTGTACAAGTGTGAGGTCATGTCAAATTCAAGAAGAAAGTTAGGATACTGAGGGACATTGATATACAGAAGGATCTTGGTGCACTGAGTGGTAAGGTCCTAGGGAGTGTTACTGAACAAAGAGACCTTGGAGTCCAGGTTCATAGTTGCTTGAAAGTATAATCCCAGGTAAATAGGATAGTGAAGAAGGTGTTTATTCTGCTTGCGTTTACTGATCAGAACACTGAGTAGAGGAGTTGGGAGGTCATGTTGTGGCTGTACAGGACATTGGATAAGCCATTTTTGGAATATTGCATGCAGTTCTTGTCTCCTCCCACCGGAAGGATGTTGTATAAATTGCAAGGTTTCAGAAAAGATTTACAAAGGTGTTGCCAGGATTGGAAGATTTGAGCTAAAGGGAGAGGTTGAGTGGGCTGAGGCTACTTGATGCTGCGGGGTGACCATATAGAGATTTATACAATCATGAGAGGCATGGATAGGTTTACCAGACAAGGTCTTTTCCCTGAGGTCGTGGAGTCCAGAACCGGACGGCCCAGGTTCAGGGTGAGAAGGGAAATAAATAAAAGGAACATACGGGGCAACTTTTTCAGGCAGAGGGTGATGCGTGAATGCAATGAACTGCTAGAGGAAGTGGTGGAGGCTGGTACTATTACTGCCTCTAAAAGGCATCTGGATGGGTATCCGAACAGGAAGGGGTGAGGGGGATTTGGGCCAAGTGCTGGCAAATGAGACAAAATTATGTTCATGTATGTGGGCAGCGTGAACGAGATGGACTGAAGAGTCTGTTTCTGTGCTATACATCTCTACGACTAAATGTTTTGCACTGTTCCTTTCTACTTGTCTTCAGCCACATTCCCATGCTGTTCCAATGTGTCCCCTTTTCTCTTTGGATTTGGGAAGCTCCTTTCACCTGAACCCTGTCGCTGCATCTTCTCTGTCAATAAAAGCACTGTCCATTTCCAGCCACAAACTTCACTGTTTCCCCTGTTTACCTTGGTCAATTCTCCCATGAAACACATGCTTGGTTGTGATTGTAGGGTGTGCTTTATGGTCCATCATCTCACTGAATTCCACTACACTACAATTTCCCAGAGGATATCTCAGTGTGACATTACTCCTTCACTCAGCTTCATCACCCAACGGTCGATCTGAGATAGTCACGTCCCTGGTCATTTACACAATGTGTTATTCAAAGAAACACTGACACAAACACTTGAAGGGGAGTTCGGAGAATATCATTTTTGACAAAGATTGAAGTCTCCCAAAATTATCACATTGCATTACACAGGAATTCACTGGAATGTGCAACAGGGCTGAGCAATGAAATATTGTTAGGCAGCCTAACCACTGTTCTCTTGCTTGTGTTTTTGACACGCGTTACTCATAATCTGCATTCAGGCTGATTCAGCTGCATCATCTGAGGCCACATGCTTTCTCTGTTATGCCTTTGTTACCCATTACTCTCAGGGTTACCCATCCTGCACTCCCTGAGACCCCTCAAGGATGGGTACGATTGAATATTTATGTGCTGCCTTTTGCTTCTCCTCTAACCACATCTCCCTGGTGACTAAATCTTATTTATCTCGGTGTCACAAGTCTATTACCTTATTACAGATACATTGTTCATTCCAAAAAAACGAACATTGTAATTGACTTTTTCCCAGAATGTCCTGTCACAGCCTAATTCACTGATGTACAGTTTTAGTTAACCTCTGTCCCTTCCTGTTCCTTTCTGCTTGTCTTCAGCCACATTCCCATGCTGTTCCAATGTGTCCCCTATTCTCTTTGGAATTGGGAAGCTCCTTTCACCTGAACCCTGTCGCTGCATCTTCTCTGTCAATTAAAGCACTGTCCATAAACCCACCGACATAATTTGCCAGGACACTGATCCCAACTATGTTGTTTTCAATTCACTCAATGGGATGTTAGTGTTTCTGGCTGGCCAGCATTTCATGCCCCCCCCCCTCCCCCCACCTCGAGCTGCCATTGAGCCAAGTGCCTTGTGAGACTATTAGACAAGGCAGCTTAGAGTCAACCCTATTGCTCTGGGTCTGGAGTCATATGTAGGTCAGACCAGCTGCCTATCGCAGATTTCATTCTTGAAAGGATATTGAGCATTCAGATGGGTATCCCTGCCACTGTTATTAAATTCTGGATGAACAGTCTAGTGAGAATAACACTGCCCCACTGACAGCTCCCTCATCCCTGAGTACTGATCCCAGTGCACCATGAATCAAAACCCTTCTTCTTGACCGTGGTTTGATCCTGATACCTTCCTGCAATTTGATGCTATCACTCAGACTCACTCCATGTGGTATCTGTCACTGTGAGAGTCTAATTGCTGCAGCTTTTGTCGTGTCGTGTGATAGAGTCATACAGCAAGGAGACATACCTTTCGGTCCAACGCATCTGTGCCAGTGTCTTGAATGCTTGTGATTCCCAGAAAAGTTCCAATTTCTGTAACCTCCATCCTTCCCATAATCCTGCTGTTTATTTGAAACCTACTCCAATGCTGACGACGCTCCCGATGTATAATTTGCTCTAAACTCGGTAATTTGCCCAATCTCAGTAACCGCATCCTGCACTCAGTACAATAATCTCTATTTCTGTAGTTTTCCACAATAACTACAGTCCATCCTGTCTCTGTAAAATACTCCAGCCCGGACCAAAATACCCACCTGTGTACCTTCCTCAAGCTCCAAGAGAACATGATCTCACTGTAACCTTCTGCAGGCCAGATCACATTCCTGCCTCCTGGCCTATAGCACCACATGACCTCTGTAACCATCTCCCATCCCGGCCCAACTCCTTACCTGTGTAAACACCTCCAGACCCTTTTCCAGCTGCAACAACACTTCCCATCTCTGTGTGCTCCTCCCTGCCCCTCAAACACCCTCTCTATGTGGAGCTCTGCAGTTTGGGGTGGTTCAGTGGTGAGCACTGCTGCCTCACAGCGCCAGAGACGCAGGTTCAGTTCCAGCCTCAGGTGACTGTCTGTATGGAGTTGGCACATTGTCTCTGTGTCTTCATGGGTTTCCTCCCACAGTCCAAAGATGTGCAGGTCAGATAAATTGGCCATTCTAAACTGACCGAGCGTTAGGTGCATCATTCAGAGGGAAGTGGATCTGGGTGGATTACTCTTTAGAGAGTTGGTGTGGACGTGTTGGGCCGAAGTGCCAATTCCATATTGTAGTAGGGAATCTAATAAAATCTAAACTCTCCCTCTGCGTTCCATATTAATGACCCTAAAAATGTCCCTCTAACAATTAAACAGCTCCAAACATCCCAAACTCTGTAAACTACGACAGCTCCAACTTCCCTCCTTATCGGTGTAACCTCTTCCTGAAAACCTCTCAACATGTGGAGACACCACAGTTCTCCCTATCTGTGTAATCCAACAGGTCCCTGCATTACTCCCGATCTGTAGAACCCAATCCAATGCCTGTGACTCTCCCAATCCAGTTCCTGCAAGACTCACTATTTGTGTAACAGTCTCCCGTCACTATCGCCCACCCTGTCAATGTAAGCTCCTCTAGTATCTCCATCCATCTAATCATCTCCATAACCTTCTCCAGCTCTTGTACCCTATCTAGTAAATGCCACCCTCATCTATAACCCTCCCTACGGTAGGAACCGTTCCACAGATTCATCACCCTCTGGCTGAATAAATTCCCCCAGATCTCCATTCTAAAGGGTTTAGATTAGATTAGATTTTAGATTACTTTACAGTGTGGAAACAGGCCCTTCTGCTTGTTCCTTCTCTCTGAAGTCGTGCTCTTGAGCCCTGGTCTCTCCACCAGTGAAAACATCTCCCCAACCCCGTCCACTCCATCTTGGCCCCTCAGTATTCTGTAAGTTTGAATGAGATCCTGCCACCGCCAACTCTGAAAATTCATCAAGTACAGACTCAGAGACTTCACCAGCTTCTCATATGACAAACATTTCATCTGGGCTCTTTCGTGTAAAACTATTTCTTGTATCCCTTCACATCCTTTGTCCAGACTGTTAATGTGTAACATGTACAGTGTGGTCCCAACACTGACCTCTGCGGAGTTCCCCACGTCACCAGTTCCCATCGTGAAAACGACCCCTTTATACCTACTCTGTGTTCTGCTCATCAGCCAATCCTCTACCCATGCCAAGCATGTTGTTCTGAAACTGAAATTTTATTTCACAAACCCTGCTGGGTTTGTTTTCCTGTCTGGCTGTGAATAAGCAATGTAGATAAAAGGGAGGAATGGTTCGGGGTTTTCAGAAACCTTTCAACAAGGTCCCACTGAAGATGTGGATAAGCAAAATTGTCAAATGTGGGATTGGAGGGAATGTACTGGCATGGATTGGGAATTCTTTAACAGAAAACTAAGTGGGAATAAATGGATTAGTGCTTGACCCCCAACTATTCACAAAGGGATTCGATGCATTTGATGGATGGACAAAATCTACTGCTTCCATGTTTGTTGCTGACACAGAACGAGATGGGAATGTGGGTTGTGTGGAAGAAGCAAAGGGGCCATGAACAGTCCATGAGTTTCCCTCGTACAAATTCATTGATGTGATGTGGCCATCACTTGCTTGGCCATCATTACCTTCCCATTTGTAATTACCTGGAGAAGGTGGTGGGAAGCTGCCTTCCTCACCCATTGCGGTCCTTTAGGTGTAGGGACAGACACAGTGCTAGGAGGATGGAGCGTGGCTTGGAGGGCACCTTGGAAATGCTGAAGTTACCGTGAACCTGGAGCTCCTGTTCTTCCAGGGAATAGTGGTTCCGGGTTTGTGAAGTGCTGCTGAAGGGGCCTGCCTGAGTGACCTCAGTGCTTTTTGTAGATACTTTATTTATTTATTTATTTATTCACTCGTGGTTATGAGCATTGCTGGATGTATTGTTGATTTGGAGTTGTCCCTGAGAAGGTGGTGGTGAGCTGCCTTCCTGAACCACTGCACCAGCCATTGGAACTGTTGTTATCTGTGTCCCCTCCAGCAGGCGCTACATCACTCCTCACATCTGTAACTGCATCCAGACAATGCTGCTCTTCCTGTATATGTGACATCCTCCTCTGCCGACAACTCTTATTGTTCATCAGAATGTCTCACCACCTCCATTGCCATCTGTGCTAGTGATCGCTCAAATTTCTGTATTCTTGTTTAAACTTCTGATCACACATAACCTCTTCCTTTCTAAATTTGTAACCCCTCAGTGCCTGTAACTCGCCATATAACTGTATTCAATGACAGCACAGATTCCCTTCCTTAAATCTCTGTGAATTACAGCGGCTGGTTGTGCTGCATTGATACTTTTCATCCTCCTCATCCATCCTAGTTCTTCCAGCCCCTGCAATCCCACTATTTAGAATGCTCCCATTCTCTGTACCTCCTTATGTTCTGAGGATCCTTGAACACCACGAGTGCTTCAAACATCTGTAACCCTCCCCCCCCCCACCCCCCAGTTACTGCGAGTCTTCTAACTCTGTAACATCCAACAGTCTCCAGTGCCACATAACACTCCCTGGCTATCAATTTGAATTTGTTGAAGTCTTCACATCTCAGTAAGGAGCTCACAAAAATCCCTTTAGACTCTACAAGGCTCCATCACCAACAAGCCGCCATCTCTCTATTTCTTTTGCTTCCCTCAGTGCCTACAACCCTCCATGTATCTTCCAGAAACCTGCTTTAGACACTGCAGGTCTGCCTACCTCTCCAGATAACCTGTTCCATCCCCAACAGCTCCCTCAATCACTGTAACACCCTCTGCTCTGTCTAATCCTTCCCTTTTCCACTGTCTTCCAGGCACAGTGGTGATCCTGTGAGGGACCAGTGTGCAATGGGATGTTAAACATCTCAGCTGAGGCTTGAGGCCTACCATTACCTGGAAGTCACAAAGAGAGAGAACCTGAGAGTGAGCACCACAGAGCGGGAGAATATTAATCAGCAGCGAGGATCGAGGCCGACTGGGACTTGGATTTGGAGAAACAGCAGAGCAGGAGGGGCGAAATCAGCACCGAGTCACAGAGGGAGTGACCATGTGAGGGAGTAATTAGAAGCAGGAACATGAGGCTTACTCACGCCTGGGAGTTACAGAAGCACCAAAGTGGGAGGATATAAATCAGCACTGAGGATCGAGGCCTAGTCATACTTGGAAATCACAGAGACGGTGACCCTGTAAGGGAGCAGAGTGGAGTGGGAGCTGGAGGATTACACGTATCTGGGAGTTACAGAGACGGCGACCCTGTGAGGGAGCAGAGTAGAATGTGAGCTGGAGTATTACAGATTAGTTATAATGAGAAACTTAATTTATTCAGATATTGACTGGGTTACTGGTGGTGCAGCGTCCTGAAGGGCGAGTGTTCCTGGATTACATGGAGGAGAGCTCACTGCAGGAGTATGTGTCCAGCCCAAGAGAGCATGTATTGTTGGACCTGGTCCTTGGGGAAGAGGTGGGGTAAGTGGATCCATTGTCAGTAGGGGAACGTTTTGGGGGTCAGCGATCATTTTATTGTAACGTTCAGGATGATGATAGAGAATGCTATGCAATAATTGAGAGTGAGAAACATTAGTTGACTGAGAGCAGCCTTCAATGGAGCAAGAATGAAGCTGGGAACTTTTCAACGAGGCCTGTGAAAGGTTAGCTTTAAATAGTGTGAACCAAATCAGATGGAGCTGGGATTATGGAGATGAGGCTGCAGTGTGACCATGCCTGGGAACTGGATAATTAAAGGTTTTCCCCATTTCGACAGGAAGGATTAATAGACCTACACAGTGAAGTAGCATTGTGTGTAAAGGATGGGATCAGTATTATTGTGATGCTATTCATTTTACATACTGCTCCTCTCGGCCCTCATCCCTCATGCCTGTGTCCTATGAGATATTGATCCCATCAGATATTGGTAACCTTTTGAAAACTTCAGAAAACAGCAGTATAGAGGGGATGACTCTGTCCACTGTCTGTACTGGTCAAGGTGTAATGTTTTGTAAAGCCCTAGTTCTGTCTCCCCGGACACTATTGGTCTTAGGGTGCAGATCCCGGCACCTTTTTAAAATGGTTTGAGTGTTTCTGCCTATACTCGGCTTCCATGTGTGCCTCCCAGATCCCGACCATACTCTGGGTGAAATAACAACTTTCCTCACCACTTCTCTAATACTTCAACCAATTATATTAAATATTCGCCACCGGTAACTGAGCTCTCCAACAGGAACAAGGTGTTCGCTCCCTCTCTACCCAGGCTCCTGACAATATATGCACTCCAATCAAATCTCCTCTCAGCATCCTCCGTTCCAATCTTTCCTCATAACTGCACTTCCACTGTCACAGGGTGAATAATCTCCTCTCTCCCCTCTCCAGTCGAATTCCAGCTTTCCATGTGATGGGTGACCAGAACTGCACACAGTCCCCAAGCTGTGACTGAGCTCATTCTTTATACAGTTCCAGCATAAGCTTCCTGCTCTGACTTTCTGCACTTTGGCTGATAGAGGAAATGGTGCCATTTGCTACATTAACGAGATTATTGGTGTTTCCAGCTACCTTCATTTATCTGCCCACACTGACTATGCTCTCATTTATTGTACATTCCTCTCTATTGTGGATGTCCCCAAATACCTTGCCTTGTACTTCTGAGTTGTTTGCTCCATTCACCTGGATCCTATAGTTTCTGTTTTTAAACAGCCTGCCATGGGATCTCTCATCAAATTCAAGTCAGTCACATGCAGTTACACGTTACTGCCTCAAACCGACACAGTCAGATCAATTACACACGATCTTCCTTGAACAAATCCAGACCGACTTTCCTGGAGTCCCAGGGACTTCCTTAGTGACCGTTTATCCACTGTCTCAGAATTCCAGCCGCGACCTATTCAGTCAGTCCCTTGCTCCACACTAAACAAAGCTGCAGGGTTAGCCATTCTCCATGCCTCCGGCATCATCCCTGCATCCAGGGAGGATTGGATATTGTAGGTAACTGTAACGCAGGGGATTTTCCCCGGCTCCTTTTAAAAGTCTGGCACATTGCGTTACCCCTTTTTAAGGATTTGAATCTCCTTTATAATTCACAGCTCCAAGTTTAGGTAAAAAAGATGACTGCAGATGCTGGAAACAAGATTCTGGATTAGTGATGCTGGAAAAGCACAGCAGTTCAGGTAGCATCCGAGGAATAGTAAAATCGACGTTTCGGGCAAAAGCCCTTCATCAGGAATACAGGCACTGTGCCTGAAGGGTGGAGAGATAAATGAGAGGAGGGCGGGGTGGGGAGAAAGTAACATAGAGTTCAATAGGTGAATGGGGGTAGGGATGAAGGTGATAGGTCGGGGAGGAGGATGGAGTGTTGAGGTGGAAAAGAAATACTCATTTCCCCTTCCCCCACCTCACCCTATTTCCAAACTTCCTGCTCAGCACTTGTACTACCTGCCTATCTTCTTTTCCGCCTATCCACTCCACCTCCTCCCTGACCTGTCACCGTCATCCCCTCCCCCACTCACCTATTGTACTCTATGCTACTTTCTCCACACCCTGCCCTCCTGTCATTTATCTATCCACCCTTCAGGCACTGTGCCTGTATTCCTAATGAAAGGCTTTTGCCCGAAACGTCGATTTTAATGCTCCTAGGATGCTGCCTGAACTGCTGTGCTTTTCCAGCACCACTAATCTAGAATCCATTCCAAGTTTGTTGCTCCCAATATTTCACACTGCATCCCTATTTTGATTCAGACAGACAGAGGCCGAAACCAACTTATGATGTGGTCAAGTCTCATTTTAGTCAGGTTTTATGGAGGGGGTTTCTCTCCACAAAGTGAAGTGCATTTTCTCATGATACCATCCCCAATCTGCCTCATTAACTACCCTCCCTGACCACGTGGTTGTCTTCTCATCTGATACTAACGCAATGATTTTTCCTCATCATCATAACAGCTGCCCACTGCCTGGATATCCCAGAATGCAGTGGCCTCCCTGTACCAGGTTCCATTTGTAAAATGACATTACACTCTTAGATTGTCCGTCTGCAACTGCCCTGGACATGGCAGAGGGGTAGAACTGGGGCTTCACTTTGTGGACAAGCCCCTGAGGTTCTGGTGAATGACATGGCGTAGGAGAGGGACATTATCTTCCTCCAGGACTGGCAGGGAAGGCTATGACACCAGACTATGCCAGCTTGGTATGAGGCTGACCCTTGGGTCAGTGAGGTGCCAGCCTTCTTGGTGAATGCCCAGCAGAGTAGGAAGTAGGTCAGTGACCTTTCCCACTCCACCAGCGGAAGTGCCACCATCTGCATTTTGTGACCTTGCCCTCACTCTATCTCTGTTACTGCACCCACCTCCCACCAAGGCTCATGTTCTCCCACTGTCACTGAATGCAGCACCTTCTGTCAGTCTCTCCAATCTCATCACTGCCCCTCTAGCCAACTCTGCCTGGTGTCTGTGCTGCTGAATCACTCATTCAGGACACCTCATCAGCTTACCCCCAGCTGTACCAGCACTAACACCTGCACCAACCTTTTCCATTTTCCTTAATACCTCTTGCTAATTGTTACATTCCAGAAGGAGCCATCCCACTATAGGAGAGAAAGAGCCAAGAGAGATAGGCGTTTCCCAACATTCAGCTCCTCACCCCCTCACAGGGGAGGGATGCTGACCCTAACAACCACGATAAGCTGACTGACCGTGTCCAAGCTCCCGGATTTGGACCTGAGACTCCCGTTGACTGACTGTGCTGGGCACCGTGACTGACTGTGGACAATGATATCAAGCATCCTGTGTTTGTGTCTGTGCTAAATACCAAGACAATACAGCAGGCGGATGAGTCTGGTAGCTCTGGCTGAGGGGAAACACTGCGAAAGGCAGGGCATGGCAAGGCAATAATTCTGTAAGTATTCAAGTCTGCTCAAAGTGAGTGTACAAACACGGAGTGAGCACACCAGCGGGACAGTCCATGAGCTGAGCGTATGTCCCTGAGCACAGTGTCCTTGTGGCAGCATTGAGTGTGTACAAACACGGAGTGAGCAGCCCAGCAGGACAGACCATGATCTGGGTGTGTGTCCCTGAGCACAGTGTCCTTGCACCAGTGTGTGTATCCCTGAGCAGTGTCCTTATAATTAGTGTTGTCAGTGCACCCCGAGCTGCAGCATTGAAGTACAGAAGTGTACTGTCAGTGGGTCGGAGATGTGCTGGGAATACAGGGTGAGGCTGGCATGTGACAGATGCCAGCATTGGTGGGTGTGGAGTACATGTAGTTTTTGTTCGTGCATTGTCACCCGAGAGGTTGGTGTCCAAGAGAGAAGGCCGCAGGAGCAAGGTGCAAGATGGAGTCACCAGTTTCCAACTCTGGCATTCATGTCAAATTCTCCATATTGAGCTTCCCCACAGTGGGAGGGAGGATATGAAGGTGAAAATTGATGAGAAGAGATCTACAATAATGTGGCTGTTGATCATCAGTCATCATTCAGTCAGCACCTCGTCACTGCTGCACTCAAATCTTGACTTAAAGAACAGTCCAGCACAGGAACAGGCCATCCCGCCCAGCAAGCCCACACTGACACATGATACCCTTCGAAAGTTCAAACGAAAGTTTTTGCTTCTACACATTCTATCTCATTATTTTCGGTGCTTTCTCTTCTCTGTGCCAAGATACCTCTTAATTCTTGCTATATTAGCTCCTTCCCCTCTATCAGTGCATCCCAATCACTTGCACATTCTGTCTGAAAAAGCAAAAAAAAAACTTACCAATCATATCTCTTGAACTTTCTCCATTTTAACTAAAACCTATGGTTCCCCCTAGTAATTGATATTTCTCCTCTGGGAAAAAGCCTCTAACTGTCCTTCTATCTATGCCTCTGACAGTTTTGTAAATGTCTATCAGGTAGCCCCATAGTCAATGATGCCCAGGTGCAAACAAACCACGTGTGTTCAATGTCTCCTTCTAGCTCATACCCTCCAAACCAGACAACACTCTGGTAAACCTTTTCCATATCCTCGCCAACACTTCCACATCGTGTGGCAAACAGTACTCGACAGAATATTCCAATGTGCCCAAACTAAGTTTCTCTACAGCTGCAATATGGCCTGCTAATTTTCATACTGCATGCTCCGATGCCTGTCTGCAAGTTTGCCATCAGTCTTCTTGATCACCCTATCCACCCGTGTTGCCACTTTCAGGGAACTGTGGAGCTATACACCTAGATCTCTTTGGATGTTGATGCGGCCAGTAGTTTTTCCATCCACTTCTCTCCTGCATTAGACATTCTAAAACACATCACGTCACAGTTGTCCAAATAAAGTTATACCTGTGTTTTCTCTGTCCAAGTCTGCAGCTGACCTATATCCTGCTGTATTCTCTGGCAATCCCCCTCACAATTTGCAACTCCACCATCTACTTACAGATCTCCAGTCACACAAACACTGTTCCACCACTACTCTGTCTTCTATGACCAAGCAGTTCTCTATGCACCTTACTAACTGACCGCTGATCCCATTTCACTTCACCTTCTGTATGAGCCTGCCATAAGGAACTTTATCAAAGGCCATGCTAAGGTCCAAACGGCTAGCATCCATGCTTTCACCAATCAATTTTCTCACTTCCTCAAAATAATCAAGCACGTTTGTGAGACAGAATCTTCCCCACACAACTGTGTTGCCTGTTGCGAGTAAGTCCATACTAGAGTACTGTTGGAGCTGCACTCATTCAGATAATTGATTATTCCATCATATTCCCGACTTGAACCTTGGAGAGTAGATTAGATTCCCTACAGTGTGGAAACAGGACCAGCGGCCCAACCAGTCCACACCAACCTTCCAAAGAATAACCCACCCAGACCCATTTCCCTCTGACTAAAGCACCTAACATTATGGGCAATTTAGCATGGCCAATTCACCTGACCTACACATCTTTTGCCTTTGGGAGGAAACCCACAAAGACACGGGGGGCGGGGGGGGGGGGGGGACGTGCAAACACCACACATTCACCCCAGGTCCGTGGTGCTGTGAGGCAGCAGAGCTAACGACTGAACCACCATGCCGCTCTTGATGGTTACCGTAGAGAAGGAGGCATGTTGGACCGTGATGGTTACTGTACAGTGGGAGATATGTCGGGCCATGATGGTTACTGTACAGTGGGAGGTATGTCGGGCTATGATGGTTACTGTACAGTGGGAGGTATGTCAGGCCTTGATGGTTACTGTACAGTGAGGGGTATGTCGGGCCATGATGGTTACTGTACAGTGAGGGGTATGTCAGGCCTTGATGGTTACTGTACAGTGGGGGGTATGTCGGGCTGTGATGGTTACTGTACAATGGGAGGTATGTCAGGCCTTGATGGTTACTGTACAGTGAGGGGTATGGCGGGCCATGATGGTTACTGTACAGTGGGAGGTATGTCGGGCCATGATGGTTACTGTACAGTGGGGGGTATGTCAGGCCTTGATGGTTACTGTACAATGGGAGGTATGTTGGGCCGCGATGGTTATTGTACAGTGGGAGGTATGTTGGGCCGTGACGGTTACTGTACAGTGGGAGGTGTGTTGTGCCGTGATGGTTACTGTACAGTGGGAGGTATGTTGGGCCGTGATGGTTACTGTACAGTGGGAGGTATGTTGGGCCGTGACGGTTACTGTACAGTGGGAGGTGTGTTTTGCCGTGATGGTTACTGTACAGTGGGAGGTATGTCTGGCCGTGATGGTTACTGTACAGTGGGAGGTATGTTGGACCGTGATGGTTACTGTACAGTGGGAGGTGTGTCGGGCCGTGACGGTTACTGTACAGTGGGAGGTATGTCAGGCCGTGATGGTTACTGTACAGTGGGAGGTATGTCGGGGTGTGATGGTTACTGTACAGTGGGAGGTGTGTCATAACGTGACGGTTACAGTACAGTGGGGGTATGTCAGGCCGTGATGGTTACTGTACAGTGGGAGGTGTGTCGGGCCGTGACGGTTACTGTACAGTGGGAGGTATGTCAGGCCATGATGGGTACTGTACAGTGGGGGGTATGTCGGGCCGTGATGGTTACTGTACAGTGGGAGGTATGTTGGGTCGTGCTGGTTACTGTACAGTGGGAGGTATGTCGGGCCGTGATGGTTACTGTACAGTGGGGGGTATGTCGGGCCGTGATGGTTACTGTACAGTGGGGGGTATGTCAGGCCGTGATGGTTACTGTACAGTGGGAGGTATGTCGGGGTGTGATGGTTACTGTACAGTGGGAGGTATGTCAGGCCGTGATGGTTACTGTATAGTGGGAGGTATGTCGGGCTGTGATGGTTACTGTACAGTGGGAGGTATGTCAGGCCGTGATGGTTACTGTATAGTGGGAGGTATGTCGGGCTGTGATGCTTACTGTACAGTGGGAGGTATGTCGGGGTGTGATGGTTACTGTACAGTGGGAGGTAGGTTGGACCGTGATGGTTACTGTACAGTGGGAGGTATGTCGGGCCGTGATGGTTACTGTACAGTGGGAGGTATGTTGGACCGTGATGGTTACTGTACAGTGGGAGGTATGTCGGGCCGTGATGGTTACTGTACAGTGGGAGGTATGTCAGGCCCTGACGGTTACTGTACAGTTGGGGGTATGTCAGGACCTGATGGTTACTGTACAGTAGGAGGTAGGTTGGGCCGCGATGGTTACTGTACAGTGGGGGTTATGTTGGGCTGTGTGGTTGCAGACTGTATGAGTTGTGCAGAATATGATTCTGCTCCTGCCGATGGCCCTCTACACTTCATGGATGCATCATTATTAGTTTCTCAATCTATTTAAATACTGTGCCATTCACTACTCAAAGGGCTACATATCATGGTGAGGTGGGTCTGCAAAATGTAAAGATAGCCCTTGCTCCCCATAAGGACTGTGCAGTGACCTATTCTTACCGATGTATGAAATGGAGTGGTGTACCTGCAGCAGGCAGATCGGTGATGATGTGGTCAATTGTAGGTTTCCCTTTTATTGATTCCCCCATAACCAGCCACAGAGCAGTCTCGCAGCCACAGGATCCAGCACCAATACCGAGCACTATACTGACTATATACCAAGGAGCTGCCCCCTCAGCCTGGCTATGTGCTTCCAGTGGGGCAGACCCCACCAGAGAGGGTGGTGATGTTGCCTGGGATATAGTCCTGTTCACAGAATCCTGCTTTACAGCCAATATCTGACTGTTGCTTGATTAGTCCTTGGGAAATATACAACAGGTCACTTTTCCTTTTTGTGTAATGAAGAGTTAACATCCCTTACATATTTAAAAGAAACCAAACATCATTATTTTTCAGTTGAAAAGAATTGAAGTGAACAATAATTGAAATACCAGAGCGCACACCTAACTATTTCACAATTCAGTGACTGTAGTAAACAGCTCATTGATGTTCAGATGAATGAACACACCATCTCGCAGGAAGCAAAGCTGTTGAAAAAGACTTTCAGAAAAAACCTGAATTCAGACACAGTGTTACTGGGCCTCACCATGACCTCCAAAACACTGGCCATCTCCAAAATCTGTCCAGAGAGCTTCCAAACTGGAGCTGGGCAGTTACTCACACAATCCCTCACAATAGACTGGTTAGAGACATACCTGAACAGCAGGGAGATGTGAGTGGGGAAAACTGGTCAATGGACTAGTACATGGTGCTGGTCTAGACTCAGTTCAACATTTGTAACAATGACCTATGAACAACCATGTCTTGCAAGTATATCTCTTCTGATATGGCCCTTAAACTCTGTAATTCTCCACCTTGTACCCGATCCTGAATGAAGGTGTTATAAAGGTGATGGGCTCCTGCAGCACATGGCATCATACATTGAATCCCTCATAAAAGATATCCAGTGTTATAATATCCAATATCCAAACAGAATTGTGCAGCTCCATTGATGGCCAGAATGATCCATGCCCAACAAACTTGTGTGTGACTTGAGCTGGAAATTTCTGTGTAAATGTTTACAGCGTTGTTTTAACCGTTAACAGCAAAGTCTCTTTACTGAAGGTATGACAGCCTTTCGTAATACCAACTTTTAGATTGTCCAATAAGCCCAAAATCCTCCCATTTATTCCGTTCACTTTTATAACAACGATATGATGAAAACAGTGCCCAACTCACGGTATGGAGCATTGAAACGTTGAGTCTCATTACCACACCCAAGACCAAATTATTATTAAATGCACGGACTTTGAAAATATGCAATTATTTCCCTTTGGACTACTATTGTGAACTAATAGTTGACCCTCCTGTTCCTCAGATGCTGCCTGAATGGCTGTGCTTTTCCAGAACCACACTTTTCGACTCTGATCTGCAACATCTGCAGTCCTCACTTTCTCCCTGCTAATATCCATTCATAATCATTTTCGTGGCAACAATATCACTGTGTATTTAAACATGTTACAGTCAGATATGGATATATTTTCAATTGTTTCTGCCTATCTTAGAGCTTAGTAATGTGGGATGTGAATGTCAGTGTATGTGTGATGCTCGGTATGTCGGCCATGGGTCTGAAAGACTGACAGGTTATTTCAAACAACATATCCCTTCAGCTGTTCAGAACAAGCAAGATACTGCCTAGACACAACCAGCCTGAGCTCACAAAGTCCAATAGTCAGGGTCCAGCATTTGGAATGTTTGGACAATATTTTTCATTTTAATTTCTTCATGGAATATGATTGGGACGGTATTTCTTGCCTGTTTCGCGTTGCCCTTGAGAAGATGGTGTTGAGCTTTCACATTGACCCGTTGCAGTTCATGTGATGTAGATATGCATTAGCGAGGGTCTTTGAAACAGTGGCACTGAAGGAACAGCAATATACTTCCTAAATCAGGATGGTGGACAGCTGGGATCGGAACGTGAACATGGTGGGGGTCCCATGTATCTGTTTCCTTTGTCCTTGTTAATGGTCGGGCTTCAAAGGTACATTGTAAGGAGCCTTGGTAAATTTCTGCAGAGCACCGTGTAGATGGCAGGCATTGCTGCTACCGAGTGTCAGTGGATGAGGGGTGAAGCTGCACTAACACAGGCAAACGGTGGGTATTTCATCACACACACATTCAGTGTGTGTCTTCTAGATGGGTGACAGGCTTTTGGAAATCATGAGGTAAGTTACTTTTGCAGGATTCCTAGCCCCTGGCATATTATTGTAGCCGATTAATTTATATGCATCAAAGTGTAACGCTGGAAAAGCACAACAGGTCAGGCAGCACCTGAGGTACAGGAAACTTGACGTTTTAGCATTAGCCCTTCACAGGAATGGGTAATGAAATTATATGGTCAGTCCAGTTCTGGTTAACGGTAATCCCCGGGATATTGCTAGGTGGGAGTTCAGTGATGGTGGTGGCATTGAACGTTAGAGAATATGGTGCAATTTTCTATTGTTAGAGGTAATCGTTGTCTGGCACATGTGTAATGGAAATGGTACTTGTCACTATTAAGCACAAACCCGCATATTTCCAGGTCCTTGTTGCATTTGGATAAGGATTGCTTCAGTACCTGAGTAAATCACAAATAGTGTTGAACATTGTCCAATCATTAGCAAGCATCTCCACTTGTGATTTTAGAGCTCAGGGATGGTCATTTATGATGAGGCTTAGGGCAGAGAGCAGTCTGAGAGCTCACAGATGCTGCCCCTCTCTCTGAGCGAGGAAGCTGGCTTCGAGTTCGACCTGCTCCAGAGGTTTCTGACAACATATCTGAACGGATTAATGTTACCATATTTATCCCAAGAAGCTGAGTGGGGACTTGGTTAGCTCAATCGGTTGGACGGTTAGTTATTAATGCCAACAATATGGGTTCAATTCCTGCACTGACTGGGGTGACTAACGGACTGTCCTACTCAATCTCTCCCTTACTTGAGGCATGATGACTGTCCAGTTAAATTGCCACCAGTCGTCTCTGTCTAACAAGAGAGCATCCCTATTATTCTGTAGGAGTATGGTGGCTTACTCTTCCATTTCTGATCTACAGGCTTACCCAGAAACCCCTCCCCTGGAGAACTGGAGCTGAGATGGCTGCTCCCACCGACCCCAGCCACCTTCCTTTGTACCAGGTATCACTTCAGCCAGTGCTGACGATTCCTATTTGCTCCAGTTTTGCCGTCAATCCTGGATACGACACTTGATCAAATGCGGTTATGATGATGTTAAGTGCAGTCCTTGTCGCCTCATCTCTAGAATTCAGCAGTGTGTTTTCTTGTTGTACATAGTTAAACCAAGGCTTCAATGAGCACAAGGTATGAGAGCCCAAACTGAGCTTCAGTGAGCAGGTTGGTGCTGAGGAAGTGCTGCTTGATCCCACTGTGAGTGACACCTTCCATCACTTTATTAATGATAGGGATTAGAGCAATGGGGCAGTCATTGATTGTCTGATGTTTTGTCGGTGTGAGTACAGGATCCGCGCGGATAGTTTTCCACATTGTCAGGTAGGTCCCAGTGCAATATCCCTGCTGGAACAATTTGAATGGAATGTTATCAGAGCCCATATCCTTTGCATTATCCCATCCCTCCAGCCGTTTGGATTTACCACACACCGTGTATCAAATTCGCTGAAGACTCCCATCTGGAGAAGACTAAAATAGATCTTCCCATCGACACTTCGGTCTGAACATTGTTGTGAATGTTTCATCCTTAGCTTTTCCATTGTTGTGCTAGGCCCTTCCATAGTTGAGGAAGGTGATATTTGTATATCCTACTCTTCCAGTGAATTGTTTACTTGACCACGCAATTCACACTGATTGCATGTGACAGGATTGCAGAAGTTAGGTCTGATTTGTTAGTTAGATCTGTCTGTTACTGGCTTTTTATGCCATTTGGTGAGTAAGTGGTCCTGTTTGGTAGGTGTATCTAGTGCTGCTCTTGACCGGCCATCCTGTGTTCTTCATTGAACAAGGGTTTATCCCCTGGCCTGATGGTCAGGGTATTGTGGAGCACATGCCAGGTAGTTACAGTGAACATTGTGCAGGAGTACAATTCTGCTGCTGTTGGTAATGTCCCGAATCACCTCACACACGCCAGTGCTGAGTTCTAGATCTCTTTGAAGTTTGTTCCGTTGAACATGTTGATAGTATCTCTCACATGTGTGCTCATGTGTATACACACTCTCACACTCACTCTCACACTCACTGTCACTGTCACTGTCATTCTCACTCTCACACTCACTCTCACAATCACAAACACAATCACACTCACTCACTCTCACTCTCACATTCTCTCACTCTCTCACTCTGACTCTTTCACTCTGACTCTCACTGTCTCACTCACTCTCTCTCTCACTCACTCATTCTCTCTCTGTCACTCACTCACTCACTCACTTACTCACTTACTTACTCACTCAATCACTCTCTCACACTCTCACACTCTCACACTCTCAAAATTCACAATGTAAAATCGGGACTTTGTCTATAGAAACACTGTGTGTGGTAGTCACCTTTCCCAATACGGTCATCGATCAATGTGCCTGCAGCCGGTAGGTTGGTGAAGATAAGGTCAAGACTGTTTCTCCCTCTCACTCGTTCCCTTCCCACTCAGTGCAGTCCCTGTCTTGCAGCTTTGTCCGTTTGGACCCGACCATCTCGATGAGCAATGCTGCTGCTGAGCCCCACTGGGTGTTGGTTTTGAAATGGCCCACCCAGTATACCTTCTCCAGCTTCGTCACACTCTCAGGGCTTCCATCAGAGGGACACTGATCCATCAGCTGAGGGAAGGGAGTCAGCAGGAGGTTTCCGTGTCAGTGTTGGATCTGACACAATGAGGTTTCGTTATGACACATTGTTGCTTGAGGAGTCTGTAGGACGCCTCTCCCACATTTGGCCCTAGCCCCCAGGTGTTAGGAAGGAGGGATTTCCAGGGTCTGCAGGGCTTTTAATTTTTTGTCACGATCAATCGAAGGGCCTCTTCTGTGCTGTATGACACCCACTCTATGACTCTTGTGATTTGACAGTCCAAGGTCTCACTCCTTCAGTTCCTCCAAGTGCCTTGTCTATTCCATAGATTTCTACGATATTTTCTCCATAAAGACATTGCATAATTCCGTTTTTAAACTATCTCCGTGTATTTCTGTTTCTTTCCCTGTCATCTGCTCCAGTTGCAACATTCATTTGTAACTCAGTAACCCTCCATATCACAACAATCTTTATCTCTTACTCGAGTCCCATCTATCGCTGTAAGTTCAGCCAGCCCCTGTCCCTATCTCTCTAATCTTCAGCTGCTTCATCATTCCCCATATTCTGTAAATGAATTTAAAACTATCTCGCTAACCTATTCTAGCATGCACAGGCCACACTATCTCTGTAACATCTCCAGCCTTGCTTTTCTATCTCTGTGAAACATCTCCAGCCTTGCTTTTCTATCTCTGTGAAACATCTCCAGCCTTGCTTTTCTATCTCTGTGAAACATCTCCAGCCTTGCTTTTCTCTCTCTCTTTAACACCTCCAGCCTTGCTTTTCTATCTCTGTGACATCTCCAGCTGTGCACTCCTTTCTCTGTAACATCTCCAGCCTTGCTTTCCTTTCTCTCTGTAACATCTCCAGCCTTGCTTTCCTCTCTCTGTGTAACATCTCCAGCCTTGCTCTTCTCTCTCTCCAACATCTCCAGCCTTGCTTTCCTATCTCTGTAACATCTCCAGCCTTGCTTTTCTCTCTCTTTAATATCTCCAGCCTTGCTTTCCTATCTCTGTGAAACATCTCCAGCCTTGCTTTTCTCTCTCTCTGTAACATCTTCAGCCTTGTTTTCCCACCTCTGTAATATATTCAGCCTTGTTTTCCTCTCTCTGTGTCATCTCCAGCCATGCTTTTCTGTCTCACTGTAACATCTCCAGCCTTGCTTTCCTATCTCTGTAACATCTCCAGCCTTGCTTTTCTCTCGATCTGTAACATCTCCAGCCTTGCTTTCCTTTATCCCTGTCACATCTCCAGCCTTACTTTTCTATCTCTGTAACATCTCCATATTTGCTTTTCTCTCTCTGAAACATCTCCAGCCTTGCTTTTCTTTCTCTCTCTGACATCTCCAGCCTTGCTTTTCTGTCTCTCTGTAACATCTCCAGCCTTGCTTTTCTGTCTCTCTGTAACATCTCCAGCCTTGCTTTCCGGTCTCTATAACATCTCCAGCTTTGCCCTCCTATCTCTGTAATATCTCCAGCCTTGCTTTCCCCTCTCTATCTGTAACATCTCCAGCCTTGCTTTCCTCTCTATCTGTAACATCTCCAGCCTTGCTTTCCTCTCTATCTGTAACATCTCCAGCCTTGCTTTCCTTTCTCTCTGTTATATCTCCTGCCTTGCTTTTCTCTCTCTCTGTAACATCTCCAGCCTTGCTTTTCTCTCTCTCTCTGACATCTCCAGCCTTGCTTTTCTCTCTCTCTCTGACATCTCCAGCCTCTTTCTTTCCTCTCTATCTGTAACATCTCCAGCCTTGCTTTCCTCTCTATCTGTAACATCTCCAGCCTTGCTTTCCTCTCTATCTGTAACATCTCCAGCCTTGCTTTCCTCTCTATCTGTAACATCTCCAGCCTTGCTTTCCTCTATCTGTAACATCTCCAGCCTTGCTTTCCTCTCTATCTGTAACATCTCCAGCCTTGCTTTCCTCTCTATCTGTAACATCTCCAGCCTTGCTTTCCTCTCTATCTGTAACATCTCCAGCCTTGCTTTTCTCTCTCTCTGTAACATCTCCAGCCTTGCTTTTCTCTCTCTCTCTGACATCTCCAGCCTTGCTTTTCTCTCTCTCTCTGACATCTCCAGCCTCTTTCTTTCCTCTCTATCTGTAACATCTCCAGCCTTGCTTTGCTCTCTCTCTATAACATCTCCAGCCTTGCTTTCCTACCTCTGTAACATCTCCAGCCCTGCTTTCCTCTCTTTGTAACATCTCCAGCCTTGCTTTCCTCTCTCTGTAACATCTCCAGCCTTGCTTTCCTCTCTCTGTAACATCTCCAGCCTTGCTTTCCTCTCTCTGTAACATCTCCAGCCTTGCTTTCCTACCTCTGTAACATCTCTAGCCTTGCTTTTCTCTCTCTTTCACATCTCCAGCCTTGCTTTTCTATCTCTGTAACATCTCCAGCCTTGCTTTTCTCTCTCTTTAATAGCTCCAGCCTTGCTTTTCTCTCTCTTTAATATTTCCAGCCTTGCTTTTCTATCTCTGTAACATCTCCAACCTTGCTTTTCTCTCTCTTTAATATCTCCAGCCTTGCTTTTCTCTCTCTCTGTAACATCTCCAGCCTTGCTTTTCTCTCTCTCTCTGACATCTCCAGCCTTGCTTTTCTCTCTCTCTCTGACATCTCCAGCCTTGCTTTTCTCTCTCTCTTTAATAGCTCCAGCCTCTTTCTTTCCTTTCTATCTGTAACATCTCCAGCCTTGCTTTGCTCTCTCTCTATAACATCTCCAGCCTTGATTTCCTCTCTCTCTCTAACATCTCCAGCCTTGCTTTCCTACCTCTGTAACATCTCCAGCCCTGCTTTCCTCTCTTTGTAACATCTCCAGCCTTGCTTTCCTCTCTCTGTAACATCTCCAGCCTTGCTTTTCTCTCTCTGTAACATCTCCAGCCTTGCTTTCCTCTCTCTGTAACATCTCCAGCCTTGCTTTCCTACCTCTGTAACATCTCTAGCCTTGCCTTTCTCTCTCTTTCACATCTCCAGCCTTGCTTTTCTATCTCTGTAACATCTCCAGCCTTGCTTTTCTCTCTCTTTAATAGCTCCAGCCTTGCTTTTCTCTCTCTTTAATATGTCCAGCCTTGCTTTTCTATCTCTGTAACATCTCCAGCCTTGCTTTTCTCTCTCTTTCATATCTCCAGCCTTGCTTTCCTATCTCTGTGAAACATCTCCAGCCTTGCTTTTCTCTCTCTTTAATATCTCCAGCCTTGCTTTTCTATCTCTGTAACATCTCCAGCCTTGCTTTTCTCTCTCTTTAATATCTCCAGCCTTGATTTTCTATCTCTGTTACATCTCCAGCCTTGCTTTTCTCTCTCTCTGTAATATCTCCAGCCTTGCTTTCCTATCTCTGTGTAACATCTCCAGCCTTGCTTTTCTATCTCTCTATAACATCTCCAGCCTTGCTTTCCTATCTCTCTGACATCTCCAGCCTTGCTTTCCTCTCTCTGTGTAACATCTCCAGCCTTGCTTTTCTCTCTCTTTAATATCTCCAGCCTTGATTTTCTATCTCTGTTACATCTCCAGCCTTGCTTTTCTATCTCTGTGTAACATCTCCAGCCTTGCTTTTCTATCTCTCTGACATCTCCAGCCTTGCTTTCCTATCTCTCTGACATCTCCAGTCTTGCTCTTCTCTCTCTCTGCAACATCTCCAGCCTTGCTTTCCTCTCTGTAACATCTCCAGCCTTGCTTTCCTTTCTCCCTGTCACATCTCCAGCCTTGCTTTTCTATCTCTGTAACATCTCCATATTTGCTTTTCACTCTCTGAAACATCTCCAGCCTTGCTTTTCTGTCTCTGTGACATTTCCAGCTGTGCTCTCCTCTCTCTGTAACATCTCCAGCCTTGCTGTCCCCTCTCTGTAACATCTCCAGCCTTGCTTTCCTTTCTCTCTGTAATATCTCCTGACTTGCTTTTCTCTCTCTCTGTAACATCTCCAGCCTTGCTTTTCTCTCTCTCTCTGACATCTCCAGGCTTGCTTTTCTCTCTCTCTGACATCTCCAGCCTTGCTTTCCTCTCTATCTATAACATCTCCAGCCTTGCTTTCCTCTCTATCTGTAACATCTACAGCCTTGCTTTCCTCACTATCTGTAATAACTCCAGCCTTGCTTTGCCCTCTGTCTATAACATCTCCAGCCTTGCTTTCCTCCCTCTCTGTAAAGTCTCCAGCCTTGCTTTCCTCTCTGTAACATCTCCTGCCTTGCTTTCCTGTCTCTGTAACATCTCCAGCCTTGCTTTCCTCTCTGTAACATCTCCGGCCATGCTTTCCTGTCTCTGTAACATCTCCAGCCTTGCTTTTCTATCTCTTTAATATCTCCAGCCCTGCTTTCCTATCTCTGTGAAACTTGAGTTTATAATTAGATTAAGGTGCGTCAACTGAACAGAAAATATTGTTGTATGGAGCATTGTAGGATGTATTTTCTGTGCGCTCAACGATGTTGGCAGGTTGTATCGAAAGGCAGTGTATTATTTCAATGGACAGATTTGGCTTGAGGCGCAGAAGAACTGGGCACCAGGGTTACAAAATAAAAACTTTATATGTGCATAAAGATTTGAGGGAGGTAAGATAAATGTAGACATTTTCTGAAATAGAATACATTTAGAATTAGGGAAGATTTTCTACAGAGTAGTGGCGAGACTACATCGCGAGAATAATGGTCACACTGACACGCAGGTCAGTCCAGAGAAGTCCAGAGGAGGGATGTGTGATTGATGTCACAATCAGATCATCCACGATCTTATCGCATGACTGAGCTGTATTGGTGACTTACCCCTGATGTTAGTTTCTGCATTTCTGATGACTTTAGGTACTGAAAAAAATTATGGGATGATTCTCATGAACACAGAGACATTTCCTTTCAGATTATTGGGCGCAGGTTTCCATATGTGACTTTTAAACAACACTCAAAATCACTCAGGGAAATTTCATGTTATTGGAGAAATGTCAGGAGCATACGGTAAAGTGAAAGCCTGCCTTGAATCTGCTTTAGAAATCACATTGGGTCGAATGGATAACTTTAATTTTGCTCATTCCTTTCAGTTCTTGTTGTGAGGTGAGTTTCATTAGCAAGGCCAGCATTCTGTTGCCGATGTGTAATTTCTATTCAGAATATGGTGATAAACCCCAGGGATTCTTGTGGTGCAGGAACACTAACAGGTATGTTACAAAGAAAGAAACGGGATTCTGATCCATTTGATAGAGAAGGCAGAATGATATAGCTTCAGGTTGGTGTGCTGTGTGACCTTGGAGATTGCATTCCTCACCACTTGATGCTCACAATCTATGGAAATAGTGAGACAACAATTAAAGTGATAGTCATACAGCATATAAACAAGCCCTTCAGGCCAATACATCTACGGCAGCCAGAAAACACCAATGTACATTATTGCCAGTTACCTGAAGACCTATAGCCTACTATGCCCTGGCCGATTTTGCTTAAATGCTGCATTGTCTTCCTATACACTTAATGGTAAGGTCGTAGGGAGTGTTGCTGAACAAAGAAACCTTGGAGTGCAGGTTCATAGCTCCTTGAAAGTGGAGTCGCAGGTCGATAGGATAGTGAAGAAGGCATTTGGTATGCTTTCCTTTATTGGACAGAGTATTGAGTACAGGAGTTGCGAGGTCATGTTGCGGCTGTACAGGACATTGGTTAGGCCACTGTTGGAATATTGCATGTAATTCTGGTCGCCTTCCTGTCGGAAAGACGTTGTGAAACTTGAAAGGGTTCAGAAAAGATTTATAAGGATGTTTCCAAGGTTGGAGGATCTGAGCTACAGGGAAAGGCTGAACAGGCTGGGGCTGTTTTCCCTGGAGCGTCAGAGGCTGAGGGGTGACCTTGTAGAGGTTTATAAAATTATGAGGGGCATGGATAGGATAAATAGACAAAGTCTTTTTCCCTGCGGTCTTGGAGTCCAGAGCTAGAGGGCATACGTTTAGGGTGAGAGGGGAAAGATATAAAAGAGACGTCAGGGGCAACTGTTTCACGCAGGGGGTGGTACGGGTATAGAATGAGCTGCCAGAGGATGTGGTGGAGGCTGGTACAATTGCATCATTTAAGAAGCATTAGGATGTGTATATGATAGGAAGGGTTTTGAGGGATATGGGCTGAGTGCTGGCAGGTGAGACTAGATTGGTTGGGATATCTGGCCGACATGGACGGGTTGGACCGAAGGGTCTGTTTCCATGCTGTACATCTCTATGACTCTATTTGTGACCTGACCATTTTTTGTTCTTTTATGTACAAAATGGTTTCATGGACATAGATAACACAACGATAAAGACAGTGTCAAACTCATCAGATGAATAAAAATCAGACTCTGCATTTTTCAATAATTCTAGAAAATCCAATTGTCGTTTCAATTCTTTTGGAATTTTAATGGAGCTCGACCAGCATTAATTGACCTTGAGAGTTCAAGTCCAGTTTATGTTGGTCTGTCCAAGTGGCTGGTGGGAGGGAGTGCCAGCAGCGCATCTCATGTGCTGGGTTAGCTGGGAGTAAACATTACTGGTGGTGGATGGAGTGTCACACAAGCTGTCATGCTGTGGTGAATAGCTCGCAGGAAAACAGGAAAACTGACTCATTGTCAAAGCGAACATATAGGATGGAGTTTATTATTTTTCTGAGAAATAGCAACCTTACAGATACAAATCTCTATAGTAATGAAGGGAAGTCTGTGCCTATGTTGTTGGTGTCCTTAAAATAATGGTGTCAAACAGTTGGAATTATGTTATTACTTTGGAGGGACGATGCTTGCACTGAGCACGTGATTTATCCTGGATATATTAACAGATGGCTGAGCTGTCCTAGGTTGAGTAAGTGCTGATATTCCATGGGATGATGTTGATTTGTAAACTCGCCACTTACTGAGCACAGTTCGCCAGAACAAACCAACAAGTACCGTTGGTTGGTGTTTCAGAATGTATCAGAGCTTTCTTGGCTGCCACTACATGGAATCATGTATAAAGACAAGGCTAATCGAATCTGCACCATCCAGTGCTGATGCTAGTGTTTTATACAGTTTGTGAGGTTACCTTCCTGAACCACCCTCCCAGGCAATGCATTCTAGACACAAATAGTTCTCTGGGTTCAAAACGGATTCCCCAAATCCTCTCTCAATATCTTCTCTCTCGCTTCAAACATGTGTCCCTTGTTTTAGACCCTTTGACTAAGGGGAACAGCTGCTGTCTGTTCACTCTGCCCATACCTCTCATGCTCTTATACACCTCTGTCAGGTTCACCCCTCACCCTTCTCTGCTCCAAAAGCAAGACTAACCTATCTTCTTGGTTTGAGTTCTCTTTTGTCTTGTTACTTCTTCCAAAGTGCAGCATCTCATATTTTTCAGTGCTAATTTTTATCGGTCATTGATCTGGCCATCTGAACAATCAGTTTGTACCCTCTTGTAACCTAACACGTTCCTCCTCACCATGGCCCACCCAGCCTGTCGTTGTGTCATCCACAACATTGTTTATCATTCTCCAACACCCCCCCCCCCACCCCGCCCTCCCATCTCCCACATCAATATCATCAACATTTCGGAGCAGCGAGAGGGGGGAGCCGGGAGGAGGTGATGTTGGTGCAAGGTGATGGTTGGGATGGCCAGTAAGTACATTTAAACTTGTTACCTTCAGGCCAGCGAGGGAGAAGCGAGCCAGGGACTTCTGGGAAGGGTAAGTCGAACAATTTATATTTGCATGGTTGCGTTACCAGAGACACTACTTGGTAACTAGTTTATTTCCTAATCCTTTTTTTAAGTAGTCACTTTGGGAGTTACAATAGTGGCAATGGAGTTTAGGGCAGTGGAATGTTCCTCTTGCAGAATGTGGGAAGTAAGGGTCACCACTAGTGTCCCTGCTGATTACATCTGTGGGAAGTGCACCCAACGCGAAAACCGCGTTAGGGAACTGGAGCTGGTGTTGGATGAACTTCCGATCATTCAGGAGCCTGAGGGAGTTATTGGCAGGACTTACAGAGAGGTAGTCACTCCCCAGGTAAAAGAAAAAGACAGATGGGTGACAGTTAGGGGACAGAAAGGGAACCTGCAGGCAGTGCAGGGATCCCCTGTGGCCATTGCCCTCAACATAAGTATACCGTTTTGGATACTGTTTGGGGGGGGGGGGGGAATGACTTACCAGGGGAAAGCAATGGGGCACCTGCTGCTCAGAAGGGAAGGAGGAAGAGGAGCAGAGCAGTACTCATTGGGGACTCGATAGTTAGGGGAACTGATAGGATGTTCTGTGGGGGCGAGAGAGACTCACGGTTGGTATGTTGCCTCCCGGGTGCCAGGGTTCGTGATGTCTCTGATCATGTTTTTCGGTTACTTCGGGGAGAGGGAGAGCAACCCTGAGTCGTAGTCCACATTGGCATTAACGACATAGGATGGGGACTTGAGGCAGAAATTCAGGGAGCTAGGATGGAAACTTACAGCTAGGACAAACAGAGATGTTTTCTTTGGTTTGCTGCCCGTGCCACATGCTAGTGAGATGAGGAATAGGGAGAGAAAGGAGTTGAACACGTGGCTACAGGGATAGTGCAGGAGGGAGGGTTTCGGGTTTTTGGATAATTAGAGTTCTTTTTGGGGTAGGTGGGACCTCTACAAGCAGGATGGTTTTCATCTCAACCAGAGGGGTACAAATATCCTGAGTGGGAAATTCACTAAAGCTATTAAGGTGGACTTAAATTAATACAGCAGGGGGATGGGAACCAAAATTGTAGGACAGGTACAGAAGAGAATGAGAGTAGGGAGTTCCAAAATCAAGTATCTGACACTGGCAAGCGAGATCTTGATTTGAAGTGTGTGTACTTCAACGCGAGGAGCATCCGAAATAAAGTGGGTGAACTGCAGCGTGGGTTGGTACCTGGGACTTCGATGTTGTGGCCATTACGGAGACATGGATAGAGCAGGGACAGGAATGGTTGTTGCAGGTTCCGGGATTCAGATGTTTCCGTAAGAACACAGAAGATGGTAAAAGATGGGGAGGTGTGGCATTGTTGATCAGGGACAATATTACAGTTGTAGAAAGGATGTTTGGGGACTCGTTAACTGAGGTAGTATGGGCTGAAGTGAGAAACAGGAAAGGAGAAGTCACCATGCTGGGAGTTTTCCATAGGCCTCCAAATAGTCCCAGAGATGTAGAGGAAAGGATAGCAAAGATGATTCTCGATAGGAGTGAGAGAGACAGGGTAGTTGTCATGGGGGACTTCAACTATCCAAATATTGACTGGGATCACTACTCTACGAGAACTATAGATGGGTCAGTTTTTGTCCAGTGTGTGCAGGAGGGCTTCCTGACACAGTATGTAGACAGGCCTACAAGGGGGCGAAGCCACTTTAGATTTAGTACTGGGTAATGAGCCTGGGCAGGTGTTAGATTTGGAAGTAGGTGAGCACTTTGCAGTCAGCGATCACAATTCTGTCAGGTTTACTTTAGTGATGGAAAGGATAGGTGTAGTCCACCGAGCAAGAGTTACAGCTGGGGGAAGGGAAATTACGATGCAATTAGGAAAGATTTAGGAAGCATAGAATGGGAAAGGAAACTGCTGGGGATGAGCACATTAAAAATGTGGACCTCATTCAAGGAAAAGCTCCTGTGTGTCCTAGATAAGTATGTACCTGTCAGGCAGGGGGCAAGATATAGAACGCGTCAGCTGTGGTTTTCTAAGGAAGTGGAATCCCTGGTCAAGAAGAAGAAGAAGGCTTATGTTAGAACAAAATGTGAAAACTCAGGGTGATTGAGGGTTACAAGGAAATCAGGAAAGACCTAAAAAGAGAGCTCAGAAAAGCCAGGAGGAGACATGAGAATTTGTTGGCGGATAGGATCAGGGTTAACCCTAAAGCTTTCCATAGGTATGTCAGGAATAAAAGAATGACGAGAGTTAAATTAGGGCCAATCAAAGATAATAGTGGGAAGTTATGTGTGGAGTCAAAGAAGATAGGGGAAGCACTAAATAAATATTTTTCGATAGTGTTCACTATAGAAAATGAAAATGTTGGCGAGGAAGATACAGAGATACTTGCATCTAGACTAGAAGAGATTGAGGTTCACAAGGAAGAGGTATTAGAAATACTGCAGAGTGTGAAAATAGACACGTCCGCTGGGCCGGATTGGTCTATCCTAGGATCCTCTGGGAAGCAAGGGAAGAGATTGCCGAGCCTGTGGCATTGATCTAGAAATCATCATTATCGACAGGAATAGTGCCTGAGGACTGGAGGATAGCAAATGTGGTTCCCTTGTTCAAAAAGGGTATTTGAGACAACCCTGGTAATTACAGACCAGTGAGTCTCACTTCAGTTGTTGGTAAAGTGTTGGAAAAAGTTAAAAGAGATAGGATTTATAACCATCCAGAAAAGAATAAACTGGTCAGGGACAGTCAGTACGGTTTTGTGAAGGGTAGGTCATGGCTAACGAATCTTACTGACTTTTTGACAAAGCGACCAAACAGGTAGATGAGAGTAAACTGATTGATATGGTGGAAATGGATTTCAGCAAGGCGTTCGATAAGCGTTCCCACAGTAGGCTATTATACAAAATGCAGAGGAATGGGATTATGGGAGACATAGCAGTTTGGATCAGTAATTGGCTTGCTGAAAGAAAACAGAGGGTTGTCATTGATGGAACATGTTCATCTTGGTGTCCAGTTACTAGCGGCGTACCGTAAGGGTCAGTGTTGGGTCCACTGCTGTTCGTCATTTTTATAAATGACCTGGATGAGGGCTTAGAAAGGTGCGTTCGTAAATTTGTGGACGACACTAAGGTCGGTGGGTTTGTGGATAGTGATGAAGGATGTAGTAGTTTGCAGAGAGTTAGGATGCAGAGCTGGGCTGAGAGGTGGCAAATGGAGTTTAATGTGGACAAGTGTGAGGTGATACACTTTGGACGGAGTAATCTGAATGCAAAGTACTGGGCTAATGGTAAGATTCTTGGGAGTGCAGATGAGCAGGGAGATCTGGATGTCCATGTAGCCAGATCCCTGAAAATTGCCACCCAGATTGACAGGGTTGTTAAGAAGGCATACAGTGTTTTGGCCTTTATTAATAGAGGGATTGAGCTCCGGAACCAGGAGGTTATGCTGCAGCTGTACAAAGCTCTGGTACTCCCATACTTGGAGTATTGTGTACAGTTCTGGTCACCACATTATAAGAAGGATGTAGAAGCTTTGGAAAGGGTGCAGAGGAGATTTACTAGGATGTTGCCAGGTATGGAAGGAATGTCTTACGAGAAAAGGCTGAGGGCCTTGAGGCTGTTCTCGTTTGAGAGAAGAAGATTGAGAGGTGACTTAATAGAGACATACAAGATAATCAGAGGGTAAGATAGGGTGGACAGGGAGAGCCTTTGTCCAAGGATGGGGACGGCAAACATGAGGGGACACAACTTTAAAGTAAGGGGAGATAGGTAAAAGACAAATGTCAGAGGTAGTTTCTTTACTCAGAGAGTAGTAAGGGTATGGAATGTTTTGCCTGTAACCGTGATAGATTCGCCATTTTAAGTGCATTTAATCCGTCATTGGACAGGCATATGGACGTACATGGAATAGTGTAGATGGGATGGGCTTCAGATTAGTATGACAGGGTAGCGCAACATCGAGGGCCGAAGGGCCTGTACTGCGCTGTAATATTCTATGTTCTATGTTCTATTTATGAATATCAAATATAAACCTTGATTTTCTACCTGTTCTACAGATCTGTTGCAGAGGAAGAATTGGGAATTCCAGTCTCATGTTTTTCATATTTTGGTGAATTTACAGCGTGATGCAGTTGAGGTCTTTTTATAAGGAAGTCAGAAATAATATTTTGGACATGGAGCTGAATTCTGCTTATACACTCCACCCCTCTGCATGTATTATTCATAAGACTTGTATATCATTAATTTTGGAATAGGTTTTGGCACCGTGCACTGCGACAGTTCAATTTGATGTGGGCCTGCAGCTTATTCTGTAATAAATTTACTGCAATAGTCAGAGCTGAAGATTTTTCTTTTCATCTGCGGATGGACACAGGCTTGTTGATTAAGTTTGTTTGAAAGAGCTGGAGGGATGAGGATAAAGATAAAATTAATTTCTACATCAAAAACACTATAGAAGATCAATTCATATTCTCATTTCTACGTTGGATTGGAAGCAAATTATAAGAACAAGGACCCATCATTCTGAATATTGTTTTAAAAAGTGACATCATGTTGCAATAATGCATTGCGGACAAAGAAAATGTTGTCTGCATTTGATGGAGATACAGAAATGCAGAGTGAATGTACAATATGAACAAGAATCAAGTGTTAATAAAAAAGTATGAGAAATCTTTTCTTAATTTTCAAACGAAACTAGATCCCAATTTTCCTGAACAGTGATGTTTGATTGTCCATCAATCTCACTTTTCCAACTATATGCTTTTCCTGCTACTGATGCGCCTTCTGGCACACATCATCCTCCCTTCCTATTCGTTCCTTACCCTTCTAATTTCCTTGCATTGCCCATTCTGATACTACATACCCTTCCACTGACCATTCCCCTTTACACTTCTTACACTGTATGTCACACCACTTCCCCTGACCCTCCATTTCCCTTTTTGCTCTCACACTAGTTGCTGGAATCTGCTGATTTATGTGTTACTACTGGTCATCAGTGAACGATGAGCTTGTAATGATCAATGTCAATAACAACAGATAATAAGATGTTTGCCACTGTTTGACGCACCGTGAACAGGATAGTTTTGTTCACTGTTGGTACAGACTGGAGCTTCTTCCTGTCCATCTGTCACAATGTTTAACAAAACAGCCTCATCACCAACAGGACAAACACCTTCTGTCAGAATCGGAAGGCCAGGTAGCAATTTTCTTTTGAATATTGTGAGGACCTTGTTCTAACAAACAGTGTTTGTGTCTTTTGCTCTTTATTCTTTCAAGTGATCTGCCCATGTAATTTGAGGTGAGATCAGAGTGACTTCCCTTTCAATCGAAGCAGGACTTGACTGAGGGTGGAATCAAGGACCTTGAGCAAAACTGTGATTAATGGGAATTAGAGAACATTCTGCTGTGGTAATGGGAACAATGGGAAAAGCAGTCTCTGCAAGTTATCTTCCAAGTTGCATTTCATATTGACGAGGAACTAATTTGCTCTTCCTTCACAAGTATTTGTTAAAAATCTTAGAATGTCCCTACAACAGCTCTGTGTAGATTTGCATTACTTGTATTGAAGAGATTCAAGTAGGCAGCTCTCTGGTGACTTTTCCAGAGCTACTGGTGACGACAGATAAACTCTGCCCTTGCTAATGCCTTCCAAAACCCTGGATGAATATGTCCTGTTAAAGAAAAAAAAACAGGCAATTTTATGTTTGCACACTCTTATCTAAAGTTTCGGAAAAGTAAGACCTTGCTGTATGAGTATGATGCCAGTGACATCAGGAGCATGACAAGACATTGATAACAATTGGAATCGTTAATTCAGTTAGTTACTTACAGATGATTGATTGTGTGATGTCAGTGCCACGGAGTTCAGCATTTTCATTATGCGTAATGGTAGTCATTCTCATATTTTTAATTTTTTCATTCAGAAGCCATAATCAAATACTCGAGAGCCAACAGAAATGGCAGCTACACTGTTCCCTTTCAGATCAGATGAATATCCACAGTCCAAAAGACTAAGTAAGTTGAAAGTGTTGTAAAACCTTAACAGGTTCTGAGCAGAGAGAAACAGATTTAACTTATTGAGTCGAATATGAGTTTTTCCCAATAGGGTAATATCAGGCTTAATATTCTAACTCTGTTTCTCTCTCTAGATACTGGCTCATCTGCAGTGTTTTGCCACTGTTTTCTGTTTATATTACAGATTTGCATTTTCCCCAGTATTCCCTAGCACAGTAATTCATTGGGGGGAGCAGGGTGGGAGTTGCATGGTGTATCATTGGTTAGCACGACTGTCTCACAGTAGCAGGGGCCTGTTTTGCTTCCATACTCAAGACTATTTGTATTGAGTTTTCACATTCTCCCCTGTCTGCAAGTGTTTCCTGCAGGTGCGCCAGATTCCTCCCACAGTCTAAAGACTTTCAGTGGATTGACCATGCTAAATTGCCCATCGAACACAATTTTGAATAAATGCAAACACACAGGTACCACAGACCTGTGGGGAAGAGAATTCTAACTCAAACGGTCCTGAGAGAATTTGTCTTTATCCCTGTTCCTACCGAGGTTAGAGAGTCATTGTATCTTTTTCTAGCCCCACTCTTCCATAGGTCATGACAAATTATCAGTGTAACCAAGTGTGTGATATGGCAAATGATATCAGTCTCAGACTGTGTTAGGTACAGTGTTAGGAACATGTCAGACATGTTTCTTCAATTTGTAAAAATAATTAATCTAAAACAAAAGCAAAGTTACTCAAAAAATGATGGAGAGATAAATGGCATATAGTTTGGACATTGACGATATGTGTATCATTCTTTATTTTCCTATAAATCTGAAACACACACATACGTCAGAAAGTAAACAGAAGAAAAAATACAAACTCTGCAGAATATTAGTTTGGAAGACTTTTGTCCAGATAATAGTTAATTTCATGGCAAAAGGAAAATTGAAGTGGTCTTAAATGTTATTCTGCCTCACAGGTGCTGATGGCAATAGGGTTTCTTCCTGGAATATTTGGACTTGGCTGAATTCCCTTCTCTGCTGGCAGTGGGGAGATTCCAATAAATCCTTAAAAAGAACCCTCCATCAGTGGGAATGATGCCTGATAGATTTTCTGCTCTCTGTTAAAAAGGCATATGGCGTGTTAGGTTTCATTTGTCGAGCGATTAAGTTTGGGAGCCGCAATGTCATGTTGCAACTATACAAAACGCTGGTGCAACCACATTTGGAATACTTTGTACAGTTCTGGTCCCCATATTACAGGAAGGATGTGGAATCATTGGAAAAGGTGCAGAGGAGATTTATCAGGATGTTGCCTGGTCTGGAGGGAAGGTCTTATGTTGTTAGGCTGAGAGGGGGTTTGATAGAGGCATACGATATGATCAGAGGATTAGATAGAGTAGACAGTGAAAGTCTTTTTCCTAGGATGAAGATGTCAGCTTGTACTAGGGGGCATAATTACACTTTTAGGGGTGATAGATTTAAGAAACATGTCAGATGCAGGTTCTTTACGCAGAGAGTGGTAAGGGCATGGAATGCCCTACCTGCTAATGTAGTCAGCTCAGCCACATTAGGGAAATTTAAATCCTTAGATAAGCACATGGGTGATTTTGGGATAGTGTAGGGGGACGAGCTGACAATAGTTCACAAGTCGGAACAACATTGAGGGCCGAAGGGCCTGTTATGCGCTTTATTGTTCCATGTTCTATGTTCTATATGTTATTGTCGAGATGAACAAGTAAAGTGATGGATCAATGGCTGTGGCTGTTCAGACAAGTTACATTTTCTTCCTCTCTGAGCTGAAACATATAATAATGTTACCTGAACACCAAATTGAACCATGTAATGACTGGTTAAACATTCCGCTGATTGCATACTCCATCCCTGTTACCTGCTCCATTTAGGAGTGATTTGTAATTTATCTTTTGAAAGCATTTTATATGTGGTTTCATAATTATTGTACAATGAATGCATGTCTTCAAAGTACTGTGCTAAAATGAATATATTGTTTTATTAAATTAAATCCTTAGTTTTATTCTCTCATTCTTTAGCTACGCCCAGTACACTCTCCTCAGGGCCTTTTATGGTTCAATGTGAACATCTCGTATTCTCAGGCCTGAAGTGCCCTGACCTTGTAAAGGCCTTGAGGGGCATGAATATGATTATTTTCCAAGGTCGGAGGAGTCCAAACCAGCGGGCATAGATTTAAGGTGAGGGGGCAAGATTAAAAAGATACCTGAAGGGGTAACTTTTTTACACAGAGGGTAGTGTGTGTACGGAATAAGATGGCAACGCAAGTGATGGAGGTTGGCACAATTACAGCATTTAAGAGGCAATGGATGGGTATGTGAATAAGAACCATTTAGAGGATTATGGGTCTAATGCTGGCAAAGAGTACTACATCAGATTGGAATATCTGGTTGGTGCAGATAAGCTGGACTGAAGGGTCTGTTTCGGTGCTGTATGACACTATGATTCCATCAGGCCTTCATTCTAGCAAAGAGTAAAGTGAAACATCAGTGAAAAGCTTCTAAAACCATTACGTATTTTTCTTTCAGTTTAGGAGTTCATTACTAGACACAATACATTAGATGTAGTCTCAGCATTGTCGTGTTCAAATGCAGTAATACATCCTAATGATTATACCCAATAGACTTTACGTAAAACAGCAAGATTCGATACCCTTTTCCAATTATTGGCTGAATCTGATGACTAGGTTTATGTGGCTCATGTACTGGAATGCACTAATCCTTCTGTACCAATGAGTTCTGCAATTTTCTCCCCATTTAAGTATGTTACTGTTATTTTCTCTGTTCAACACAACACTGACTTCAATTAACCTACATTATACTGTTTTCTGCCAAGGTTTTGATCACTAACCTCCCCTGTCTGTATCCCATTGCAGAGTCTCCATGTCCAGTTAAATGAATCTCTTGGTGAATGGGCTAACTGAGGTCCAAGCCAATCAGTCCTCTCATCCATGTCATTGGCATAGATTCTAAATACTTGATAATCTCACACTGATCCCAAGGAACTCTACACAGTTACAACTTTACAACCTGACCATCCCGAATAGTTATTCCCTGATAGTTAACTGGGTTTCCCCTGTTGTTGGGTAGCAGGCTAGAAAGGTTGGATGGCCTCATCCTACACTGTGTAATGTACTTAGTGAGCTGAATGACTTCAATCTATTCATGTGCAAATCCTTAGAGGGCAGAATGGTCTCCCCCTGTCTCATTATAACGATGCTGACTGGCTGAATGGGATCTTTCTTTACCTCTGTAACATTACAGAGTGCTTGAGAGAACAACACATGGTTCGGAGCAGCAGCTGGCCATTCAGCCCCTTGAGCCTACTGCACCATTCAGAATGTGTATTGTTGATGTGATTGTAACTAAACATCACTTTCATGTCTGTTCCCAATAAACATGGAGTCTCCAGTTCATCAGAGTTCTATGGAACTCAACCTTGAGCGTTTTCTGTAACCCAGTCTTCACTGCTCCCTAGGGATGAGAACACCACAGATTACACAACCCTAAAGAGAAGGGAGTATCCCTATCTAAGTCTGAAATGGAAAGGTCCTTATTCTCAAAATGTGTCCCCCTCAAACCAATCACCACTCTTTTGATATATAAGGAGTCGACAATTAGAAACAGATATCGACCACTCAGCCCCTCAAACCTGTCCGCATTCCCATTAACTCTCCTAAACCAAATACTTATCAAATTCAGTTTCCACTGACCTCACGGAAAGTCAATTCCAGGAAAGATCATATAAGCAATGAACACTGGAACAGAATAAGGCCATTCAGCCCATCGTTTCTGCCATGATATTTGACCATGGCTAAAATATTTCTGAACCCCATTCTCCTGCCTTCCCCGACGAACCAATGATAGCTTATTCATTTAAAAATGTATATGTCTCTGTGTTAAAGATCGTGTGTGCCTGTATATGGGGTTATGTTTGTGTGGAAATGTCCATATCTACCTGCGTATCTCTGCGAGCATGTGTTATGTGTGTTAGTGTCAGTATCTCGGTTTGTGTGTACCTTTGTCTGCATCTCTGTGCAAATTTGTTTTTGAAATAAATATATTGAACTTGGAATCAAAATCTTCCTCCTCCTCCTCTCTCTCCGTCTGTCCCTGTTGTTCATGGAGTTCATAGAATCGCTACAGTGTGGAAACAGGCCCTTCTACCCAACAGGTCCACACTGACCCTTCGAAGAGTAACCCAAAGAGACCTGTTCAAATGTTATGCTATGCTTACCCATGAATAATGCCCCTAACCTACACATCCCTCAGCACTATTGACAATTTAGCATGTCAAATTCACCTAACATCCACGAAGTTGGACTGTGGGTGGAAGCAGAAGAATCCGGTGTAAACCCACGCAGACACAGTGAGAATGTGAAACTCCACACAGACAGTCGCCTGAGGGTGGACACGAGCCCGGGTGCCTGGTGCTGGGAGGCAGCAGTGCTCGCCTCGGAGTTTTGAGATTGGATTCATACAATACCTCCCTCTGCTGGACTACCCACACCACTGCATCAGTGGCACAGTTTTTAACTCTGAGAAGATAATAAATCCTTTGTTGTGAATCTGTCAAATTGCATGACCGTTTGATTTTTCAAATAACATCTTTGGAATCACAGAGCAGTTTTGTCTGATACTAAGCGATGTTGTTCCTGCGTCATTACCACCACTACTGGGCCTTTTTCAGGACTTCTCAATACTTTCTCACGTACCTTTTAAGCATTGCAAGTCACAGAACGAGAAATAAATTAATCTAATCTCCTGATAAAATGGTTCACTCAGAGGTGAGCATTTTCATTCTGAAAGGCCGAAGTATATTTACAACCCTCCACCTACCAGCATTGTGTGTGTGTGTGTGTGTGTGTGTGTGTTTTATGTGTGTGTGTGTGTTGATGGTGCTGTAAGTTTGGATGGTGCTGTGAGCTGCTGCCCTATCTCCCTCCCAGATTGAATACGCGAAGTTTATCACCCTCTGTCATTGACACTGCAGTAGGTTGGGGAGGCCAGCTGAGGGAGAGATTGTATCCTTTTAAACACCACAGAGACTGTCAGACCTGCACTCACGTATAGATACTCACAGAGGGAAATACAGGCACACAGGTACGGAGTGTTGGGGGAATAGATGGATATCGGACACTCCACCACCCGGCTTGGCCCTTTCTGTCCTATTCCAAGCTGTTTATCCTGGAATAGGAGACGGGGAAGGATGGAGTGAGGGTGGGATTGGGTGACCGTGCTGAAAGCGATGGAGTAGGTGTGGGGGGTGAGGTGTGCAGGTGGGAGATGGTGGTGTGTCCAGAGGGAGTCAGTCAACAGTGTTTTATCCATGCAGTGCTATTAGTGAGGGAGATATAGTAGAGGGGAAAGAGAGAGGGATGGTGCTACATGCAGCAGTGAGAGTGTGGAGCATGAACCCTGATCGGGGTTTGGTGCTATAACAGATATACAGTGAGTGTGAGGGAGCAGGCAGTATAAGGTGAGCTTTATCCTGACAGAGAGGGGAAGGTTATTGATGCTTGTCCTGTATTACTGGACATTCCTTCAGACCACTGCACTGAGCTCAGACCATGCTCGGTGGGTCTGGTGGTGTGGCCCGCACTGGGAAGAGAATGGTCCTTGTCTGTACTAGCCCATCCACCAGGACCTCTGTGCCCCTGTCGACAAACCGTGGTGTAATTGCCACTTATCTGCCATGCTCAGGTAACCTGTGCAGGGCAGCTCCTAACAGAGAATGCTCAATCGTGTGTCCATTGGCCTTTTAAAGATGGCACCAGTGCCAGGGATCACAGAACATCCAGGGATATACGGGCGATGCTGAGTACCTACAGCCATGATAGGTGGGAGAATCAGGCTGGCATTGAATGAGAGGGATGCTATGGGGTGAGGTGGGTAGATGATTAGTTGAGTTAGATAAGATAGCACCAGGAAACTAGCTCAGCCTCGTGCAGAACATTCCTCTGTCACACTCAATGAAAATGTCACTGAGAAAAATTATTATTAGATTCAACCCAATGGGTCGAAGACTCTGCTGACCCCAATCCCAGTTACAAAGCTGCAGCAGCTTGACCAATGCTCTCCATCACAGAGAAGGAGCTAAACGTCACCTTACCCTTGGGACATAAGGCAGTGGGGAGTGGGTGGTTGAGGTATAAGTGGCAGAGCACTTTATAGCAAGTCATCATAATTCTATTAGTTTTAAAATAGAGATGGAAAAGGATGAACCACGTCTAAAACTTAAAGTTCTAAATTGTTGAAAACCAATTTTGATGATTTAACCAATAATTTTCCAAATTCGATTGGGACAGATATTCTCAGAAAATGGGTCAGTTGGGAAGGAGGAAAGCTTCAGAAATGAGATGTCAGGAATACAGAGACTTTATGGCACTATTAGGGTGGTGCGTGTAAGGAATGGTGTAGCATTGTAAAAATTGAGGCTCTGGTCACGAATAAACGGGAAGCATATGTCAGGTATAGACAGCAGGAATTGAGGAGTTTTTCTTAATTCATTCACAGGATGAAGGTGTCCCAGGCTAGACAAGCATCTATTACCCATCCCTAATTGCCCAGAGGGCAGTTAGCAGTCAACCACATTGCTGTGAGTCTGGAGTCACTTGTAGGCCAGACCAGGTAAGAATGGCAGTTTGTTTCCTTAAAAGGTGTCAGTGAACCAGATGGACTTTTCCGACAATCGGAATGGTCATTATTAGCCTCTTAATTCTTGATTTAAAGTGAATCACTAGAAGAGTCTGAAGGCAACAAGAGTATAGTTAATAGGGAAATTCGGAGCATAAAAAGGGGACATGTGATAGCTTTGGCAAACAGAGTTAAGGAGAATTCAAAGGAATTCTACAAATACGTCAAGGACAAAGGAGTAACTGTGGAGAGAATAGGACATCCTTAAAGATCAGCAAGGCTGCCCATGTGCAGAGCCACAGGAAATGGGGGAGGTACTGAACGAATATTTTTTATCAGTATTTACTGTGCAGGAGGATATGGAAGTTAGAGAACTTGGGAAAATAGTAGTGACATCTTGGAAAGTGTCTGTATTACAGAGGAGTTGCTGGAGGTCTTAAAACATGCAAAAGAAGGAAAATGTCCTGGCTTTTATTGATGTACGCTAGAACTCTGAGAAGCTAGGGAAGTGATTGCTGGGCCCCTTGCTATTATTAATAGCCACAGGTATAGTGCCGGAAGACTGAAGGTTGGCTAACGTGGTGCCATTACTTAAAATATTTAAGAAGGTTAATAAGGAAAAGATAGTGAGCCTGACGTCAGTGGTGGGTAAATTGTTGAAGAGGATTATGAGTCATTAGATTTTCACACATTTTGAAAGGTAACGATTGATTAAGAATAGTAAACATGGCTTTGTGCAAGCAATATTGTGTCTCACTGACTTGACTGGGATTTCTTTGAAGAAGCGACTAAAAAGATTAATTGAGATGTAGTGGTGTATATTGTCGATATGGACGTCAGTAAGGCGTTGAATAACATTGTGCATGGTCATCTGTTTAACAAGGTTGGTTCATATGAAAATCATTTGGATACAAAATTAGCTCAAAGGTCAGAGACAGAGGATTGCCATATCTGTTTGTGTCTTAGGCTGGACAAGCACACACTCTCACTCTCCCCGTTACATACACTGATACACATTCTCCCTCTCTGCACTCACACACACTCGCACTACCCCCTCTCACATTTCACACACGTACTCCACTCTGTCACACACACATGCACACACAGCCACTCTCTCTCCCTCCCAAACTCACACCCACACTCCACCTCACTCTGTCTCACATACACACAATGTCTCTCTCTCTCCTCTTCACACAGACACTCCCCTCACACATATGCACACGCACACACACGAATGCACATATAAACCTGTGGGTTGAATTTGCATTTTCCCATTTGTATTTGCAGATGCATTTTATTTTTTTCCAAAACATACAATTTGTAGACATTCAGTCAATGTGTTATTTTACAAATCGTACTTTGTAAATGAAACCAGTCTAACTCCAGGTCAAGACACAGACAGAGTCCAAACAACGCCTCATGCTTAGAATACATTGTCTGACCGCACGTGTTACTTCAGTTATATCGATAATACCTGAAGGTATCTCCAGGAAGTGACTTGAAATAAATTCTGCAATTTGCATATTAACCAATCAAACTCGCACCTCCATTCCAACTGATTAAGTATTTAAGAGCCATCTTAGGTGTGTATAATTCATGAGTTGTACAGCCCTTTGATCTTTTCCTTATAACTTCTGTGTTAGGTCTTCCTCTCCCTCTTACACCTGATGAAATAGCAGCGCAAGGAAACCTTGTGGTTACAAATAAACCCATTGGACTCTAACCTGGTGTCGCTTGATTTTCGACCTTGTCCAATCCAGTCCAAAAGCAGTGGCTCCATATCATGGCTTTTACTCGTTAGCTAATCCTCTCTCCTAGCAAGTAAATTGTTTCTAATCCCATGTGTTCTTGTCTTGTATATTAACCTTTTTCAAGACACGTTACGCACTAATGTCTGGAAGCCCAGATATAATACATCTATAGGACCCCCATTATCCACTTTGCTTGTTACGCTTCTTTAAAAGAAGTTACTCAAATCATTAAAACATGATTTATCCTTCATAAAACTATGTTGAATATGCTGGATTGTGGCTTGACTTTTGAAATCTCCTGTTATTAATTCCTTCATAACGCATCCTAACAATTTGTCTTCAATCCCAATAATTTTCTCAACACTTTTCATTTCCGAGTGAAGCTGGTTATTTGAAGTCCTTCCCTTTCTATAACGGTTATGTTCCCTTTCATAATTCCTGTGTAACAGGCACAAGGCTGTAAAAGATCTGCTCGAATTGCTGTGTAAGAGGCATGAGTGGCTGATTGGATTCACTCTGTTCCTGCTTTACACACTCGCTGGGCTGAATGTCCTCCTGGTGTTCATACATTATCGTCTCAATGGACTTGCATGTCCTGCTCCTGTTCCTGACCAAGCCGTTCAATATCTCAATGTCCTCCTCCTGTCGCTTAATGAGAGTTTTGGGGACCTATGGAATCTCCCTTCTCAAATGTCACTTTTCAAGGGCTGAACTATGGAGGCAAGTTTTGTTGCCCACGCTGGGTAGCTCAATGGTTAGCACTGCTGCCTCACTGTACCAGCGATCCTAATTCAATTTCAGTCTCCAGGTTCCTCCCACAGTCCCAAGATGTGCAGGAGAGGTGGATTGGACAAGCTAAATTACCGATAATGTCCGGGATGTGGAGGCTAGGCGAATCAGTCGTGGAAAACGGCAGGTTATAAAGACCAAGTGGGGTCGGTGGTGGGGATTGGATGAGTTAGTCTTCGGAGAATCAGTGTGTTGTCGATGGGTCAAACGTCCTGCTTCCACACTGGAGAGATTCGATGATTAACACCTTTGTTGCAGAATTCCGTTGAGGGAACAATCTTTGAGTTCATTACAACTTCCTTTCCACAGTGAGGAGATTAAAGCTGTGTGCACTACTTCGGATGTGATCTCACTAAGATCCTGAACAGCTGCAGCAGCATTTTACCAGCCTCCTGTAAGGTTCCCATCCAGGTTACAGCAGTCCCAGCTCTCTGGGGAATACGCAACATTGCTGAAAGATCATTGTCCTTCTCTACTACACCAGCATAACGGGGGATCTGGAGAAAATCTAACAATGCCGCTTGAGAAGAACGGGTAAGATGTGGTGAGATAATATCCATGTTGAGATATGCCTCGCCAAACATCTCGTCTGAATCTGCCATTAACCTCGCAAGAGCCCACGTCACTCAGATTCCACAGAATCTGGTAAAGTGGATCTTAGAACCAGCAAGGAGAAGCAAACATTCATGAGAGTTATGTATCGAAGTGAAAGCTGCAATACAATTGTTGGTTATGTTTTAAAACAGGAAATAAGACATACAGGGTTTGTGGGTACTGCAGTAACAATGGGCAGCTTCAAGTTAAATCTAACCAGTGAATGTTAATGTTGGGAAAATGGATTTCATGAGCGTGTATGAGACGGGTGGCTTTAGTAGTATGTTGAGCACCGAGCTGTTGATCAGGCAATTTTGGAATTGGTGTTGTGTGATCAGAAGAGCAAATCGAATGCTTTGCTCTTGAGGATCATTGGGGAATAGTGATTTTAATATATTGAATTTTACATGACGTCTGAATACAAGCAGTTTTTTAAAATATTACGGGTATATACCGAAGTTGTGCAGGACATTAAGTTACGAGAGTAAAGTTGGCTTTAGAGAATTTGGAAAATACATTAAACTGACTTAATGAAAGACAGGCAATATATGTTATTTACTGTAAGGTCTGTTATATACATATATCCCTCCAAGGCCTAAATCGCAAAAGTCAAAGGTGACTCAACGATGGTGTACAAAACAAGTTAAAAATTACATTAGATCGAAGAAAGTGCTTTAGAAAAGGGTCATATATTGTGCATTCATTGAAATTTTGGACGAAACAAAAAAGGACTGATAAACTGATAAGTAAAGTATAAAGAGAACAGGAATACAAACTAACCAGAAGCAAAAAAAAACTGATGAAAAACTGCCATGAATATTTGAAAGGAAAATAAAAGCAAGGTCAAATATGGAAGAGTGAATGTGTGGACAGGATAATTTATTGTGGAGAACAGAAACAATGACAGGGGAAAACTAACCAGTTACTTTATGTCTGTCTTCACGGAGGAAGGGCCAGAAAATCTCCCAGAAATACCAAGTGACCATGGGACTTGTGTAACTGAAGACTAAAATCATTCATATCAGTGACCAGGTAGCATTTGAAAATATAATTGTATTGACAAGTCTGACAGACCAAAAGTACTTCATATCAGAGTTTCAGAGATAGCTGAAATGGACATAATAATTGCATTGGGAATCACTGTATTTTTCCGTATTCAGGTGGAAAGTTATAAATGCATTCCAAGGATTTACAAAGGGAAGAAGATGGAGAATGGTGAACTACAGACAAGTTAATTTATTGCTCACAGTGGGGAATCTGTTTGAATTTATTGTAAAGAATGTGATATTGGACACTTGGAAAGTTATAGCAAACGTCTAGAGAATTATGCTAGATTTCTGAAAGGGAAGGTAACATTTACAAAAATTTTGCTTGAAGATGTCGCTTGTCGATATAAACAATGGAGAACCAGTGGATATGGTATAGTTGGATATCAGGAGGATTTTTAAAGAATTCATACGGTACGTTAGACCTAAAACAATAAAGCAAATTGTATTGGTAAGAACATATGCAAATGGAGGAAGGTAAAGTTAAGTTTCCCTTTGTTTGAAGGGAATCAGATTATAGGCAATGAAGAGCTCTGTGCTCTCTCTCTTTCCACGGATGATGTCTAACCCGCTGTGATTTCTAGCATTGGTTCAGTACAGATCCCAGCTTCTGTAGTAATTCGCTCCGAGTAGAAGTGAAGTTCTGCACCAGTGACACATCATGTTGGTGAGACTGTACCTGGAGTATTGTGTACAGTTTTGATTTTCTGATCTACGTAAAACATACTGATCACATATACTGAATGTACATTCTCTAGATTAACCCCTTGGATGGCAAGATTGTCCGATGATAGAACTCCGCCTGTATTCTGTAGATTTGCAGAGACTGAGAGGTGATCGAAATGAAGCTTTACAAAATTCACACAGAGAGGAATGAAGAACATAGGGGCATTGAAAAGTGCGAGCAGGATTAGTGAGCACCCTAAGATATTCCACAAGGACTTCAAGTAGGACAGAACAACCAGGGAATAATTAGAGCCCATTAGAAACCAAGAGGATAATCAGTGTATGAAACTGGAGAACATTGATAGATTGTGACATAAGAGATTCACATCTGTTTTATGCAGGAGAAGGAGGAGGCATGGTTCAAGAAGATCGACTGGGAAACTCGTGAGCAGATTGATTTGAAATGCGAGCAAGGATAGCTAGTTTTGGCTGGTATTCAATTGGACAAGTCCACAGGTCTGGCTGTGTTGTATCACAAACTGCTGTCGGAGCAAGTCCCTGACCCGAATGTTTTAGTAAATTCTGGTCACAGGGCTGGGGCCAGAGGAACGCAGAACATCTTTTACAGGAACGGTTGGTGCAGGTCGACAAGGGAACTATAGATCAGTGAGTATCAGAACAGTGCCAGTGAAACTATTGGGGAAAATAGGGTGGGAGAAAATGGATCTTCATTTCGAGAGGGATAGTCTTCAGAGGGGAGTCATGCCGAACGAATTTTATTGATCTTTTTTCAAGAAGGTTGATAATATGTTTTTGTTTTCAGCAAGGCCTTTGACAAAGCCCTACATGGGAGACTGATAAAGAGAGTAAAATCTCATGGTATCAAGGGTAATTGGTAAGTGACATTCACAATGTCTTTATGGCAGGACAAAGAGAGTGATTCTGGAAACTGTATGAATCGACATCAGTGTCCAGTGGTATAGTATATGGGTCAATGGTGTTACCCTTATTATTTGTGATACTTATAAATAATGTAGAAATAAAAGTGGAGGGCGTGGGCAAGTGTGGTACGTGAGTTTGCATTTATCACAAAGATTGCACGGGTGGTTGGCAGTGACGGCTAGGTCTTATGTTACAGAAAAATACAGATGGAATGGCCAGATAAGCAGATCAACGGCAGATGGAATGTTACCCATATAAATATGAGGTGGTGCAATTTGTAAGAATAGAACCATACAGGGGAGTACTCATTGAACGGCAGCACACTAGGAAGCTCAGAGCGTGCTTCTCCACACATCCCTGATTGGGACTGTACAGGGTAATAGTGGAGTTAACAAGGCGTTTGGAATAGTAAATGTAACCTTTACACATCGAGACATAGATTACAAGACTAATACAGGACTTTGGTTAAGCCAAGATGTAATACTGTGTGGTGTTCGGGGAGCCAAATTACAGGAAGGATGTGATTGTACTGGACGGGGTGCAGAGGAGATTCACCAGGATGTTCCCTGGGATGGAGCAGATCAGCTATGGAGAGAGGCTGGGTAAGCTCGGATTGTTTACATTGGAGCAGAGAATCCTGAGCGGAATGTGATTCAGAAGGATACGATTATGAGGAGCATGGACCAGGTGGATATTCAGCAGCTGTTCCTTTTCGTCAGTGGGCTAAGAACAAGGGAGCACACTTTTAAAGCGAAGGATTTGAGATGTTGAGATAATTTGCTGATTGCTTTTCACCCAGAACGTGTTGGGGTCTGGAATGTACTTCCTGAGACGGGAGTTATCGTGGTAACTTCATGACTGCTAAATACCTACTTAGGCGAGCTCTTAAAGTGTCATAACATTCCCGGCTATGGGCCTGGAGTAGGAGAGTGGGACTAATGTAGATTGTGCTGTATTTCTGACGGTGCAGAGACTATGCTCCTGTGATTATATGGTGTGGACATGAATTGCTGGGTTTCTGAAGACAACATTAATAAGAGTTATAAGGTGAACTGTCAATGGAAAAGATAAGAGAAAACAAGTGCAGCTTCGTTACACTCTCAATCCAGAGAATAGAAAATGAGAACAGGGAAATGGCAGAACTATTAAGCAACTACTTCAGTTCTGTCTTCACAGAAGGAAACAAACGAAACAAATTAAATCTTCCCAGCAAGACTGGAAAGACTAACTCTCGTCAGAAAAAAAGAATGAAATTAGTAAAAAAAAAATGTTTTGGGAGAAATTATTGGATTGAAAGTATGGTTGAATTTAGAATACAGATAGAAGGTGAGAAGGTAAAATCCTATATCAAGGTCCTGTGTTTAACCAAAGCAGATGGCAATAGGATGAGAGAGGAGTTGGGTAAAGATGGCTGGAAGTGAAGACTTTATGGTGGAACCGTTAATGAACAGTGGTAGGCTTTCAAAGCAATCTTTCAACGTTCTTAGCAACAGCATATAATAGTGAAATGGAAGGACTGCAGGAAAAGGGTAATCTGCCAAAGAATGTCTCAGGAAATAAGGAAATATCAAATTAAAATAAATGGCATAAATAATGGCAAAGACAAGCGGGAAAGTAGAAGATTGGGAAAACTTTAAATGTCAAAATAAGCAACAAAAAGGTATCAAGACCCATCAGATAGGTTATGAGAGTAAACTACCTCAGAATATAAAGACAGATAGCAAAATATTCTATAAATATACAAAAGGAAATGAATGGCTTAGGTAAGAAATGGTCGTTTAGAGAAGGGGTATCCAGTAACGGGATATGAGGAAATGGATGAGGGGTTGAAGAGTAATTTAGTCCGTCCACACAATGAAGGACATTAATAACATATCAGCAATTGTCAGAGGGGAAGGTAAGTGAGTACCTGGATACAACCTTTCCCAACACAGAGATAGTGTTGGGCAAGCTAATGGAGCCAAAGGTAGATAAGTCTCCTGGCCCTGATAGAATGTATCCCAAGGTAATAACAGAGGTGATGAGAGAAATAGCAACTGCACTTGTGGACATTTTTCTGAATTCACTGGACTCTGATGCAATTCCAGCAAATTGGAAAACAGGAGTTCACACATCACTGTTTAAAAAGGGAGGTAGACAAAAAGTGGGGAATTATAGACCGGTTAGCATAACAGCTGTAGGGGAAAATATTTCAAGCTGTAATCAAGGAATAAATGGCAATGCATCTTGATAGAAATTGTCCCGTTGGGCAGACACAGTGATGGTTCATGAAAGGCAGGCCACATGTAACTAACCTACTGGAATTCTATGAAGATATGACAACTGCAGGGACCCAGTAGGTGTGGTGTACTGAGATTTCCAAAAGACAATCGATACAGTGACGCCAAAAGGCTGCTGCGTAAGGTGTGGCATTACGAGTAATGTATTAGCATGGATAGAGGCTTGGTTAACTAACATGAAGCAACGAGTGGGAATACATGATTGTTTTTCTGGTTGCTGATCAGTGACTAGTGGAGTGCCTAAGGGATCGGTGCTGGGACCGCAATTATTCACAGCTTGCAAAAGTGATTTGGAGTAGGGGGCCACGTGTAATGTCTCAAAGATTATAGATGATACTAAAATGAGTGGCAGAGTAAAGTGTGTAGAGGACTGTTAAACTTTACAAAGGGACATAAATAGTTGAAGTTAGTGGGCCAAGGTCTGGCAGATGGAGTTCAGTTATAATAAATGTGAAATCGTCCATTTTGGTCGGAAAAATAGTAAAGAGGACTCTTACTTGAATTGTTTAACAAAAAAGCAGCATGCTCTTGTGCAGAGGGACTTGGGTGTCCTTGTGCATGAATCACAGAAGTTGGTCTGCTGGGGCAACAGGAAATTAACGAGGCAAATTGAGTTTTGTCCTTCATTGCGAAAGGGATTGAGTGTAAAAGCAAGGAGATTATGTTGCAGCTGTACAGGGTGCTGGGAGACCACACCTGTAGTACGTGTAGTTTTGGTCTCCCTACTTGAGAAAGGAAAAACTGGCACTACAATGGATGCAGAGGAGGCTCGCTAGGTTGGTTCCAGAGGTGAGGGGGTGGTTATGAGGAGAGACTGAATAGATTGAAATTATACATTGATTGGAATTTGAAAGAATGAGGGAGGAAAGAATAGAAACATATATATTTGCGAAGGGAGTAGATAAGATAGAAATATAAAGGAAGTTTCCAGAAGCACGTGTAACGAGGACAACAGGGCAACGCCTCAACATTAGATGGAGAAGATTTAGGACTGAATTGAGAAGGATCTTCTTGACCAAGAAGATTGTGAATCTGTGGAATTCTTCGCCCAGTGAAATAGTTGAGGATTTGTCAATGAATATATTTGATCTCAGATAATTTTTTGAGCAGTAAAGGAATTAAGGATTATGATTGTGCGGATAAGTGGAGCTGAGGCCATGAAATGATCAGCCATTATCTTATTGAATGGTGGCACAGGCTTGAAGGGCCAGATGGCCTACTCCTGCTTCTAGTTTGTACGTTCTTATGTCATGGGTAAACATGAAATAGGAATCATATTTGAGAAATTGACTGGTCAATACATACAGAGGAAAAATTGGATGCAATGCATTTAGATTTCCTGAAAGATGCTGATAAAAAAACTATGGCCTAGTGAGCAAACTCAACTGTTACAGGATTGGGACTAAAATATGAACATCGTATAAGATGAGGAGAATTGACACGAAGCAGTGAACAGTTTAGAAGTAGAAGAATCATGTCAAGCATTTAGTTGAGGGAATCAAATGCAATATTTCTCAGTCTGCTGACAGCATTAAACGATGTTGAATTGTTAGTGGGTGAGGAGGATATAAAAAAGCTCCAAGGTGACTGAGACAAGTGGAGTGAATGGGCAAATACGTGGCAGATGAAGATGTGACGGTGTGTCCTTTGATTGGGAACGATAGAACAGCAACCTATCATTTGAAAAGTGATTGGATGAAACATGTTGGTCTTTAAAGGGATTCATGTTCTTTTTATTTTCCTGCTTTGACCTCCGAGGTCAGTGAAGGGCAGTGAGTTCTGAAGGCAGAAGTCAATACTGGGAATGGCATTGGCACGCTGACCAGTGTACACAGATCCAAGTGGGGAACTGTAACATTGAAAAGGATCTGGATCTCCTTGCACACCAGTCACTGAAAGCAATATTGCAGGAGCAGAAAGCAGGCAGGAAGATATATGGTGCGTTGACCTTCACTTCTAGGGGCTTGACTTACAGGAGTAAGGGTGTCTTACTGCAGCTGTACAGGGCCTTGGTGAGAGCCCATCTTGAACATTGTGCAGTATTGTGTGTAGTTTTACTCTCCTAACCTAATAAAGGACAAACCTGACATTGAGGGAGAGCAGTGAACGATGTCCCGACTGATCTCTGGGATGACAGGCTTGTTGCGAGAGCAGCGTTTGGGGCGACTGGGACTGTATTCCATGGGATTTAGGAAAATGAATGGAGATCTCAATGAAACATATAAAACTCTGACAGGGTGAAACTGATTGGAAGCAGGGTTGATAATTCCCCTGGCTTGTTCATCTAAAACAAGACGCCACAGTATTAGGCAAGGCAGGCCACTCTGCATTGAGATGAGAATAAATGTCTGCAATCAGTGACTGGTGACTCTGGGGATTTCTCTCCCACATAAGCTGTGGAACACAAGGCACTGAATATAAATAAGGATTTCTCGACACTAAACCGATCGGGAGGCATCTGGAGTACAGCTGTCATAAGCTCTCAGATGTTAGGGAGGAGACCTCTGCAGGGTCAACAAGACTGTGTTTCCGGTTCCCTTTTCTGATACCGAGGCTGGTGCTGGGTGTTCTGTCAGTTTTATCCTTCCAAACCTCGGAGCAGTTTGATACAATTTAGTGTCTTGCTTTAACGTTTTAGAGACTATTAAAAAGTTTATCACGTGTGTGTCGAGAGTCACGTTTAGGCCAGACCAGGAATGCATGGAATTCACCAGACCAGGATTCACTTCCTGAAAGTACATTGGTGAAGCAAATTGGAGTTTGCAATTGACATTGATTTCAGCGTCATCGTTACTGACACCAGATTTTAGATATCGATATTTTATTAATTCTTATTAACTTCCATCAGCTGCCAGAGCATTAGCCTGGTCTGGACTGGTAATCCAGTGACATTTCCACAACACAGTACCATCTCCACATGGGTAGCTATCTGGGACTACACTGAGCAGGATATTTCTGTGCTGTTTGACAGATCTGGCGAAAAGAACTTCTACTAGTTTAACTATCATGATGGGACTGAGGGGGTGGTAATGGGTCAGATGGTAATTATTCCCCTCTTAGCGAAATGGACATACCTGAGTAATTTTCTGCATTTCTATGGAGATGTCAGATTTGGAGCTGGAATGAAACAGCTTCCCCAGGGACACGGCTTGTTGTGCAGCACACGTCTTCAGTCCTCTTGCAGGAATGGTGTCAGGGCCCATTGCCTTTATCCTATCTACTTTGTTCACCTGTGTCTTCAAGTCACGTGCAGCAAAATCAAATTGATTTTGATCAAACCTGTGATTCTGTGGACATCATGGCGAGGGTGAGGTTAATCATCCACTCAACACTTCTGGTATAGTATCGTACCAAAGCTACATTCTTATCTATTACACTGATGTACAGGGCTGTTCCATTATTTTGGATGGGATAATAGTGGAGCCTTCTCCTCCATGAAGTTGTTTAACTGTCCATTACCATTTATGGCTGGATGTGTCAGGACTCTTGGTTTGTTGATGTTGGGATCATTGCACCCTCTCTATTAGATGTTAGTTCTGCTGTTTGGAATACAAGCAGTCAATTTTGGTAGCTTTATTGAGTTGTCATCAGGTTTAGGTACACATGATTCGGACACTGACACATTCACCAATATATCACTGAACCATAGATCAACATGGTTGGAATGGTAGACCGAGGGATCATCCCAGGAAAAAACCTTACAGATTGTGCTTGAATATAATTCTGGTTCTGCTGCTGCTGTTGTCTGCAGAACCACATCAATGCCAGCAATTCTCTATTTAAGAAATTTTGGAGAGTTAGATCATTTAATGTATTTACAGATGAGTTTTGACTTGCAAATGAATTGAGTGCAATGAAGGACTAGTGATGAAGGAGGAGTGAAAGCGTCATAGACTCTTAGAATCATACAATATGCAAACAGACCTTTCGATTTAACTCGTCCGAGCTCACCTGGTTTCCTAAATTGAATTATTACTATTTTTCTTATTTTAGCACAGACCCCCCTCCAAACATTTCCTATTCCTGTATACATCCAATTGTCTTTCAAATGTTGTATTTGTACTTCCCAATGCGACTTCCTCTGACAGCTCTCTACCTATATACACCACCCTCTGTGAGAAACAACTGTCCTTTTGATATCATTTAAATGACTCCCCTCTCACATTAAAACTATCCTCCCTGGTTTTGGACATACCCACCAGTGGGAAAAGATCTTGTCTATTCATCCTATTCATGCCTGTCATGAGGAAATAAAGGTCATCTCTCAGCCTCCAACACAAAAGGAACAAAATCTCAGCCTTATATCTCAAAACCTCCGGTCTCCATCACATCATTTTAAATACTTTTGCCCCCGTTCCAGTTTATAACATTCATCCTATAGCAGGGCGACAAGAATTGTACTAGTACTCCAAATGTGGCCTTACTATTCTCTTGTAGAACCACGACATGATGCTCCAACTCCTGTAATCAATGCTCTGACCGATGAAGGTCAGTTTGCCTTATGCTTTATTCACTGCCCTGTCAACATGCGACTTCACTTTCATGGAACTATATACCTGGTCCCTGGATCTCTCTATTTGGCAACACTCCCGAGCATGCTACCATTTACTAAAATAAATCTTACACTTGTTTGCCTAACAAAGTGCAATATCTCACGTTTATCTACATGAAGCTCCATCAGCCAATCCTCAACACACTTGCCAGTAGATCAAGATATCTTTATCTTCTAAGACAGCCTTCTTCACTGTCCACCATAACTCCAATTTTGGGGATTTCTTCTCCAAATTAATATCCATGGTTCCAATATTCTCATCCAAATTATTTACAAAAACAATGAGCAACAGCCTGGTCATTGCGGCACAACGCTGGACTCAGGCCTCCAAGTGGAACAGCAAATCTCTCCCAACTCCCTCTGTCTCCTATAGTCAAGCCAGTTTTGTATCGAATTGGATAGGTCTCCCTGATCTCATGTGACCTAACCTTATTAACCAGGCTACCCTGTGGAACCTTGTTGGGCCTCACTAAGGTCCATATAGACAACGTATGATTAGATTAGATTAGATTACTTACAGTGTGGAAACAGGCCCTTCGGCCCAACAAGTCCACACTGACCCGCCGAAGCACAGTGCTGCTTTACCTTCATCTATCTTCCCAATCACGTCTTTAAAAACTGCAATCTAGTTGGTGAGATATGGATTCCGAGACATAAAGCTGTGCTGAATATCCGTAATCAGTCGTTGCCTTTCCAAATGCATGTAAATCCTGCCTTTCAGAATCTCCTACAAACACTTATCGACCCTTGACAACAAACTCACTGGTCTGTACTTTCCTGGGTTTTCTTTCCAGCCAAATTACAAATAATGTAACAACATTGGCTGTCTTCCTGTCCTCCAGGACCTCAACCGTCGATTTCAATGATAGACATAAGAAATTCAGCAGAACTGCAGATTTCGCAAACCAGAAACTAAGACAGAAATGTGCTGGAAAGGCTTTGCAGGTCTGGCAGCATCTGTGCAGAGAAATCCGAGTTAATGTGTTACAACACGGGGGAACCCACGCCCACCCCCCACCACTACCACCACCCCGCGCTAATTTAAACTTGCAACACAGAAAAGATTTAAACAGTTTTGTTATCTGCAAAAATTCGGAAGGCCAATAACCATCCTAAAGGTCACTATATAAAGTAAAAATTGACAACCTTTTTTTAAAGGCGAACAGAGAATAATGATCTAACAACTATTTCCAACTTCTTTCTCTGACCTATCTTTTACTTTCTCTTCGAAAATGCTCGTCCGATAACCTCCCCCCTAAGATATGCCAAAGCATTCAAATTTCAGAACCAACCAGCTGTCGAATCTTCCTCTGTCTTCGTTTCTTCCCCTTAGAGTTTCTGCTTCACAGGTCATTGATAAATAAAGGTACATTTCGGAGAGCTATTCTCCGGGCAGTCTGCAGATGTTGGTGGCGTGGCAGCTCTCCCCTAACTGGTAAATTTTTTTTTCAGCTTTCATCCCAAAGCATCGGGTTTTTTTTAATATAATATTGCCAAATGCCAAATTTAAACTCGATTGTACTTTAGCTTCTTGGACATAATTTAAACGGATTGATCAAATTTGATGTTATTTTTTGTCTCATAGCAACCCAGGTACTGCCAGCTGCTGGACCAAATGGTATATCGTAAATTTTCCAGAACTTACTGTGCTTGTAAATCCTTCAACTCTCTTAAAGGTACGGTACCCTGTACACGTTCATAACACCTTTTTCTCTCAAAAAAGAAGCATCATAATGAAAACATGGTCTCATTTGTTTTTTCTAATCTTTAAACACATTACCATCACATACAGATAACTGAAATCTAAGTTCACCTTAACTCTTTCCCATTTACCTATATGTAACATTGCATAAATACAAATCTCGTCTAAAATTATCAGTTAAATCGGTGAGAACGCATCTGCGATGACATTCTTACTACACACTACATGTAGGATTTTTAAATTAAAAGTCTGTCACATAAGACTCCAATGAAAGAGTCTTTAAAGAGTTCAAGAATGTAAGCAGATTGGGCTCCGTGTATACAACCGTCTCCAACACGCTGTTTGTGAATACACATTACAATTTTATAAGGCTAATACCAAACTCAATAGTTCTTTCTCAATCGTGGAATATTTTCTCTCGTGGATGTTGAGTTTCTTTGAAAAGTATCATCCCATCTCATTGTCCTGTAGCAGTACAGTTTCAACTCCTATGTCACTCGCGTCGACGGAACTTTGAAAGGATTTCAAGCATTTGGTGTAGCTGAAACTGGTTTGGTGGTCAATATTTCTTTTTAATAGTCGAATGCCTCCTGGCATTGTTCTGTCAACCAAAACTTTGTGCTCTTCTTCAGCAAGTCGGTTAACGGTGCCATTACACTGCTGAAGCTTGGAACAGACATCTGATATAATCCGCTGACTCCGAAGGAGCGAACACCTTTTTCTTCGAGGTTGGCCGTGGAAATTCCTCAGTTGCTTTTATCTTTGCGTTCCATGGGATCAACCTTCCATGACCGATATTTTGTCCCTAGAACATCATGTCTGCTTTCACGAATTCTGTTTTGTTTAATTTTATCATCAGTTTTGTTTCTCATATTCGTTCGAAAAGCTCTGCCAACAGTACTAAGTGATCTTTCCAGGCTTGTAAAGATCACTAAATCGTCCAAATGGACTGCACAGTTTATTAATCAGGCCACAACTCTGTTCACGGCTCTTTGGAATGTATTGGGTGTGTTCGCCATTCCAAAGGGCATCACTTTTAAATGATACAGACCATTTGGCGTTACAATTCAGAAATGTCTTTCACAGTCTCTGATAAAGGTACCTGCCAGAATCCACGCATTAACTCTAACTTCGTGATGTAACTGACTTGTCCAACTTTCTCGATACAGTCCTTCAATATCGGTATTGGATATAATTCTGATTTTGTAACAGTGTCGATCTTCCAATAATCCAAGCAAAATCATTGAGTCCCATCCGGTTTGGGAACTAAGATGATCGGCGAGCTCCACTTGCTTGGGCTTGGTTCGATGCTGTCCTCATTGAGCATAGCCTCCACCTCCTTCTGGACCTGTCTGGCTTTGAGAGGATTATGCTGAATGGATTGTCTTATCGGAACAGTATTCCCTACATCTACATCATGTACAATTGCATTAGTTCTCCCCCACACATATGATTCTAACATATATCCTCATATTGCAATAACAAACCTTTCAACTGTGGTCTATGCTCCTGAGACAGATAGTTTACTCATCTATCCCACTGCTCAAGGACTTCTACATTTTTGACATATTTTGAGGCACATCAAAATCCACGACATTTGGATTTGATTCCTCACTCTGTAGGGCAGTAAGTAACACCTGTTTCTCCAATTCTTTCTCTCCTCTACTTTTCAGGAGGGGACCTAAACACTCATTTATAACCCACATAAAGGGGTCTTCGAATGTGGGAATTGGTAACAGAGGTGCTAGTTTCATTACTGTCCGTGGCCTACCTACCATTTGGCATGAATGACACGTATGCCAAACGTTAACCACATCTTTGTGCATTCCAGGTCAATAAAAATGTTTTTGTCCCTTAGCCCTTCTTTCGTACCCCTAGGTGACCTCCTACAGGTAGTTCATATGCTACCTGTAAAACTTCCTGTCTCTATGCTACCAGCAACGCAATCTGGTGCACCTCAGCACATTTCTCCTCTGCACTAAACTGATGTTCTGTCTTAAGATCTATCTTTCAGATAATAACCCTCATGAATATCCTCTGCCTCCTTTTCAGAGTACATATCCACATATATATCTTTTATCGCCTTGTCTGTCTGTTGCAAGTCCCTGAGCCTTTCAGGCCAAAACACCTCTGTCTGACCCACTGCTTGTTCGGGCTTTCCCTGCACCATTACGGCAAACAGGGTGTCCATTAACTGAAACTCAACTCCTTCATCTTTGTCTATAGTTTGTCCTTCGTGCTGTGACTTATAATAGTGGGATATGGTTACTGCACAGCCTGGGAAAATACCAGGAAATTTCCGATTTAACACTTCAGTCTCTTTGTCTTCCTTGGGCTTCTCCATAACAAGCAATGTCACTCCCAACTTGGATCCTGCTAAATCCTTCCCAAGAACAAGCTGGATTCCTGGATCTCACAGTCTGTAAATCATTCCCACTATAACTTCCCCAGTCTTTAGTAGGCACTCCAACCTGATCTTACATAGGGTAATGCTAGATTTCTGTCCATCTTTCCCATAAATTAATACATTCTGGGGTAACTGATCAGAAAGACTACAAATTCATTCATCTCTTACTATTAGCGACTGGTTACTTCATGTAACTCTCAAAATTATAACTTCTTGCCCTTCTAACACTGTTATGTCTGAGTAAACTTTACTCACAGAGGCGAATGCTTTATTGAGATCAGGTACTAACTCCATACCCAGCCCCTGCCGAGGCTGTGCACTTTCCTGCAGCTCTTCGGTTCTTGTTGGGGTTTCCTTTAAAACTTTCACTAATGCCACTGGCTTACCTTCTTTTACCACATCTTTTCCCACAGTCCCTTTCCCAACAATCAGCACTGTGACCATACATATTCCTCCTTTGGCAGTGAAAACATCTTTTCCCAATGCCCTTCTGAAACCACTGGCACTGTAATTTTCAGTGTCCCACTCCATTACAGTGAAAACATCTGATGCCTTTCACTTCTTTCCACTCTCTTGGGCAGCTTTTTTAACCTCTGGTAAACTCATATGTTCTACTCTTTCTTTTATAGTGCAGCATCTCCCCTTCTCTCAAATTCTATCCCCCACAGGACGAAATTATGCCTGGAAGCTTGTCTTATGTAGCAACATGTATTCATCTGCTAATTCTCCTGCCCTTCTCAATATCTGAACTTTCTGTTCCTCCATGTGAATTATTATCATCTCTGGAAGTGAGGTTTTAAACTGCTCTTGCAGAATAATCTCCCTTAGAGCCTCATAGGTCTTATCTATCTTTAACGCCTACACCCATCTATCAAAATGCCTATGTTTAATTCTTTCTAACTCAACATAAGGCTGACCTGGTTCCTTCTTTATGTTTCCGAACAGCTGTCTATATACTTCCAGTACCAATTCGTAAGCACATAAAATGCCTCGTTTCACGTATTCATAATCTATTAACCCCTCATCTGACAGCGCAGCAAATACCTCACTAACCCTGCCGACCAACTTAGTCTGAACTAGCATTACCCATAAAACCTTGCAATACTCTACCTGCCTCGCCAATTTTTCAAATGAAATAAAGAAGGCTTCAACATCTCTCTCATCAAAATGTGGCAGAGTTTTGAGATAGTTGTATATTTCACTAATGTCCCTTTTACTCTCCAGCCTGTTCACTTGACTTTGCTGACGAAATCGCAACTTCTCAAGTTCAAATTCGCTCTCTCTTTGCTCAGCTAAGAACTTTCTCCTATCTTTTTATTCCTCTCCGGCTCTTCCCTCTTGCTTTCTCTTTCTTCTCTCTCTTTCTCTCTCCCTTTGTTTATCTTTAAACTGCATTTTCTTCAATTGTAATTAAAGTTTTTTTTTCTAAATCTCCTGCACTTGTCTGTTTCTCTGACACACCTTAGTGTTTGACTAATTTCCTGACAATTTCAGCTTTACTCTTGTACTTGGTTAAACCCAAATCTAAATTCTTTGTGAATTCTAAACGTTTGGCCTTTATCTTTCCTTCTAAATGCCCTCAGCAAATGTGAGAATCATCTTCAAATCCCAGAACCTCTTTAACATTTATAAGGAGCCATTTCTCTCACTTTAAATTTAACCAACCACAAGTCACCGAAATTAAACCAAGTGTCTCACCGACTTTTTATTTAAAGGTCTCTGACAATAACGTGCAAATGATTAAACGTATGTGCATTTTCATAACCCAAACCTATTTAACTCTGCCCAAATATCAGACTGGATCTGTCTAAACTTGCTCAAATCGCAGACAAAAGGCCCCAAACTGTTATGACACAGGGTAAACCCCTTTCCTAATCTGAACCAGCCACAGAGAAAAAAGTTCACCTCATGCTGGAATCTGTTAAATTTCGAGAGGCAAAGATCCATTTACAGAGGTCACTATTTAAAGTAAGATTAACAATTTTGTTATTTAAGTCCAACAGAGAGTATTAAAATGAACAACTATTTAGAACTCAACATTCTACAATACCGGTCTGATAAAACAAAACAACATGATTACGATTTTAAAAGAATATAATCACATTTCAAAACCAGTCAGCTTTGTCAATTCTGCTTTGTAGATTTTTCTCTGTAGATTTTTATCTCGGTTGGCTTCGATGTTCTGCTGTGCAAACATCTTACAGGCAGGTAGTTTTCAGAAAGCTCTTCAGCTAGCAGTCTATCTTTGTAGATGCCCTTGGCAGTTCTCTCCCTAAATGTTCAAACTGTCTGGTTTTACACCTCTTAACATTGGATTATTTCATTGACTTTGTTGTCATCAAATACATTATATTTCAAACTCCATTGGATTTCAGAGTGTTGGGGCATAGTTAAACTGACTGGCCGAATTTGAATTTGCTTTTGTACCATGGCAACTCAGTCCCACGACTTGTTTCACAGTCAAATGTTACATTTTAACTTTTTCAGAACCTCTACACCTTCATAACAATATCGTTTGTCAGCCCTACATAGTTTTCCATAAATGTGATCACCTAATTTCACATAATAGTCTTTTCTGTTCAACAAAATACCCGTTTTCTCTCATCCTTCCCTTGTCTAAATCCTTCCTTCCAGTTATGATTCCAATTACTTACAATGTTACTGGTATTCTTCGACAAAGTAATACATTGTGTGTGTTTTGTGAATAATCCTCTGTAATTGAACTCAGATGAAAGAATGAGATGCAATCATATTCCCATATGAAGAAGTAAATGTGCAACTTTTCCGAGCTTTCTGATATTAAAAAAATATGCAAAAATCTCATTTGTTCAGGATTGGGAAAGTGAACAAATGACGTTCATGAACAGGACAGGAGTAATTCAATTAAAATTTACTGGGATCATTGAATAACCAAATACTTAATTTTCTCCTGAACGTTTAAATTCAGCTTTGTTTCAAGTCTGTGTTGCGTATATTATTATCAATATGCAAATATCATCGGTGACGAAACCAGAAGTTGCTGGAAATGCTCAATATTTCTGGAAGTATCTGTTATGAGAAAGCAGATTCAACATAGAGTAACAGAATGGGTCTAAGTTGTTTACTTCTTGCCAATAGTGCTCAGCGATGTGCCAGTTAGGTGCATTAGTCAGGGGCAAATGCTGAGTAATCGAGTAGGGGAATGGGTCAGAGTGCGTTACACTTCGGAGGGTCAGCTTGGACGTGCTGTGTGAAATGGCCTGTTTTCCCACCCCAGTGATTCTATGATTCTATGAATTCTTCATATAAAGGGCGATTGGTGCGAGGATCAGGGATGTCTCTGAGCATGGTCAGGGCATACTGAAGGGGGAGGGTGACCAGCCAGCTGTCGTGGTACACATTGATACGAATGACATCCGTAAGAGGAGTGAAAGTTCCAGCAAAGAATGTTTAGGAAGCGAGGCCTGAGTTTAAAAGCTGAATCTCCATGGTTGTGTGGGAAATAGAACACACTGGCTTCAATAATTTCGGTCCGAGTCAAGATCTGAAGCACCAGTATCGTTCATTATACTCTCACAAGAGTGGTGCCTATAAGCTAGGCACACCGAGTTTAACAAGTTCACAACTTTTTATACAATTCATTCCACTTTTACTCCTCCTCCGCTTATTCCATTCCTTCTCCCCTGATTACATCGCCCACTTCTCTAAACATGGTTGTTTATCTCTTGCCTCATCTGGCCTTGTTCATGACAAAAATGCATATCCTGCTTGGCTGTTTCACCACATCCCTCTGTGGTCTATTATTATATATCGTCATTGACTGCCATCTGCTTCCTTGCACGATAAAGCAACATTTCCTTCCATTCTTTGCCCATACTGAGCCTTATGACCTCTTTATTGTGTCTTTTTTGTTTTTGCAGAAGCTGGAAACAGATGATTATAACTGTTTATACAAGCATATCTCGCTTAACCTACACCCCTCTTCATCTTTCATGATTCAGCCTTGTGATCATTGCAGATAACAACATTTATAATCACTCCTCGCAATTCCCCCTTTTTATTTTTACATGCAATTGTTGTTTCTATAATTTTTCCTTTAAGCATCGCCCCCAAAAATCACAAGAATTATTCATGAGACTTCATCCATCTTGGTCTCACTCATCCCCTCATTATTTAATAGAAAAACGACCTTCTGCCTGATTCCCTTTTAGGGGCATCTGTTTCATTAAGACTGTCTTAATCAGTCTTTGGGCGAGTCCTTGTATACAGTGCAACAGCCAATTGTTACCAATATCCCGGCTACTACTATCAGGGACGTAAGGATGGAAACCACCACCCCCTTCCATTTTACAAACCATGATTCAAGCTATCCCGTGAGAGATGTGTCTTCTCCTGAATTATCACCCAGTTCTTCTGCTAAGGTAGTCAATCCTCTTAAGGCCCGAGTAATTGAAGCATCAGATGCAGTGTTATTAGGAATCAAGGTACAACAGCTTCCTTCTAACATCACACACACACCACTTTTCCACTAGAATCATATCAAAGGCCATTCTGTTTTCCCATGCCATCCCACTTGTCGCATCAAGCTATTCTGATATTCCTTTAACTGCATCCCTTGTATAATTTATAAATCGCTGTTGATAATAGAAAATGTAAATTATCCAATCTACATTTTTGTTAATGGTCACCCACCAAAAGAGAGTTGACTCAAAGCCTACAGCAATCTGGTTGAGAGCCTTGAAAATCAGGTACCCCCCGGAATCGTATAGAATTGAGATAAATCCTGTCATCGAAAGAAGAACCTAAGAGTGATCTCTTACTCCTTCTCTTTTACCCTAGTAACTTTTCCTTCTCAACTGCCAGGGTAAATGGAATTGCCAATGGTACAATTGCACTTATCCCTCTCCAATCCGGAGGTCGGGTGGTTCTCAATATCTTGCCTCCACAGTACCACCACAGATCCGCTAGGGGGACCTTTGATGCTGACTAGTTCCCTCCCTTGTCTGTATCAGTGAAATTATTAGTCTCTGTACATAATTTCAGCTTCCCCAAATCTCTAGACCAATTTGTACCTCGTCTATGCACATACGATGTGTGATTTCTGACTGTGGCTGAAGAATTGGCGGGGGGTGGGGGGACGCTTTTAAGTCTTTCATCTCCAAGGGAGGGAACATCAGAGATAGGGAGGTACAATTCCTATCATTCCATGCAGTCTCCTCCTGATACAGGGCTATCATACATTTCATGCCCTTCCTGTCTTGCTTCCACCCGAGTGGAAAGGGAACCACCTGGACCACTGGTCTACCGGAGACACATGCGTAGCAATTGCTCTTGTTCAGACTTTTTACAGTACACTTTACCCATTCAACCCAGGCATTTGCATCCCCGTATCCAGTTTCTGTTTCGATGGTCTGTTCCAAGTCCTTTACCTCTATAATGTTCACTATTTTACGGTCATCGGGAGGGGTGTAAGGTTGTATCTTTTTGTCCAGTAGTTCTGCCCGTTTTCCTTTCCTACGCTAATTCGAAAACAACAGCCCAAGAAGTCATTCCCTTTTGTTGTCATTTCTATCCCAATTGATTCATTTAATTGTACCTGATAGGTGCCACCCCACCCCACCCCCACCCCCCCACCCCCACCCCGTGATTTCCTTCGTGCGATGTGGTTTTGTTTATCGTTAGGTATATTGGGTTACATTCTTTATCAGGACAATCGAAAGCTGGGGTCGGAAGGGGGCCCGGTGTAGTGTGACAAGACCATTATACCAAGTACCATCCCCAAAGCCATCCCCATAGGACTTATGATGTCTCTCTGAGCTGCAGTACTGTCTTTGATTATCTACATCCCCACAATGTACTAAGCTGCATGCATCGGCATCTATTACTTGTGGATTATCAGACTCAGGAACCACTAATAACACAAATGAAAATAATGTTTGACAAAATCCCAATACTAAGAGAGCGAGTATCATAACTCAAAGCTTCCCCAGCATTCTCAAAAATCATGCGGAAGCACAAAAAGACTTAATATACAATCCTGTGTCGCGTCGTCATTGTATAATCAGTTACTCAAAGTTTCTTTAGCTTGAGTTTAGCGGTTCTTGTATTGATCCGGCTGTCCAGACTTCTTCCTCAATTGGAGATTCCACTGGCCCTTTGATCGAGTGTAGTGAGTCCAGCCTTTCTCTGCCGTCCTTATCGCCGTTTCTGTCAAAAGAGCCTGATACGGTCCTTCCCAATCCGGTTGCAATTTGGTCTCTATCCATGATTTTACGAAGACCCAATCTCCCGGTCAAATCGGATGAACAGCGAATTCACGGGGCGGAGTCTGTGCCAATAAACAATGTTTCCTGAGGAAAGACAACGAGGAGGACAAACCCAGTATATACTTATTTAAGAACAAATCTTTAGTTTCTGGGTTTGGCAGTGGCCAGAGGATATGCCTCCACCCATCCGGATAAATGATCAATTATTATCAACATATATCTCAGTCTGCCCAGTCGGGGTAATTCGGTATAATCTACCTGGATGCTCTGGAATGGTCTTAGCCCAGGTTCTCTCCCTCTGGGACTTGTTTCCTTAACACTTTCTTGTTGAATTTTTTTACGTGTTATGCCTCCCTCACATATCTGTTTGGCTATCGTATGTATCCCATTGCATCCATATTTCCTTCAGACTAAATCACACATTGCTTGCACTCGCCAATGGCTCCTCTGATGTAAGACAGCCATCATTTCTTGCATCATCATTTTATTTGACATTTCCCTTCCATCAGGTAACATCCAATGTCCCTCTGCTGTTTTTACACCCCTTAAATCTTTCAATTCTTTTTCCTCTCTTTCAGTGAATATTGGAGCTTCCCAAGGACCTGGGACAGTAGGTATTAGGGAATAAATCACTGCTTCTTGTGGGTTCAGGGCAGCTTCGTTAGTTACCTCATCGGTCAGTAATGTAGCTTTCCATTCTTTAACTAACAATGAATTAATGCAGTCATGTTTTAAATTAACCGTGAATCAATATGACAGGTCACTGAGAATGTGTGAAGGGATCCTGCCAATTAATATTGATTCAATCGATTTATTATAAATATTAATTAATAATTATGTGTATTATATGAATAAAATAATCATTATCTGTAATTCAAGTTGGAAACGCAACAAGTGACCAAAACATTTTTTTTTAAACTGTAATTGCGCAGTTCTGTTTTTTCACCAGTCACTTGTGACTTATCATTCTGTTCCTGTAATTTTGTTGCTCGAGCACATTCATTTTTAAGAACCTCAACAGATTTCATAGCACCATTTGCAGTTAATTCAATCCCCAATTTTGTGGCAGTATTTTGTCATGAGCGCAAAACTGACTCTTTGTGCCTCTCATCACAAAACGGTCATCATAATCCAATTAACTCTTTCGTTCCTCCTCCCTTGGGCTTAAAATTTAAGGATGACCTTGCTGCCCCCAATTCGACTAGGAAAACGACGTCCTTATTATAAAGTCGCACCTTTAAATTTATCAAGTGTTCCTGGTGGGCCCCAGGGGGCAGGAACCCCTGACACTCCTATTCTTCATCGAAATTCATAAGCAATATCGCCCTCTCTTCCCTTTACAGATCCGGACACTCCCGCTTAAAGTGACCTGCTTTTCCACAGTAATAATATCCCGCCTGTGGGGATTTCCTCCTCGGTCCCCGTCCCTGTCCACCAAACACTTTACATCTCCTCCCTTTATTTTCAACATGCTGCCCACCACCATTCCGGTTTCTTTCTCCTTTTAGTGTTGACTTTTTTTATTAACTCATCAACCGTGGGCTACCATTATTTTTGCCTTTTGTTTCTGCTTCTTATGTTACGTTGCCAGATGTTTGTTTGCTCCCTATAACTTCAAATACCAATTCATCAATTTATGCTTGTCTAACTTTAAAACCTGTTCCTAACTATACATTTTGGAACTTTTGGAACTCATAATATATATTTATATATTATAAATTCATTTATTCAGTATTTAATGCTTAAAATATGAAATGCATACAGTACCCAACTTCGAAATCCACTATAATTAACCGGTTTTATTCCCTTAATTTAATCCTAAAATTAATTTTTTTAAGGAGTCTTAACCAGTCATTGCCCAATTACAATGCCATCGGTCGTGAAATAATCGGAGGTGTCTTAAAAGGATTTGTCTATTCAAGTTTAAAAAAACTTCTAATGCATGAATAATGGCCAAATCCAAGGACACAGATATTAAACATGGGATTTTTAAAATTACAATCTAATGTTGAACTGAAGCTTCAATTGTCCTCCATAAATCACTGATATTTAAGGCTGAAAGACATTAGTTAGAAACTGATAGTGAGGCAGTCATGACCTGTAAAAGAACAGGAGTTAACATTTTATTTCATAATCACTGTAGAATCCTTAACCTTAAAATAAATCATGTTAAACTTCCATAATAGAAATCAAATTCAAAACAGTCTCGGATCTCAAGCTCCAGGTAACAAAGCACAAACACTCAGTCACTAACAAACAAATGTGCATTCAAACCAATTCACAAAGGGTTAAACTTTCTACCAGCTGTACAGGAATTGGGGTTAGAGTCCTCTGGGTGTGTGGTTGGGGTTAGAGTCTCCTAGGTTTAACTAGAATAATCAATTGGCAAGGGGAGCCTCATAGAATGATTCATTGAACGTATAAGGGATTATTTCATCGAGTAACATCTCGAGGAACCAAACAGAGGACTGGTTTTGCTATAATATATTGAAGAAGGAGTGATAAACCATACTGTAGTACAAGATCACCTTTGAAAGAGTGACCACAAAATGCTGCAGTTTCACATTCAGACTGAAACAGTGAAGAAAGAGTCGCAGATGTGAGGTTTAGTGTTGGACAATGATAATTTTACTGGCCTGAGGAAGGGCTTGGCCTGAGTGGACTTCGCAAAAAACATTAAAGAGCGGGACACTTGAAGAACAGTGGCAACTACTTCGGGAGATAGTCCAAACTCCTTAATTAAAGTGTAATTCTGAGTGGAAGAGGAATTTTAAAAAGGTGAAAAGTGAACCATGTCTTAACAAGGAAATCAATACGAACATGAAGGTGATGGCCTAGTGGCATTATCACCGACTGCTGATCCAGATAATGTTCTTGGGACTCAGGTTCACATGCCGCCATGGCAGATGGTGGAATTTGAATTCAATATTAATTTGGAATTAAGAGTCTATTGATGAAAGTGAATCTATAGCTTATTGTTTGAAATATCCATATGTTTCATGAATGTCCTTTAGAATGGGAAATCACCATCCTTACCTGGTCTTACATGTGACTTCAAACCCAAACATATTTGGTTGACGCTTAACTGCCCTCTAGGCAATTAGGGAAGGACAATGAGTGTTGTCTAACCAGTGACGTCATCATCCTGTGAATGGAATAAAGAAAAAAGCTTTAATTGTTCGCAAACTTTTTCTGAAAACAAAAACAAAATAACTACGAAGGAAAATGAGTAGAAAACATAAGAATTGATAGAGAACACTTCTCCGATTAGATAAACAGTAAAATAAAATGCTGAACGTAAATGTTGGCCTTTCAGAGGATGAAAACGGCGGGGTAGTAATAGAAAACTCAGAAGTGGCAGAGATAAAGCCAATACTTCCTGTTTTCATAGTGGAAGATAATTTCTTCCCAAAATTTACAACAACTGCAAAGGATCTTGATGGAAGTACGATGCTGAGGGAAAAGGTATTAAACACATTGATGGGAGTTCAGGCCTTCGGCCTGCAGTCTATCGTATTAAAGAAGGTAACAGCAGAGGTGCCTAATGTGTTAATTACGATATTCAAAATATCCTTTGATTCTGGAACTGTGCTGAACTATTGGAAAATTAATAATGTGACACTCGTATTCAAAACAAGGGATAGGAAAAAATGGCAAACTTTATACCAGTGAGTTTTAACTCTGTAGTGGGGAAGTTTCTTCAGTCAACCGTAAAGTAGGAAATACCTGAACATTTGGAAATCAGTTAGATAGTGGGGTGACTGTCAGGAAAGATAAGAAGGTAGTTCAAATGTCTCAGATGACTATTCCTCTATCAAAATGCTTTTCAGCTTTTCGAACAACTGAAGGGGATTGTCTCTCTGAGGAAAACGGAAGAGCAATCAATTATTGGACAATTGGAATGATTCTTATGTTCAGCAGCGTTTGAGAAGAGTTAGTAGAATTATTGCTTCAGTGGACCTTTCTATCAGGAGCATCAACAGGAGTTTCTGGGGCAGTGACCATTAATTTAGGATGGTGTGTTGATTTCCCTGTGCGAGGATTAAGAACGTTTAGAAACATTTCAAGCACGTTGTTAAAGGTGAGATTGAATAGTCAAACATTATTGTAGATAATGGCAGGACTGACATGTTTTAGGGAATGATTAAAACAGTACAGAATGAACTTAAGAGGTGAGGTAGAGGATCAAAAATAAAACCGTTAAAACAATACTTTCTTGTTTACTCCCAATGCCAAACTCAACTGTGAAGGAACAAAGGGTGAAAGGAGAAATATCAACGGCTGAAGAGCTATTGTGTTATTGAGGGATTTAGATGTTTGGGAAATTAGAATCTATTTTAAAAATAGAAATGATCTGTTCAGAAAAGATTGGTCTAATCTAAACTGGAAAGCAACGAGTATCTTAGCAGGGAGATTTGCTCATTCTATGTAGGGAAACTTTATATTGATAGAGACGGCAAGGGGGATATTCCAAGTAGCAGTACAAATGGCAGGATGGTTATTAGAGAAGTTAATGAATGTCAGGAGAGCAAGTCAATTGGAAAAGAAAAACGAGAAAGTCAAGAGTATATAGTAATTCTGAAGCACGAGATTGCATTTATTTCAATGTAAGGGGTCTTACAGGGAAGGCTGGTGAACTCAAGGCATGTTTAAGAACATGGGATTGGGACCTCATATGTATTACAGAAAATTGGTTGAGAGATGTCCAAGTCGAGAATGTCGTTCTGGGAAAGCACAGCAAGTCAGGCAGCATGTGAGGAGCAGGAAAGTCAACGTTTTGGGCAAATACCCCTCATCAGGAATGGGCTGATGAAGGGCTTTTGCTTGAAGCATCGATTTTCCTGCTCCTCGGATGCTGCCTGACCTGCGTGCTTTTCCACCACCACACTCTCGACTCTAATCTCCAGCATCTGCAGTCCTCGCTTTTGCCTGAAAGATGTTCAAGACTGGCAATTCAATATTCCAGGTGTTAAGGGTCATAGAAAGGATGGAAACAGACATGCGGAGGGCAGGGAGGGGGAGGTCCACCATTTTTGATTAAGGAATAAATTATTGCTGTAACTGGGGAAGATATTTCTGAAAAATCATCCAGCTAAAATATGCATGTAGTATTAAAAATAAGAAAATAAACTTCACTTTGAACAGATTGCACTAAATGGTCACGATATTGGTCGAAATTGAAAATAAGAAAGGAAAGAGCACGTTGGTTGTATTGTACCATATGCTCTCCAACAGTAAGAAAGAAATTGAGAAACAAACATGTAGGGAGATCTCGGATATATTTAAGCTTAATAAGGTTGTAATAATGGGGGATTTTAATTTTCTAAAAATTGATTGGGACTACCGCAGTGTTAACGGGTTGGATGGTGAAGAATTTGTCAAATGTGTTCACGAAAATTTTCTTCATCAATATGCGGATGATTCTAACAGAGAAAGAGCAAAACTAGGCCATCTTTTGTGCAATAGGCAGGGCAAGTGGCTGAAGTAAACGTGAGGGAATATTTCGGGTTTCGCAATCATTACTCTATTAGTTTCATAATGGTTCTGGAAAATAATAAGCCTTTCATTACTGTTAGTTTTAATTGGAGTACCTTAAATTTCAATGGCATGGGACAAGGACTTAACAAGTTTAATTGTAGTAGACTGTTAGCAGATAAAACGATGTCTGACAAGTGGGAGGCATTCAACAGTGTGACGACGGGAATTGAGAGTCATTATGTCCCTGTTAGAATGAAGGGTAAGGCTGGTAAGCTGAAAGAACAATGGACGACTACAGATATTGAGCTTTTATTCAAGAATCAAAGAAAACCTTACTTTAGATATAGACAACTTTATTCAATTTCATCCCTTAGTCAATATAAAGAGTGTGGGGCATTATGTCGAGAGAAATCACGAAAGCAAAAAGGAGATATGAGATAGCATGGACAGATAAGGTTCAGGATAATCCAAAGATATTGTGCAACTACATTAACAGCAAGAGAGTAACCACAGAGAGGGTAAGGCCTCTCAAAGATCATGAAGGATATCGATGTTTTGAACCAATAAGATGGGGAATAAAATCATCCCATTCCCGGTTCACTAGACAGCAACAAACACACACTATTGCCTGCACCTCACATTCATCCAGCTTGAACTCTATCTGCTATTTGTCAATCTCTTGACCCATTTACTGAAGATCATTTTGTATTCTTAGAAAACCTTCTTCACTGTCCATGATGCCACTAGTTTTGGTGTCATCCGCAAACTTATGAACCATGCCCTCGATATTTTCACGCAAATAATTTACATAAATGACAAACAATGAAAACCCAGAACCAACCTCTGTGGAACACTGCTGGGCATAAGCCTTCAGTCCGAAAAGCAACCACCCACCATTACTCTCTGTCTCCTGTCATTGCACCAATTGAAAGTGCTGGAGAGAAACCCCACAATTTTGGCAGTATTGGAGCAGAGTAAAATGGAATTAAGTCTTTTTGAGTCCAACATAACTTGTTCAGAACAGGTTCATATAAGACTCGATATGTTAACTCTGCTTCTCTGCCCAGATCCTGCATCATCTGTTGCATTCCTCCTTCATATTACGTTTGTATTTCAGATTTCCACTATCTCTAATATTTTGCTTTTTCTTGGTTGCTCTGGGTGTTGAAACCGATTATATTTGGACAACATCCTCCATTCCTGTTCCCATCACTTGTGTCAATGACACATGCATTGCACTGGAGTCTGTTTCTTCTTTAAGTTCTGAAAGTAAATGCGCGGATCTCATCAAAGTGATTTTGATTTGAAAGGCCTTTTAGAGACAGCTTCACTTGATGACAAAATAGGAATAGTTTATTAATTATGATATTGTCTGTGTGTTTTATGACTAAACTTGTCTCCTCAGTCTCTGAACATTTTCAATATATTTCTCTGAATAAGTACCATAAAGGTGGTTGTCATGTAGCCCATCATCTCTGTACCAGCTCGGTATGAGCTGTATTCTCACTCTTACTCTGCTGTAACTCACAATAATGAAATACATTTTGTTATCTATGTCTGTTTTATTTCTGAATATCCCGTCCAGATATAAACAATCTTAACAACCTGTATAACCCGTGATTAAAAAGTCGATATATAAAATTTAACTATGTACTTCACATTTAAAATTGCCCTATTCCATTTGCATTGTTGTTCAATATTCCATATACCAGGGGTCATTTGTTATCTTGCTCTGCATTGCATTTCATTCCATTTGTCAGAAACAGTGATGGCTGAATACTAGTGACTGGGAGATATTGCTGCACTCCCCTCAGGTCACTTCAGCCACTGGCCGCAGCCCTTTCTGTCTCATAGCCATTATCATATTCATTCTATCCCTTACTCGTTAAGTCATGACTTTTACTAAACAAGGTTATTATACATTGTTATGAACCAGGCCCGATCCATCACAACATTCTTAAGCACATAGCCCAGTCTGCAATGTTGCCATTTGTTGAAGGTAGGTGTATAGTGGATATTCCCAGAGTGAATTAGTTGGTCTGACAGTCGACTTTTAAACCAACAGAATGCATTTGCAAAAATAAGGAATGAAACACCACGAACCGAAAATACCGTACCTGAATAATTCATCCCTTCAAAAACTGACAGGATATCTCCAATTAATGATGCTGATCCAAATTACTTGCAACAATCCTAATAAACAAACCCCTGAGCACAAAGAGTAAAGATTACGCCAAAAAAAGGCTTGTAGGTCACAAAGTCAGAAGGCTAAAGGAGGGGGAGAGCATCCAGTTTCAACACTGAACCTGACTCAACTAACCCTCGAACTGAACTGACCTGTACAGCTGGAGTGCTGGCCACATCTCCTTGAATGCGCCAGTTTTTTTAAAGGCTTGGAAGTCCTCTGTCCGAGGCATTATCTGATAGGCAAACAACAAAGGACCCCAATGAAGCATTCAATATTGAGACACGTTGGAATCTTGGGATGTTTAGAACCTCTCTGAAAAAAAAAAACAACATGGACAACATAACCTTATAAAGAGACTCCCTGTGTGACAACTTCCCCAATATAAAACTGAATCTTCAATATCCAAAGATGGCTTCAGTTTTCAAAACCACCAAAAATAGTGGTTCGTACTCTGAAATGTGCATATACATTTGTTTACAATAAACATGCGAACAGGCACAACTACATCCAGATTCAGCGTATGGTACTTCCATCATTGAGTGTCTCCATTTGCATTGGCAATCACATTTTCAAGACCTCCACGTGCACAATTTTCAAATTGAATGGCTGTAACAACAGGCCCCAACTAAACAGTCTCGCATTTTTGTCCTTAAATTTCTCCAAAAAGATTTCATTGGGTTATGATCAGTGCAAATGGTTGTCTCTGATACGTTGCTGGCAACGTTATCACTGAAATGATATCGTGCCAACACAAAGCTCACTGTCTCTTTCTCAACTGTTGAATATTTCTACTAATGAACATTCAACTTCTTGGAGAAATACCCAATAAGTCTTTGTGTCTTCTTGTCATCTTCCTGCAGGAGTCCAGCACCGAAATCCACATAATTCGGGTTGAAATCCACCTTGAATGGTTTTGCATATTCAGGTGTGTGTGATCGTGGGCAGTGGTTAACACATATTTCAAATTCTGTCAAATGCCTTCTGACAGTCCTCTGTCCACTGAAACGTCTTGCCTTTGTTTAACAATTCAGTGAGTGGAACAGTCACACTGCGAAAATCAGGCACAAACATTTGATAAAATCCACTTAGTCCCAGGAACACCTAATTTTTTCAACAGTATGGGAAATACCCCAATTACCTTCACTTTTAAATCCCATGTCACCGTTTATCTATGTCCAATAGCATGGCCAAGGAAGGTGACTTCTGCTTTGGCCATTTCACTTTTCGCTGGGTTTACCACCAAGCCTGCCTTCCGAAGTCGATCACACAAGTCCGATAATGTTCCTTCCATGAGTCACTAAAAATCACAAGGTCATCAATGCACACCACAGGTTGGTTATTCTGGCAATTTATTGGTTAGTCCCTGAAATATGGCCGGTCCATATTTAATACCAAATGTAAGTTGCTTGTCCCACATTTTCAACAGTCTTCTAACCATGGAACTGTGTATGCACCAATGTTTTAAACTGCATTGATGTTACGTTAGTCCATACATAATCGTTGGGTACCATTTGGCTTTGGCACCATGACTATGGGTGATTTCTAGTCACTGTAACGCATGTTGATTATGTCACCTTGGAGCGTGCATTCAATCTCCTTCTGAGCCTGTGCCAACTTTAGAGGATTATGCCTGTAAGGATGTTGCTTAATAGTAACGGCATCTCTTATAGCTACATTATACATTATTAGGGGAGTACTTCCAAGTTAATATCTGCATATCTCCCCATGTGATATTATTAACTCTTTCTGATCATTTCAACTTTTGTCATAACTGTAAATCAATAAATTATCCCAATTTTAGACAAGTACCTCATTGTCCACTTTAATTTGTGGAATGTCCGATTCAGAATCCTCTGAACTTGGTTTTTCCTTCTGTGCCATAATCATTAACACCATGTCCTCTGGCTTTCCTTACCAGTCAAAGCATATTTTGAGCATATTCACATGACACACGCAGAGATATTTCTTTCTTTCTAGAGCCCCTATCAAGTAGTTACCCTCACTCAATATCCGTTGTATTTGATAAGGTCTACTAAACCTTCCTTTTCAAGGTTCACTTATAACGGGAAGTAACAGTAATATCTTATCCCCGATCGCAAAATTGCAGTTTCTTTGATATCCTGTCCGCTTCCTGTTTTATTGCATGTTGCAATACTTTTAAATGCTGTCTTGCCAACTCCCCAGCGCTATTAATCGTTCCTTAAATTTTGAGACCTAGTCCAAATGTGTGGCCTTTGAACTCTGATTTACTATTTTCTCCTTAATCAATATTAATGGTCCTCTCACTTAATGCCCCAAAAATAATTCCAATGGAATGAATTTGCTCTGTTAATTTAGTTCATCCCTGATCACAAAAAGTGCAAATGGAATTCCCTGACCCTAATCATCTGGATTGTCCTGATCATAAGCCATCAACATGGTCTTTAATGTTTAATGTCATCTTTATAGCGCTCCCTGCAATTTTAGATGGTATGCAGTAGATTTGAATTGCTCTATTCCTAAGATATTATAGTGAATAAAGTAGATTTGAAGTTTGAACCTTGAATCTCACTGAATCTCCATTGGTAGTCTGTATCTTGTTTTTTTTAAAAAAAGAGTAATTCCATTGCAATTCTTTTAGATGTGATACTGCACCTTGGGATGACCTGTGGAAGTCTAATTGATGGATCCATTATTGTTAACAAATACCGGTGCCCACCTTTTTTGTTTGGGGTCGGGGATCTCGCCAATCAATTAAGACTCCTGTAAAAGGTTCCTCAAATGCCGGAATAGTTAAGAAAGATGCAGGTTTTATTATGGCTTGTGTTTTTCCAACTACCTGACATGTATGACGCATCTGGCAGAATTCAATTACATCCTGTTGCAATCCAAGCCAGTAAAATGTCTCTGTATTCAGTCTGCTTTTTCCTCACTCCTAAATGACTTCTAGGTGGTAGCTCATGCACCATTCGCATCACCTGCTTCCTGAACCACATTTGCAATATGATTTGATGAATCTCTTCCTATTTCTCATCTCCTTGAATGTATGTTAGTCACCATTTCCTCATTTGGACATTATTTTTAAGGTAACAACATTCAGGGATACATTCAAAATATGCTTTTTGGTAGAACTGCTTTAAACTTTTATCTTTCTGCTGTGACTCAATTAGCTTAGCTGAGCAAACCAATTTACATAATCACCTTTTTTCTCCTGTTTTGTCTCAACTTTCTGATGGAACAAAGTACCTGTTCATGGCACTTAAGCTTCCTTATCTTTACATTTTTGGTGTTTTCTGTTTCCACTGGTGACATTGGGACTTTTTACCCACAATTGGGAAAGTTTCCAGCACAAGACTCCGACATTGATTCAGTTGCCTGCGTCTCCACTGGCTTTTTTACCAGAGTAGCAGTAATCCTACCACTGAATCAGCTATATTTTCCGCAAGGACAAATTGTATTCCTGGAGCTGAGAGTTTGTCCAATGCCCCTATCACAATTGCCCCACACTTTTCTGGACACGCAATGCTCACTTTACATGATTTTGCAACTTTGGTCTCATAGTGAATTTCCTTTAGCAGTACCTTTTCTGGAAATAGTCGTTCAGCAATACATATCTCCTTATCTTTTCACAGAGGATTCTGTGTCTCTTAATATTGCATCCTCTTTATCTGCTCTATGTGCATAAAATTTCCCTTTGCAGGTTCATTTTCTAACCAGATCTGGCACTTCCTCCTTAACGAACCTCCAATCAGCTTGTACACTCTGATGTAGCTTCTTGCTTCCACTGTGCTTTATTTTACCACTCCAACAAAACTCCCAGACTTATTCCTTTTTCCTGCGTCTGTGTTTGTTTTATTGAATTCACCAAAACAGTGATTTCATGTGCCCTAATTTGTTGCGATGAAAACACCAGAGCTTTTTATCTTCTTTGCCTCCTTCAAATATTGCCTTTTTACCCTGTGGTAAGTTATCATGATCTTCACCGAGACCTAAGTCTCCCTTTCTACGTGGGGATTTCTCTTTGCCCCAATTTCTTTCCATCGTGGACTGAAATTGATTCTGGAAGCCCAAACAAGTTTTATAATCATAATCTCTAGTCATAATCATCAGCCACTTCAGCTGCCAGTCTTGCCTTTATAACTCTATGATCTTCCAAATGAGTTTGCACTATGTGAACGCTTCAACTCCTCCAAAGAAATTGTCTCTCTCAGAGCAGCGTAGGTTTGCTCTCCTTTTAAAGCCCTTATCCATCTATCAAATTTAGTTTGTTTGATCCTTTCAAACTCAACATTGGTCCGACCAGGATCCTTCCATAAATTCCTGAAACGTTGTCTCTAGGCTTTTGCCACATGCTCACACGTATATTTTCCTCTCCTCATACTCCCCAGATCCCTCCTCTGATAGTGTTGTGCATACGTCACTAGCTCTACCTACAAGTTTTGTTTGGGTCAACAAAACCTACATTTTCTCACCAATTTAGGCAAGCTGGAAATATTCCTCATCCTTTTAAGCTGACTTACCATTCTAAGTGTCCATCTGAAAAGCTCAAATCCCCCTTTTTCTTTCTCTCCTGCTGAAGCTATTTATTATTTTGTTTTTCTCTTTCCTCTGTTAAGCCTATTCGTTATCTTTCTTCCTCTTCTGAATTTACTCGTAGCTCAAACTGCTTCATCTCTGCTTCTGGCTCAAGCTGCCTATTTTGCGATTGAATTTTAGTCATCTCCACAGATCCTGATGGATTTTCCAGCAAATTGGAATGCTGAGCTACTGCTGCAATCATCTCATCTTTCCTCACATCAGACGGTAGCTTCAACTCCCTTTGTCTGCTAATTCCCGAGGCTTGGACTTATGTGCATTCTGTAAAACCACCAAGGTCACTTTCTCCACCTCCAAAACAAGCTTGGTTCCTGCCAGAACCATTGCGACCTGAAGCTCTGTTTACTCACCAAATCAACACACGAAATAAGAGACACTAACACCTGCCACTCGCTGCCTAAATTCTGCAAAGGCCCCCTAATTTGTTGCGGACCAGACCCTCAAAACATTTTAATAGGTAGCCCGGACCTAAAATTTGCTATTTTTTGAAAGTTAGTGTATAACTGATATTTCCAGAGTGAACTAGCTGGTCAGACTGCCGAGTTTTAAACAAATGACATTTATTTGCCAAATTACCAAATGAAACATAAGGAACCGAAAATAGAATACCTGATTAACGTATCGTATTCGAACCTGACAGGCTATCCATTAGCACCAAGGATAAAACTGACACAACTGCTGACAGGTTATAAGGTCAGAAGGGCAGAAGGAAGCAGAGAGCGTCCAATGACCCTGACTCATTATACAGGCTACTTTTCAAGACTTGAAAGGCTTCTGGATGAGGCATTATCTGTTAGGTAAAAACAAAAGGACCCCAACGAAACTTTCAAAATTATGACATATTGGAATCTTGGGTCAGTTAGACCCTCATTACAAAAATCAAGGACAACATAACCCTGTAAAAGGACCGGCTTTGTGAGAACATGCCACATCTGGCATTGGATTGAATTCCGAAAATGTAAGTCTTACTGCTTTGAAGCCAATACAATGTATTAAGATGTTTGTTAGTTTACATAAAACAGTGCTCAATCATATTGTATGTTGAAGATTCAGCATTGTCACAAGTGGATTTTCCAGACAGATCCACACTTTCTCTATATGGCCAGGGCAAATATATCCACTGAGACTCTGTTGCTTGGCATCTGTTCTCGTCGAGGAGAGACCAGCATGAAAACCACATCTCGATTGTGTTTTTTTTTTGTGGCTAGTCATGATGTAGCGTTCAGATGGTTACAGTATTGCAAATGAACAAAACAGCAGAATCATCTAGCCTGCGATAATAAAACGTCCATAATTCTCCCTGACAACTACCTTCACGAGAGCAGTTGGTGATGGGAGATGTAACCATTAGCCAGCATCGTCAACATTCAATTCAATCCAGTTGTTATTTTAAACTGAAGGTCGCATTCTGAAAGGAGTTATCTGGATCTATTTATTCAGTGACTGTGATTGATGTTAGTCTCCATGGATCCTAATTATGTCACTGGATCGTTTTTCTCTGCTATTTGTACAGTGCTTCTTCGAATGCGTTATCCCATTATTGCTGCAGATACATGATCTGCAACACTGACAAGGATCAGCAGTTGCAGAAACAGGGAGAGGAGAGATCAGAATCTGAGAACCATAGACTGGAATCTTCCAACAATGGACCAGAATCTGAGAACCATAGACTGAAATGTTTCAACAATGGATCAGAATCTGAGAACAGTAGAGTGGAATGTCGCACCAATGGTTCAGAATCTAAGAAAGATAGACTGGAATGCTGCAACAATGGACAGGAGTTTATCTTTGGGTCTTCTCTATTTTTCCTGGTATTGGCACGTATCATTTTGGATATTAGGTGCACTGTTGATTATTCAGGCTGGTTACTATCCCATGCTCGCTATTGTTGGTGTTCCTGGTAAGTCTCCCAATCTCTATCGATTTATTAATCCCATAAGCCATGGTGAACTTCAGTGCTATTTCTGTTATCTATATTTAGTAAAGACTGAAACTATTGTCTTCAGTTTCCATGCAAATCCATTCATTCTCCGCAAATTTCAGAACAACCCACAGCCCCGCCCTCACAAACATCTGAGAACAAGACTGTTCACAATCCCGAAGTACCTATTTTCCCCGAATTGATTTATGTCTTGGTATTCTCTCCATCACTAAAGCTACCCACTACCAACTCCATGATATCCCCAGACCCCATCTTGACGTCAGTGCTAAATAAACCATTATCTATACCTTGGTAAAAGTCAGACTTTATGGTTCCTGTTCTCTTCTAATCTCTTTTTCCGTTACAAATGTTTCCATCAAAATCTTGTTCTTGTCTGTAAAGTAAATTCATGACAGGGTCACTGTGTCAGAGTAGTAATGTCGTTGGCCACATACTTCAGTGGCCCAGGTAACTATACTATGGACACTGTTTCAAATCCTATCTCAGATGATGACAGAACTTAAATTCAAATGAGACGAACTGGAAATAAAAGTGAATTTTAATAATATAATCCCACCATCACTTTGTCAATAAGTTTATCTATTTCACTGTTATCCTTTGGTAAAGAAATCTCGCATTATTGCCTGATCTGAATTAAGACTGGCGTCAGACTCAATACCATAAGGAATGGTCTCACAGTAAAAGGCATTTAGTGAGGTCCACAAATGCTGCTCTGCTAATGGTGCAGACATCCCATGCAATAACAACATGTACGGTAGAGGAAAAAAATACAAAGAATGATGCTAGAGATCAGAAACAAAAGGAACGAGTAATGCCAGAGAAACTGAACAGATTTGGCAGCCTCAGGTCGAGAGAAAAATAGAAGTGAAATTTTGCGTCCAATCACCATACATCAGAACTGAACGCAGCTGGGAAATAGTGTGTTTGATGTTGATGACATGGATGGCTGCTGTGAAAGGGAGAAGGAGTGAGTTGAATAGATAGAGAAAGAGAGAGGTAGAGAGAAAGAAACAAAGTGAGGGATTGTTGATGATCAGCTGAAATGGAAATAAAAATCCAGACTAATCATATTTATTTTTCTCCTGTTTTCATATTACTGAAATTCATGCCCATGTAAGGTATACATCAAAGTCTCGGTTTGAAGTGAGTTATGCCCCTTTGTCTCTCTTCCTTGAATGTGATCATCTTCTTTTATTCAGTAATGGGATGCTGGGCCAGGAATTCCCTTTCCTCATTGTCCTGGAGAAAGTGTTGGTGAGCCACCTTCCTGACCGACTGCAGTCTGTGGGCTGTAAGTTGTCAGTGCTGAGGTCCGCCCAGTTTCATTTCTTTGAGAATTTGTAGTGAGTGACATAACTGAGCGGCTGGCTTGGACATTTCAAACTACAACTGTGTGTTAATCACAGTGCTGTGGGTCTGGAGTCACATGAAAGTCCGACTGGGTGAAGATGGTAGATTTCCTTCCCTCAAGTGCACTAGTGTGCCAGGTAGGACAAACACAATGGTTTCATTGGATTCTTAATTCCTGATATTTTATTGAATGCAAAATCCAACATTTGCCGTGGTGGGATTCGAATCCGGTGTCTGGGTCATCACTTGGGTCCCTGGGTTAATATTACAGGGATACTACAGCTAGGCCATCAACTCCTCAGCATCTCCAACTCTCTCCAATGGCAATAGTGGTGTTGCTGTTGGCGTGGCTATGCTTAAAGCATAGCATTTGCAAGGCAACAAAATGATTTGGCAAATCATATCATCCTTCTCATTTTGTATTTATGAGAAGGCGAGATGATGGTAAGTGCTCTTGGTGAAAAGGAGGTGAAAAGGAGGTGAATGTCCTTGGCCATGAGCCACTGACAGAATTCATACGTAGCAGTAAGTAATGAGCATCATGTTGTTCACAAACATATCAGCAGCCACACTCTGACAGGGTTGGTCATTCTCAAAAGCTTCTGACTTCCATGCAGAAGACTAGCCTGTCTTGTCGGAGATGGAAGATGCCTCCTTGAGACGTGGCACAAATCTTCCACTGTGCCTCCTTACCATCAGCAAACCACGTTAATGTAACACGCGTGAAACATTAGCAATGGAGCCAGAAGGCACAGCATGGAGCAGTCTGTCTGTGCAGTCTCTGTTTCTTTGGTTTGTAATGTTACAGCATCGATGACATCCTCCTATTTCAGTGTAACTGTTTGGAGGGACTGAATGGGCTCTTCTGTTCGTGTGTCAGTGTCTTGGGTGGCTGAATGTCCTCTTCCTCGTTCAAGGGAAGAGGCTCATTATTGGGTGATCCGTGGTAGCTGCTTACTAGCGTGTTGTGCTGACTAGATTCCTTATCTTCCTGTGTAATAATAGACAAACAGGAGGCTGGAAGAAACAGCGAGCCAGGCCGCATCAGGAGGTGAAGAAGTCAACATTTCAAGTATACCCGTTCTTCAGGACTGCGGGTGGGGGTAGGGGGAACTGCAGATAAAGAGGGAAAGGAGTGGTTGGGGTGGGGAGAGCAGCAAGATGGTGAGGTAGGGGATAGGTGCACACAAGTGGTGGGTGCAACGTGGTTGGTCAATGAGAGGGATGAATCCAGTTGGGAGCTAGAAGGCGGGGTCATTTGGTGGAATGGAAGGGAGGAGGCGGGGCTGGAAATGGAGTCGGACCATGGCTGGGAAGGGAATTTCAAATTGGAGAACTCAATGTTGAGTCCTCCAGGCTGTAGGCTAACCAGGCAGAAGGTAAGATGTTGTTCATCCAATTTGCGGTCTGACTCACTGTGGCAACAGAGGAAGCCAAGGAGGTCATGTTGGAAAGGAATTGGGAAGGAGAATTGAAATGGGTGGTGACTGGGAGTTCAGGTCAGCCCCTTTGGACCGGGCTGTGATGCTCGGTGAAATGTGCACTTAGTCTACGTTGCTCTCCCCGATGTAGACAAGACCACATCAGGAGAACCTAATGCAGTAAACTAGGTTGAAGGAGAGGCAGGTGAACTTCTGTTTCACCTGGAAGGACTGTTATGGGCCTTGGACGAGGTGAGGAAGGTGTGTGCCAGCAAGTGATGTATTTTATTTTTCATCTGCAAGTGTCAGTTGCCCATGGGGATTGACAGGCTTGGTGAGGAGTATGGCACGAACCAAAATTAGTGAAGGGATCATTCCTTGTGGAAGATGTGCCAGGTGATCGGATCCAACCTAGTGTACTGTATCTGCCATTCCTGATGTGGTCTTCTCTTTATCGGGAGACCAAATGTAAACTAAGGGGAATGGTTTGCTGAGCATCTCAGCTGGGCCTGTAAGGGCTGACCTGACTTCCCAGTCACTGCGTATTTCAATTCCACCTTCCACTCCCATTCCGACATGGCCATCCTTGACCTCCTCCATTGCCACAAAGAATCAAAGCATAAATTGGAGGAACAACGCTTCATATTCCACCTGTGTAGCTTACAGCCGGGGGTCTCAACACTGAGTTCTCCGATTTCTTATAACCTCCCTTCCAATCCCGGACCTCCTGCTTAGCCCCTCCCCCTTCCGTTCCTCTGATCAACCCATCTTCCAACTGTCAACTGGATTCATTCTTCCCATTGGCCAACCCGGTGGTACCCTCTACCTGTGTTCCCTACCACAACACGCCACCTCCTCCTACTTCCCCACCTCGCCTCTTTATCTGTACACACCCTTGCCCCCAACCCCAGACATGAAGAAAGGTTATACCCAAGATGTGGACTTTTTCTCCTGATACTGCCTGGCTTGTTGTGTTCTTCCAGTCTCCTGAATTCCAACATTTGTAGTTTTTTTTTAAACATCTCTTCTTGTGTAATAGGTAAGAGAGTGTGAATGCGCTGTGCCTCTACTTATCCAATAGCTTCTATGGGCTGAATGACATTCTCATATTTCTGTGAAACCAGCTTGAGATGCTGAATGAGCTCCTCATTTTTAGTCCTGTGGAAATGTTCAGGGTCCAGCAGTGCTGTTACATGAATGTTGCCTACACATTAAAAGCATGAGCTTGAATGTTGTCCAGGTTTTGATGTTTTATGCGATCTTTTCTGAGCATCCTCACTTCTGATCGAATGACGGAGGGTAAGACGTTGCTGAAGCAGCTGAAGATGTTTGTGCCGAGGAAGCTACCCTGAGGACTGCCCATAGAGATATCCAGGGACTGAGAGGATTGATCTCCACCAGCCACATGGTACTCCGAATGGCCCAACCACTTGGGAGTTTACAACTGATTCCAATTAGGTGCAATTTTATTCAGCCTCCTTGACATCTTGTTCAGTCATGTCCTGTCAGGGCTAGTCATTCTGACGCTGTGTTCATATCTTTTGATTTGGAGATGCGTGTTTTACTGGGGTGTACAAAATTAAAAATCACACAACACCAGGTTATAGTCCAACAGGTTTAATTGGAAGCACACGAGCTTTCGGAGCATCGCTCCATCATCAGGTGATAGTGGAGAGCTCCATCCTAACACACATAATTTAAACCAAAAATTTACAGTGTGATGTAACTAAAATTATACATTGAAAAATTGATTGTCTGTTGAGTCTTTCTTCTGTTTGAATATCTTGGTATTCAAACAGATGAAAGACTCAACAGACTATCAATTTTTCAATTTATAATTTCATTTACATCACACTAAAGTTTTGCTATAAATTCTGTGTGTTAGGATTGAGTCCTCCACCATCAGCTAAAGAAGGAGTGATGCTCCGAAAACTAGTGTGCTTCCAATTAAACCTGTTGGACTATAACTTGGTGTTGTGTGATTTTTAACTTCATAGATTTTGTTCATGTCAAAGGCCAAGGTAAATGTGTGGGGACTGATTCCTTCTCTCAGAGGGTGGTGACTGTTGGGGCCTCTCTATCCCAGACAGCTACAACTCTGAATGTTTGAGGGAGCAGGTTGGTGTAAATGAATTTTGACACATCAGGGAGCTAAGGGCTACAAAGAATTGGGCATGAAAGAGAAATTGCAGCCAAGAGAGATCAGCCCTGACCTTACTGAATGGAAAGACAGGCTTGACGGGCTATATAGCCTGGTATTGTTACAATAAACCCTATAGTCCAGTCACTTTATTGCCTCTTCCATTTCCTGTGGTACTTCAAGTAGCTGAATAGGCGGATACTGTTGCTGCATGATCTAAACTGTGTCTCGTTCTATCGACTGGAGGGGCTGATTGGTCTCCTCCTGTAAATGTATATCATGGTCCAGGGGCTGAGAAGCCTCATCCTGTTCTTGTGTAACTGAAATCCATATAGACCAGATCGACCACCCTTGGAGAAAGTCATCATTGCAGATGCTGGTGATCAGAATTGAAAAGTGTGGCACTGGAAAACCTCTCTGGTCAGCCAGCATCCGAGAAGCAGGAATATCGATGTCCTGGACATTCCTGATGATAGACTTGTGCCCAAAACGTCGATTCTCCTGCCCCTCGAATGCTACCTGACCTGCTGTGCTTTTCCAGCACCACACGTTTGGATGTCTACCTGCCCGCCCTACTCAACCTTCCTGGTCACGTCATCAAGGAACTTTAACAATTTCATCAGGCGTGAACTTCCACTCACAAAGCCATTCTTACTATTACTAATGAAACCCTGTTTTCCCAATGCATGTACATCTTATCCCTCAGAATCTTCTCAAGTAATTTACCTACCACAGATATTAAGTTACTGGTCTGTATTTCCCGGACTTTATTTTTCAGTCCTTCTTGAATAAGGGCACGACATCTGCTTTCCTCCGGTCTTCTGGGATCTCACCTGTGCTAACTGATGATCAAAAGTATCAGCCAGGGTCCCCGTAAGTTCTTCTCTCGCCCCTGCCCTGTTTTTGGATATATCTGAAAGGACCGTGAGATTTATCCAACTTCAAACATTCCAGTAGATCCAATACCTCGTCTACTGTGATATGGACTGTCCCTAAGTTATCACCAATATTTTCCCCAATTTCCCAAGTACTCATGTCATTCTCCACTGTAAACATAGAGGAGAAATATTTGTTGAGGACATCGCTCATCTCTTATGGTTCCACACAAATATATCCATTTTGGTCTTTCTGAGGGGTCCTATTCTCTCTCTAGTTACTGCTTTTCCTTTAATATACTTAAAGCACCTCTTTGGATTCACCCTGATCTTCTCAGGCAAGGTTATCTCATACCCCCTTTTCTCCCTCCTGATTCCCTCCTCTATCCCCTGTACACCTCCAGTGATCCCAGTTGCCCCTACCAGAGCCACGCCCCCACATTTCTTTTGGTAAAAGCCTAAACATCTCTTGTCATCCAGTGTACCTCTTTCCTGTCAACTTTCCATTCACCCTCACAGGAACATATAGATCTTAAGTTCCCACTTGCTGGAAGTCCCTTAGCTTGCAAACAGACTACTCCAATCAACCCCTGCAAAATCCTGTCGAAGTCCATCAAAATTAACCTTGCCCCAATTTAGAACTTGAATCTGTGTAACAATTTTTCCCCTCACCATAACTATTTTAAAATTAATAGATCTATGGTCACTGGCCCCAAAGTGCACATCTACTGTCACCTCACTCACCTGTCCTGACCTATTTCTTAAGAGTAGGAGAAATTTTGCTCCTTCCCAATTATGACCCTCTACATTCTGCTTGAGGAAACGTTCCTGACGCACTTAATTGATTCCATGCCATCAAATCCCTTAATGCTCCGGCAGTGCAAGTCTGTGTTATAAAAAATATTAAAGCCCCTATTATGACAACCCAAATATTCCTGAAAGTCTCCGCAATCTCTCTACATATTTTTGTTCCTGCAATTTCTGTTTACAATTTGGGGGCCTATCGTACAACCCCAATAACGTCACAATCCCCTTCTTATTTCTTAGTTCCAGCCATAAACCCTCATTGGATGATCCATCAGTTATTTTATCCCTGATCACTGCTGCGATACGCCATTTATTCAGAAATGCAATTCCCCTCCTCTTTTCCACAATCTCTGTTCCTCCTAATGCATTTAACCCTGGTACATTAAGCTGTCAGTCCTATCCATCCCTCAGCTATGTTTCTGTAATAGCTAGACTATCGAGCGCCGAGAACCTATCCACACCCTGAATTCATCGGCCTTAACTGTCAGCCCTTTTGCTCTGAAATAAACACAATTTAATCCATAGGTATTTCTTGTTCCCTATCGTGTTCCAGCCTGATATGTCTCCTCAACGTACTATGTTTGATTACTGTATCTCCTTCCAGCCTCTCACTTGCCTCCCTGCTCTTGAGGACACCACCTCCTGTCAATCTCGTTTAAACACTCCCCTGTTGCACTGTCAAATCTGGCTGCGAATTTATTGATCCCCCTTCCAGTGGATGTGCCACCAGTCCCTCCTGAACAGATCAACTCTGTCACAGAAAAGCTCCCAATGGTCTAAAAATATTTAACCCTCCCACTGCACCAATTCTTTAGTCATATATTTATCTTGATATCCTCCTATTCTTACCTTCACTAACTCATGACACTGGAAGTAATCTGGAGATTATCACTATCGAGGTCCTGGTTTTTAACTTTTCTGCTAGTTCTCAGTTAATCATTCTATAGAAACACATTCCTATATCTAACGGTGTCATTTGTACCATCGTTCACAATGACCTTTGGCTGCTCACCCGCCCCCTTGATAACTTTCAGCAGCCACTTAGAAACATCCTGGACCCTGACACCTGAGAGGCAACACACCATCCTAGTTTCCCGTATGAGGCCATCGAATCTCCGATCTGTCCCCCCTAACAATCAAATCTCCTATCTCTCAGACCCTGTTTACCTCTATCCTTTCCTGCTGCTCGCCAGATCCAGTGCAACCATCTTGGCTACTGCTTCTTTCCTCTGAACAGTCATTCCCTGACACCTATCGCCCCTCTCCCAACATACACAAAACCAGTATCCAGAATGGTATACTTGGTTTCGAGAGGTATAGCCACAGGGGTTTCCTGCACTTTCTGCCTACTCCCTTCGCCATTCCTGGTGGTCGCCCAGCTACTCTCTGCTTGGAACATGACAGGAAGCAAGGAAAGTCTGTTGGATTAAATTGCTTTTAATTAAATGGAACTGGGCTGACAGGTAAGGCAGATGAACTCAGGGCGTGGATCTTTACATGAGACTGGAATATTATAGTCCTTACAGAAACATGGCTAAGGGAGGGACTTGGGTGTGATCACCTCACTAAAGCTTTTATCTATGAAGTGTTCCGTGTCTCGGATGATCCAGAGTGCTCCTGAACACGGTCTCCCAGGAGCTGCAGCAGGGTGCACTGCCCACGCTTGTAGTCATCAGGGACAGTGGAAATCTCCCTGAGCTCCCACAAACCGCAGGAGGAACATGCAACTGCCCTAACTGCCATCTCCATTGCTGTCAGACTAGCGTTAAAAAAACTTTACCTGAGATTACCTTTACCTTTTGCTGAACAGCTGCTCACCGATGTCTCTGGAACCAACGCATTACTCCCTGTTCTGCCACTCACAGTACGTTAATAGGCCACTCCACATTTAGGTTTGGATAGGGAAGGATGGAGACACTACAGTGATGTATTGTGCCTTAAGCACTCCTAAACACCAGGCCCATGCTTGGATTTGGTGGTGGGGGTGGGGGGTGTTGTCTTGCTGAGGTCTTCCTCCTCGTCGTGGTGACTGCGCTGATGCAAATATTCACCCTGACAGCCCATCCGCGTTGGCGCAGTCCTCTGGTATTTTCGGTCTACTAGTACTGCATTTATGAATTCCTTGTAACTATTGATTGTATTCGAAACTGTGTCTCACTCCGGAGGGAGAGATGTTGATGTTCCAGTGAATGCAGTCTATTAAAAAAGGTTTGCCATTAGACATACGAGCGACAGTATGTCCATCCGCTCTCTGACTCTGCCTTTACTTTCAATGAGGGTACATTTATTCTGATAACATTCCATTACAGTTTCCTGCGTTTTCCCTGTAACCCTTGTTTAAGAGTCTGTGCATCTCAGCCTTGAAGATATTTAGTGATCATTCGTCAACAGCCTTCACAATTTTCTACAATTGTTTCCCTCCCACTGATGTGAGACTTAGTGGTCTTTCATCCCATGGCTTTTTTTCTAGCACTCTGTGTGGAAGTTGAACCTCCATTAGATGTTGTTCTGTTCGGTCATACCACTTCTGTGGCCAGAGGCAAAACAAAATAAAGCGCAAAATTTAAGAGCCTGTAATCTCCTCCCTCATCTTCCACATCAGTCTAAGATACAGTTCATCCAGATCTAGAGATTTGCCCACTTTTTATCCTGCATCAACTTCCAATTATCCCTCACCTTCTGTCCAGGAACTGCTTCTCCAAAGTGAAGACCAATATGTAGTACGTGTTTGACATATTCTCAGGCTCAATGCACAGGTTGCCTCCTCAGTCCCTAATACTCCCTATTCTTTCTCTTGTTCCCCTCTTACCCTTAATGAACCGATAAAATGTCTTTGAATTCTTGATAATATTGCGCATTAATGTTTTATCACCCCGCTTTTTGCTCTTCTACTTACTTTCTTGAGTTTAGCCCTACATGTTCTCTACTCTTCTGGGACCTCCATTGTCCTGCTCACTTCATGCGTGCTTTAAGCTTCTCTTTCATTTTTAATTCTGTTCCGAATATTTGTAGACATCCCATACTCTCTGGGTTTGTTTCCCTAATTTTCGTCTTTCTTGTAACATGTTGTGATGACACCCTCATCAATTCCATTTTGAGCATGTGATCCCCACCACCCCCACGCTGTTCTGCTACAGTTTCACCCAGAACTAACTTTACGGTGGCCAAATCCTGTCTTTCTTTTGATAAGATCTGCCTCTATCATCCAAATTATTTTTATTGTTTAAACCTTTTTTTCTTTTGGTCTTTTCCTTACTAAGCTAAAAATGCCTGAGTCATGGTCACTGGTCCTGCAATGCTCAGGCAATCCTGCCTGCAACACCTAACTGGCTTCGTTCCACAGTGAGGATCGGCACACAGCCCCACCCATTTTTGTATCTGCTACATGTTTATATGAGGAGCTCTCTGGAATAAATGTCAAGACATTGTTGCCCTCTTAAAAATAATTATCGCTGCCCTAATCAATGTTTGTAATTGAAATGCCTGAATATAATGATCCTATTATTGCATTTACACACCTCAGTGAATTGACTATGTACCTGCTTCTGTATTTTCTTTTATCTCGGGGTCTATAATATATCCCCAGTAGTGTGCCTGTCATTGATTTGAACCTAATTCCAACCCACAAACCGTCATTTGAATGCCCTTCCAAGATATCATCCGTCTTTACTGCAGTCTTTGACTCCATAATAAATAAGGCAACACCACCTTCTCTTTTACCCCTTTCCTCTGCTGTCTATAGTTCTTGTACCACAGAATATTGAGTTGTCAGCTCTGACCTCCCTCAAACGCATCTTAGTGATGGCAAAAATATCCACTTCCCCATGTCACCTCGTTCCCTTATCAAATCTGAAGATCTGATAATATTCCCAGCATTATGGTAAAGGACATCCAGCCTGGAATATAGCACCGGGAATACTCTGTACCTCGGAGTTCTTCAGCCAATTACTTTTTGTTATCAAGCTTCCTTGCCATGAACTAAAACTGTAACTCTGGGACTGAATGAATAATCGTTGAGTTGTAATTTATTTTTTAATTAATGTGTTAATCAAATGCAACGTTCCAGAACTGAACAGTCAGTTTCAAATACAATGAATTCCTGCTGATTAATTCCCTGCTCAGTGTGCAGCGGGATCAGCCCTCAGTAATAGAGAAAGTGAGGACTGCAGATGCTGGAGATCAGGGTCGAAAAGTGCGGTGCTGGTAATAAGCAGCGTCCGAGGAGCAGGAGAGTGAAAGCTTTGGGCATAAGCCCTTCATCAGGAAGGCATTGATGTGTTCACATTTTTTCCATTCCATGATTCATGGAATATTTGGAATTGTACTTGCTCAGGAGGGCAGTGCTGATTATAGCCCTGAAATGGAAAGCAGTCAATCACTTAGTTGGACAGGGAGTAGATAAAGTGAGGTGAAGTACAGAATGAGTGAAGTCCATACAAGGATAGATAAGTCTCCTGGACCATACAGGAAGCACTCGAGGTTACCAGAGGAATTGAGGGAAGAGATTGCTGCGCCTTTGGCTATGATCTTTGTGTCCCCACTGTCCAGTGAAATACTGCCTGATGATTAGATGGTGGCAAAAGTTATTCCCTTATTCGTGAAAGGCAATAGGGATAATCCTGCGAAATACAGGCTAGTCAGTCTTACTACTGTATTGGGCAAAGTATTGGAATGGATTCTGAGAGACAGAATTTATGATTACTTGGAAAATCATAGTTTGATTAGAGATAGTCAGCATAGCATTTTGAGGGGCACGTCATGCCTCACACAACATAGTGAATTCTTTCAGGATGGGATCAAACACATTGATGAAGGTAGAGCAGTGGATGTGATGTACATGGATTTTAGCAAGGTGGTTGATAAGTTGCCATAAGGTCGGCTCATTCAGAAAGGAAGGAGGCATGGGATGCAGGGAAACAGTGAAATCTGTCTGTGTGGATAAAAAAGTTTCTGGCCTGTAGAAGACTGATGTTGGTAGAACGTGGAAAGTATACAGTCTATAGCTTGGTGACCAGTGGCGTTCTTCAGGAATCGGTTCTGGGACTGTTCTTTGTGATTTTTACAAATGACTTGGATGATATAGTGAAAGGGTGCTTTAGTAAGTTTTACGATGTAACAAAGATGTTGGAGTTATGGATAGTGTGGAGGGCTGTTGTAGGTTGTAATTGGACATTGTCAGGATGCAGAACTGGGATGGTAAATGACAGATGGAGTTCACCCTTGATAAGCGTAAAGTGATTCATTTTGGAAGGTCGAATTTGAATGCAGAATACAGGGTTAAAGGCAGGATTATTGGCAGTGTGGAGGACCATAGGGATCGTGTGTTCCATATCATAGGACGCTCAAAGTTGTCACCCAAGTTGATAAGGTTATTAAGATGTATGGTGTTTTCATTAGCCTGGGATTGAGTTTAAGAGCCGCAAGGTTATGTTGCAGCGCTAAAAGGCTCTAGTGAGACTACACTTAGAATATTGTATTCAGTTCTAGTTGCCTCATTACTGGAAAGACATTGAGGCTTCGGAGAGGGTGCTGGGGAGATTTACCAGGATGCTGCCTGGACTGGAGGGCATATATTACAAAGAAAAGTTGAGGGAGCTCGGGCTTTTCGCCTTGGAGCAATGAAGAAAGGGACGTGACTTGATAGAGGTGTGTAAGATGATGAGAGGCATTGTTAGAATGGATAGCCAGAGTCGTTCTTGCAGAGTGGAAATGGCTATCGCAGGCGGGCATAATTTTAAGGTGATTGGAAGAAGGTTTCAGGAGATGTCAGAGATAGGTTCTTTACACAGAGAGTGGTGGGTGCTTGGAATGCACTCCCAGCAGCGTTAGTAGAGTCAGCTGCATTAGGGATATATAAGTGACTATTGGATAGGCACATGAAGGGTATTTCAGTTAGTCTGATCTTCGAGTAGGGTAAAGGTTCGGCAGGACTTCAAGGGTCTAAGGGTCTGTATTGTGCTGTACTGTTCTGTGTTTTATGTTTCACCCAGCCTGTGGACTCTTATCAATTGTTGAATGTGTGAGGGAGTGATGTGTGTGAAATTAGAAACTGGGGAGGGGCGTTAGCCCAAAACTTCCAGTTATGTTGTTCATTGTTACATTCACCTGAATGCCATGACAGTATGTCCTACACCAGGCAGGCTCCTCCAAGTTCAGTTATTAACGTGATTCTTGACTTGTCATTTGCTGCTGTTTTCTTCAGAAGCAATCTGTTGGGTGACCCATGTATTAATCAGATATGTGCTAAGTTTCGTGAATTGGGCAAAAATAAGACGTCAACTATGATTATTCGACTGAACTATAATCTCTGAAAAGAATTAGGTTGATTCTATATTTATGGAACAAAAATATAAACACCTGTGAAGATTTTCTAACACAGAAATAAAGAATGTACATTTTATTTTGTATCGAATAAACAACATGGATGTAACTCTTTTGGCGATCAGAATTACATACACAATGTCAGGATTCAAAACAATGCATTGTCACTCCAACGTTTTGAAAGTGGGGTTGGCTTCTGAATGATTACATGTTCAGGGTGAGCAAACGATTGAACAATCAAATAGAATTAGCGTTCTTATACACTTATATATAATCAATCCGTTTAATTTCTCACTGAAATATACAAGCTTCAGCTATTTGCCAGCGAATTAGAAATGGCTATAATTCAACATGCACTGTGAATATTCAACTAAATAAATGATTTGTGCTATCAAATTTTAGTGAACAATAATTTGAAAACTTTTAATTTTTAGAAAGAATCTTATTTAATATGAAATGTGGACAGTTAACAAAAAGAATGAACATACTATCGTGTGAGTAAAAAGTCAGAACTTTTCAAAGAGATTTTTGCCAAAGCAATGACAGATTTGTTTTAGTAATTGGAATGCAACAATTAAAATATTCATGTTATGAGCAATAATTAGACTACAAAATGAAGCTGGCCTTGCAATACTTGCATTTTAAATGCTTATGCTGCATTAAATAATCAGATATTTGCGAGCATTTACAATGGGAAATAATCTGATACTGGCTTTCTTCTCTTCAGACGCATGATAGAGAGCAAAGCTTTAAAGTACAGGAGGAGGCCATTGACCACTGTGCTTACATCAGCTCCAGGAATGTCACCCAAGCCCCTCACATTTGCCACCCCTATCTCAGCAGCCTGTTGAATTCATATTTCCAAATACATTGCCGGTTCTCTTTTTAATCTTCGTCCGAAACTCTCCCAGGCAGTCCATTCTAAATCCAAACAACTTTCTCAATAAAGAGGTTTTCCTTATCGCACTCCTGGCTCTTTTGCTGACAATCTTGAAATTAGAATTCCTTGGTACTGTAATGCCAACTAACGGAAACAGAGTATTCCTGTTTGACTCTACAACGATTTTTCATACGTTTGAGCACCGCAATAAGTTCACATCTTTGTCTGTTCTGCTCCAGGAAGAATAAGCCTTGCAAGAATTATAACAAACACTACATCGGAAAAACAGGCAGAAAACTAGCCACCTGGATACATGAACAACAACTAGCCAGAAAAATGACATGACCCACTATCACTAGTATCCTTACATACAGATGAGGAAGTATACCATTTATACTGCGTCTGCACATCCATCTATGACAAGCCAAACAGAGACACGCACGAGAATCCCTAGAAGCATAGCATTCCAAACGGAACTCTATCAACAAACACATCGATTTGGACTCCATCTAACACTCTCTGAGAAAAAGAACGGACATAAATACACCAATACTGGAAAATACATCACTGACTCAAGGAAACGTAAACACTTAAATAGCAAATGGGACATAATACCAGCACTTCACCAGATGCTCACTGATAATGTTCCCTAGTATAGTGATGAACCATCTGAAAATGAACTCTCCAGCTCAGCGAGCAAACTGACATCCAGAAGAAGCGCAATTTCTCTCATCCGCCTTTAACTGAATCCTTCATTCCAGTTATCATTCCGATTATTTTAAGGTTATTTGTATTCTTCTGCAAAGTAATGTGGTGTTTGTCTGTCTGTGTATTTGAGAATGTGTGTGTGTGTGTGAGAGAGATAGCGAGAGAGAGATTGAGAGAGAGAGAGAGAGAGAGAGAGAGAGCAATCCTCTGTAATCTCTGGATTACTCCCCGTGCCATGTGGAAAAGAGGGAAGGATGAGGAACACAGTATAGCTTAACATGTTGTTAAAAAGCTGGTTCAGGGTTGATGGTTTCAGATTTTTGGATCATCGGGATCTCTTCCAGGACAGGTGGGACCTGTATAAAAAAGACAGGTTGTATCTTAACTGGACGAGCACCAATCTCCTTGTGGGGAGGTTTTCTAGTGCAACTCAGAGGGATTTGAATAAACCAGGAGAGTGAGAACCAAAGCAGAAGATCAGGAACTAAGCAGAAGGTCGAGGTGAATAGGAAATCAGGCACGTTCAGTCTAATTACAATGCTGAGAGAAGGAATCAAATCAGTCCAAAATGTGAGTTGGGAGTTGGAATAAATTATTGAGAGTAGACTCAAGTTTTTCAGGGATTAATAAATAAGGATGGAGAGTGTACGGGATGTAAGGGATTAAGGTGTGTGAGATCAGGAAGACAGTGCACAAGAAAATATTAAAGGGAAAAGAGGTTGAGGTGGAGTGAGTTGGGGAATTCTGCGATAAACAACTGGCAGCAAAACTCAGGAAAACTTGTTTGTCAAAGGGAATACCTGGGAAAGAATTTATTATGCTTCAGAGAAGTAGCAATCTTATTGCTAGAGGTCTGTATTATAGTGAAGGGAAAACTGTGTGCATGCTATGGCTGTAGCTATAATAATGGTGGCAAACAGCTAGAATAATATCAGTGCTATTGTTGGACAATGCTTGCACTGAGCATATGAATTACCCTGGATATTCCCAGAAATGGCTGGGCTGCCTTTGGTTGAATAAGTGCTGAAGCTCCATGAGATTATGCTGTTTTGTGATGCAGCCACTTACTGAGTTCAATCAAAGGAACAAAGCAGCAACTGCCATTGTTTATTGCTTCAGAATATATCAGAGTGTCCATGGCTGCCACTGCACACAATCATGCAATGAAAAACAGGCCTATCACGCCTGTGCCAGCAAGTGCATATCCAAAGGTTTTTTAAACGTTTGTGAGGTTACCTGCCTCAACCACCCTCCCAGATAATGCATTGCAGATTCATAACACCCTCTCAGTTCGAACCACATTCCACAAATCCTCTCTCAATCCCCTGCCTTTCACTTTAAAAGTCCGTCCCTTTGTTTTTGATCATTTGACTAAGGAAAACAGTTGCTGTCTGTTCATCCTCTCCATACCCCTTATGTTCTTGTACACCTGCAGCAGGTTCCCTCCTCAACCTTCCCTGCTGCAAAGAAATAACGAGCAAATTTAGCCCTCCTCTTTCATACTCACTTTTGAGTACTCACTTGTCATGTTACTTCTGACTTTCATCTTCCCAATTTATCGGTGTTAAATTTCATTGGCCATTGATCTGGCTATCTGAATAATCTGTTTATATCCTCTTGTTGCCTTACATTTTCCTCCTGACTGTGATCCATCCAGCTCATTTTTGTGTCATCCACAACATTGATCATCATTCCACTGCTCCCCACCTTCCACATTCTCACAATCGTCATTTCTGAATATCGCAAACAAACAGTGATTTCCTTCCTGTTCTCCAAATGTTATTCAGAGGATGATTTGACAATTCCAGTCTCTTGCCTTTCCTATTTTGGTGAAATTATGAGTGATGTAGTTAACATATTTTATGAGGGACCCACAAATAGTATTTTCGACACAGAGTTGAATTCACCTTTTACACTCTGTCCCTCTGCATATTTTATTTCTAAACCTTCTAAATAATTTCGGATAAATTACGGTTGATACCTTGCGCTGGAACATTAGCATTTTGCGTGACACTGTTCTTTGTAACATTCCCTACAATAGTCAAAGCTGAAGAAATTTTTCATCTGCAGGATGGACATGGACTCATTCATTGTTTGTTTAAATCAGCGAGTGTGATGAGGATACATGTTCAATTAAGTTCTATGTTGAGGCAAACTGCAGAAGATCAAACCATATTCTCATATCCACCTTGAATTGGAAGCAAATATATACTGCAAATAAACTCAAAAATGTTGAAACACCACAGTAGGGGAGAAAAAAACATGTCGCCTGTTCTTGATGGAGATATAGAAATATACAGTACATGTACAACCTGAACAAGAATCAAGTTATAGAAGAAAAAGTACAAGAAATCCTTACTTAATTTTGAATGGAATCCAGATCCCGATTTTCTAGAACAGTGATTTTTTTCTCATCCAATCTCACTTCCTCGAAAACAAGCTTTTCACTGTCACTAAAACCTCATCTGCCATTCGTCCACCTCCGTCCTACTCTTTTCTTACACTCCTACTTTGTTTGCACTGCCCCTTCTGCTGCTATATACTCTTCCATTGATGATCTCCCTTCACACTCTTCTTCTGCCACTCCCACTGTAAGTTAAACCAATTCCCCAATTACTCCCACTTTCTCTGGCCATCCCTTACCCTTTTTGCTTTCCAACTGGGATGATGGGAGCCGCTGGCTTCTGTGCTGCTATCGGTCATCAGTAAATGATGAGATTGAGATGATCAATGTCCAATAGGAACAGACAATAGTGTGTTTCTGTCACTGTCTGATGCACCTTGAACAGGCTGGTTTTGTTCGTCATGGTACAGAGTGGAGTGTCTTGCTATCTCTGTCACAGCACGTAACCAAATAGCTTCATCACAAATAGGACAAACCTCTCCTCAGAATCAGAAATCCATGCGTTAGTTTTCCCTTAAACATTGTGAGTACAGTGAGCACATTGTTCAAACAGGCTGTGTACTATCCATTTGTTCTTTATTCATTTAACTGAATGAGGTGAGGTCAGAGTAACTTGCGTTGCCTCAAAGTAGTATTTAACTCATGTGACATCAGGGATCCTGAGAAAACTGTGGTCAATGGGAATCGCAGGAAATTCTGCGCTGGTAATTTCCTCACTGAACAATGACACTTTCCCCAGAGCTATTGGGAATGACAAATAAACTCTGCCCTTGCTAGTACCTTCCAAAACCATGGATATTTTTTTTCTTTATAAAAACATCAAGACATATTATGTTTTCACAGTTTGGTCTAAAGTCTCTGAAAAGTAAGACCATGCTGCTTAAGTGTCACTCCAGTGAAATCAGGACGTTACAATAAGATTACCTTCCCAATTATTTTCAATCAGTTACTTTCTGAGGACTGATCGAGCGATTTCAGTGCCACTGAGTTCAACAGTTTCTCTGTCCAGCAGTATCGCATCACATTAACTCAAGGCTGCACCACTCCACAATTCTAATTTATTCACCGGCTCATTCGCCGTGCTGACCAGGTGTACTGGGCACGCAATTTGCAACAACGTGGAGATGCCCTTGACCCTCTGTAACCTTCCTGCACTCCCATACCCTGCCCTCTGACCCCATCCTCTCCTCCAATTCTACCTCCTGTCGTTCATTCAGCATCCCTGTTAAACTTTCACTCTCTGATGCTGAATGTTCTGTACTAATCAAATGTCTGAAATTTACCTCTCTGTGCCCCCACTTTAATGAATTTTAGGCATGACATTTAGTTGAGCTCTTCTGTTGTCTTCGCTTCAATGCACATTTCTTTCGGCAAGATTCCTCTCCCTGCCCCATAGACTCCGATACCCAGCTGCAACACTCTCCCTCCTCCTGGAACCCCCCTTCTAGCCTTTACCTGAACTAAATCGGTTCTTTGAGAAATCTCAACATGACATTGGTTGTCTTAGTTATTCTGCACTCCCCTGACCAAATCCAACCTCTCACTGTACGAACAGCCGACACTCCATGTGCTTAGATCCAACCGTAACTGTGTTATTCAGGCTGTGCCAGTAAGGGTGATGCTGCTGTAGCCTGATGGACTGACCTCGACGTTGCAGAGGTTGAACGCCCACTCTCAGATACCTCCTCTAATCTCCCCCGGACCATGACCCTACCATGGCACATCAAACCCTTGTATCAACTATGAAAACGTGACCACCTTTCATCTGGAGATTCCTGCCCCACTCGCCGCTTCCCCTGTAGCCTCCTGTGCGGCAAATATCAAAGGCCTTCATAAAGTTCAGACACATAACATCCAATGGCTCTCCTTGGTCTACCTTCCTCGTTACTTCCTCAAAGAGGAATTCTTGTAGATTTGTCAAGCATGGCCTCCCCTTGTTGAAACCATGCTGACTTTGCCTTATTTTATCATACACTTCCAAGTATTCAGAAATTTCTTCCAACGCAATGGATTCTAGGGCCTTATCTACGAAAAAGGTTCGGCTGATTGGTCTGTAATTTGCAGATTTTCTGTTGTTCCTTTTTAAAATGGGGTGTCACGTTTGTGATTTTTCGGTCCTGTAGCATTCTTCCTGATTCTAGCGACTCCTGGAAGTTCTCCACTAACGTATTCACTGTTTCTTCAGTTGTCTACCTTAGAATTCTGAAGGGTACTCCACCTGATCCAAATGATTTATCCAACTTCAGGCCATTCAGTGTTTCTTTCACTTTCTCAGTGATGGCCACTCGACCCACATCTGTTCACCCATTCTCTTGTATGTTTAGGTATAACTCATGTCTTCCACTGTGAAGACCGGCACAATATAATTTTTTTTCATTTCCTCAAATATTTCCTTGTTCCCCACTACTATCTGTCAAGTATCATTTTCCTGTGACCCATTGTCCATTTCTATCTCTGTTTTGCATTTATTTGAATAAAGAAACAACTGCAGTCTTTCTTTATATTAGTAGTTTTCTTATATTTAATCATCTCCCTCGTCATTTGTTTTGTTGTTGCCCTTTGTGGGTCTTGTGAGCTTCCCAATCCTCTGATTATCCACTGCCCTTCGTTCCATTATATGTTTTTTCTTTTGCTTTTATCCTATCAATGACTTCCTCAGTCAATCATGGTTGCCTCATCCACCCTGCACCATGCCTCATTTTCCACAGGATGTATCTCGGATGTGTCTGCTGAATTGCGCTCAGATAGTCCTGCCATTGCATTTCTACTTTCCTGCTTTCTTGCTAGTCTCCTCTCCCCAACAATTTCATCCAGCTCCCCCCCCCCCCCACCCCCTCATGCCTCTGTAATAGCCTTTATTCAACTTTAGTACTGTTACATCTGATTGAATATTCTCCCTCTCAAATTGCAGGGTAAAATCAATCTTATTATCATCACCACTTCCTCAGGGTTCCTTCATCTTCAGCTCCCTTGTCACGTCTGCCTCATTGCACAACTCTAAATCCAGTATTGCCTGTTCCCTACTTAGCTCCACCACAAGCTGCTCCGAAAATCCATTTCGTCGACGTTCCACAAATTGAATTGAATTGAATTTATTGTCACGTGTACTGAGCTACAGTGAAAAGCTTTATCTTGCGATCAATACAAGCAGATCGCAGTGTTAAGTTGCAAAGATGTATCAATAATATGTAAACATATAATAGCTTGGCCTTTGTGATTGTCTGGGCCTAGTTCACCACTCGCTGTAACTGTCTCCGATCTTGAGTGGTACAGATGTCATACAAGGTAGTGATACATCCAGACATAAAGCTCTCAATGGCGCACCTATAAAGGTTGGCTCATGAATTCACAGTGGTGATTCAAATGATCATCTCTATTTTTTAAATTTCTACCATCTCTAGCGAGATGTCATCATCAGACTTATAACGCTCCCCAGTCCCTGTCCACCATCTACAGGGACCATTCCCTAGAGGAAACTCTGTTGCACTGTGCCTTCACTCCCAACACCTCCCCCAACACGCCCCATGGAGTGTTCCCCCTGCATAGCTGCTATTGTGACACATAAATGCATAGAACCTAAAAACCCGAGCAGGAGTAGGCTGTGCGGCCCTTCAAGCCTACTCCACCGTTCAATGACATCATTGTTGATCTTTCTAAATACTCAAATTCGCTTACACGCCCTCCCACTGTATCTCTTTTTGCCTTTATTGTTCAAAAGAAGTATCGCTCTTAGCTTAAAAAATTAGTGAACTAGCGTCTTCGCTGGGCAAGGTATTCCATATATTCACATCTGTTTGGGTGAAGAAGGTCCTTCTGAACTCAGTCCTAAATCTGCTCCCTCTGATCCAGTGGCTATGCCCTCTTGTCCGAGTTTCACCCACAATTAGAAGCATCCTTTATAATTCTCTCTCATCTACTCCGTTCAATGTTTCATGTTTCAGTAAGACTCCCCCCTCATTTTTCTAAATTCCAAAGACAGTAATCCTAATCTACGTAGTCTCTCTTTATAGGCCAACCCCCCTCAACTCCGGAATCAACCCAATGAACCTCCTCTGCACCCCTCCCCCCACCAGTTCGAGTACATCCGTTCTCAAGTAAGGGGACCAAAAGTGCACACAGTAAACCAAGGATAGCCTCACCAGCACCTCGTACAGCTGCAACATAACATTTCTGCTTGAACCTTCATGAAACTACGTTACATCTGTCTAATTTCTATAGAGATGTCCTGCTATTTCTTCTTTGATAATGCACTCAAGCATCATCCCCACTGCAGTAATTAAGCTAACTGATCAATAATTCCCAATCTTTTATCCACCTCCCTTTTTAAACAGTGGTGTCACACGAGCTGTTTTCCAATCTGCTGGACTGCCAGGCAGTCTAGTGAATTTGAAAATTGCCACTAGTGCACTTGTTGTTTCTCCCGCCACCTTCTTCAATACCCTGAGATGCATTCCCTCACGGCCAGGAGACTTATCCATCCTCAGCTCCATTAGCTTTCCTAACACTACCTCTTCCGTCATCATGTTTGTTTCCAGGTCCTCACCTACATTTGTCTCTTTGCCACTTACGGGCATGTTATTCGCATCCTCCACTGTGAAGACTGACACAAAATACCTGTTCAATGCCTCGACCATTTCATCACATTGCATAACTAAATGTCCCTTCTCATCCTCGAAAGGACCAACCTTTACTTTAGCCACTCTTTTTTCGTTTTATATTTTTATAGAGACTTTTGCTATCTGTCTTTGTAATCTTTGCTAGTTATTTTTCCTCATGTTTATCATTAATGTTTTCCCAACCTTTCAGTTTCATGCTGTTCTTGGCCACTTGGTATGCCTTCTCTTTCGCTTTGATCGCCTCCCTTATTTCCTAAGACACGAAGGGCAGATTGCCCCTTTTCTTACAATCCTTCCTTTTCACAGGAATATACTTTAACTGAGTACTTGTACAAAAACACTTTTTTGGAAGTCCTCCACTGCTCGATATCTGTCTCACCATATAACTTTTGTTTCCAGTCTACTTTGGCCAGGTGCTATCTCGTTCTATTGTTGTGCCCTCCGTCCATGCACAGGACTTGGTATTGGATTTTATCTTCACACTCCCCATCTGAATTTTAAGTTCTGCCATACTGTGACCACTCGTTCCAAATGTGCCATACTGTGATCCTTAACTATGAGATAATTAATTATTTCTGTTCCATTACACAGGACCAGATCGAGGATTGCTTTCTCTCTCGTCTGTTCCATTGCATACTGTTCAAGAAAACTATCACGGGTACACTCAACGAACTCCTCCTCAAATATACTGTGACTGAGCTGCTTCGACCAAGCTACATGTAGATTAAAATCCCTAATGATAATAGCCGACCCAGTTTTACAGGCATTGCTCATTTCTTTGTTTATTGCATTCACCAATATGATGTTATTATTTGTTGGACTATAGACTGTACCTATTAGTAACTTTTTATTCATAGAATTTCTAGTTACCACGCAAATTAATTCAAACTCATTCTCCATCGAACTTACCGTGTCTCTTCATACTGCCCTGTTGTCGGCCTTGTATAACAGAGAGACGCCGCCTTTTTTTACACTGCTGCCTGACCTTCCAAGTAATCTCGTACTCCTGGATATTGAATTTGCAGTCGTGGCCATCCTTTTGCCGTGTCTCTCATGTCTATTAAATCATTTTCATTCGTGTTGATTTGTGCCATTAGCTCTTCAACCATGTTACAAACGCGACGAGCATTCAGGTGAAGTGCCTTTTTGTTAGGTTTCTTGTCCTCATGATTTCTCTAATAATATCTCCTTTTGCTTCTTGTCTCTCGTCACCTATCCATTGACGTCTTCTCTCCTCTGTTTCCAATGGTCCAATCACACCTTCCAGGTGAAGCAACACATGAACTGCACTTCACGCAATCCACTCTACTTCAATCACTGCTTGCAATTTGGTTTCCACTATCTTGGGAAACGAAGTTTGGACTGGGTCACCACACTGCAGAACATCGAAGTTCTTTCTTCAAGAAGAGTTACAGCGATAGTCAGCGCATGCTGGAAGCACACCACCGCAGTTTCTATTTGGGGATTCTGCAGCCTTCCAGTCCACATATCAATTTAATTTATTTTAGGTCCTGAACTCTCCCATGTCCTATCCCTCTATCCCACACGCCAGACCTTGTTGTCACGTAGCCTGCCATAACACATTACATATGGATCGCCACTAACAGTCTCCATTAACAGCTATTCACCCTGCCAGCCAGATCATGATCCATTCATTTGTCCAACTGTTCTTCTCTCTATTTGAACTCTATCTCTACATATCATTTACTCCTTTCCGTCTCCCACCCCCACTATATCTTCTGCAGATAGACTAACATTTTCCAAGCTATCATCAGTTCTGCGGAATGGTCACTGGACTCGAAATGTTAACTCTGATTTCTTTTTTTAGATGCTGCTAAACCTGCTGAGTTTTTTCCAGTACCATCTGGTTTTGGTCTGGTTAGAGTCGGATACTGTGAATGTTCGAGGAAGAATGACTGTGCATGGCCTAGTAGTTGATTGATACTGTGCTTGCGCAATGATCCCCTGCGCAGAATACAGAACCGTGTTCCTGCTGAAAAGTTCTATTGTGGGTAGTTCCCATTACAAGGTGAGCCATCGGCATCAACTTCTTCGGTCAATGAAGATAGCAATCATTTCTGCCGCAGTTCTCTCCTGGATATGATGAACAGCAGAGAGAAAAACATCCCTCACTTCAGATGTGAACAGATTAGAGTCCACGCAGGAGGTGTAATCAAGTGACTGCTTTTTTTTTTTTACAGATAGAGAACACTCAAACGCTTTCTCACTGTAACAATGTGCCTTTGGGTATCAGAGTTAAAGGGTTTATAGGCGCAAAGGTTGAAAACAGCGTCTTCCAGTTAAAATACGTGAATGTGTTCCCTCCAGTGGGACAGTGCAGTGGAGTATAGTTGTAAACAGGATAACTTGATGAATAACTTTACACATTCAGCTGGCGAACTGTCCTGTTGTGGGAAGACATCTGGAAAGAATGCAGGAACATGCACTGAGAGGTTCTTGACCAGTTTCATCTAGGGACTGAGAGAATACTGGAGGTTTGAGAGTCTTAAACGTGAACAAATCCCTAGCTCAGAGTGAAATTGTATCTCACGTTGCTCTGTGAGACAAAGGAGCAATTTAAGGGGTTCGGACCAATGTTTCACATTCCTCTTTGGCCACTACTAATGGGGTTCCACCTTTTAACAAGACAGATAGAAACAAAGCAGGGAATTATAGCCAAGTGAGTCTCACAGGAGTGGTCGGGAAACCTTTGGAGAAACCTCTGAAGGAGGGAATTAATTACGACTTGTCCAGGCAAGGTTTGATGAAGGAATCAGCATGGTTTTGGCCGAGGAGGTGATGCCTAACAGATCTGATTAAATGTTTTGAGGAAGTGATCAGATTTTTAAAAGAGTGGAGTGAAAATAATGTACTGTAAATGGTTTTCAGCGAGATTCCACACGGGAGACGGATAACAGCGTAAAAACATAAGCAATTCACGATCATGTGGTGTCAGAGAAATTCATTCCTATGGATCAGAGACCAGATACGAAGCTGGCAAATTGACATTGTGGAAAAGAAATTGACCAGGCTGACACAGAATTGATTCTCTGCACAGATTGCCAGAATTTTCTCCCATAAGTAGTGGGTGCTGACAGCTTTCATAGGGGTAAATCACAAAGGTAATAATGGTAAAGCAGTAACAATACAGTGGTGAAAATTGTATAGCGATCAAAACAAGAATAAACTGAATGGAATTTAAACAAACGTCTGGCAGTAATAATTCATTTGTAATTGACACAGGATATTCCAGCCATCTCCTTGAATAGGTGAGAATGTCTTCTCGATTATTTCCTGTCTGCATGTGTATGTGTAAATGTTCATTTTCCTGGCTTTCAGTTCTGTCCATTATGTTCCTCCTGGGTGCAAAGACTTCCGGGATCCCTCATTCTGCCTCTTTGTTTATGCGTCATCGGTTTATATGCGAAACGAGCTTGCGCTTCGGGTATTCGGACTGAAGCGATGATCGAGGCTAGGAGCTTACTGTGCAGGCTGTTTGAGAAGTGTCTTATCTGGTCTGGGAGTAGATTAGAATGTTTGGATTCTATATTCGCCTCTTTGGTCAAGACAAAAACGGTCTGGCAACAGCACCCACCAGAGAATGGGTGGAGGATGAAGGGGTAGTTGATATCGAGAGCAGAGAGGGTCAGGAAAGGAGAGGGTAGGTTCTGGCTGGCACAACCAGGCGCGTGAGCCATATACTAATCTTACAACTGACAGCAGGGGAATTCCAGACTGCTCTTGCAAACATCCTGGAGCCTTAGTGCACCGCCACTTCCCAGAAAGTGCTGAAAAGAGAGAAAGAAAGAACACAAAGAGATGGGCCATAAAAAGTGAATATCACCAACCACATTCTCGATTAGATTGCATTTCCCTTCCGCCGTCTCCAGGAGATAAATGAAGGCAATGGGAATAATTTAAGAACATATGACATCGAAATTCATTGGAATTATTTTCTCATTCGCCAAAACAGAAAATAATGGCGAGTCGAGTCACCGTAGAACTTTGTTTCACTACAGCGATGAAATAACAGTCTCTCTTCGGTTCCAGTGAAAGCTCAACTTGTCTGGAGCAAAACAGCAGCAGTAGAGATGCTTGAGCCTACGATTTATCGTGTGGGCGGCGAACACGATCATGACAACATGGACATTGATCCCTTTGAGAGAGTCTGCACTCTCCCACACCGCAGTTAATTCTCCAAGTAGCAAACCCACCAGTTCTGGGTTTTTTTGTTTGCTTTGAACACGGCACTTAAACACACTGCGGCTTTGTTGTTGGCACACAGAAATGGCATTGGTGGGATTGGACGCGACGCCCCCTTAGAGACTGGAACCTGGTTCCAGGGCCTTAGAACGCTCGGCCACGGTAACACCCGAAAGCGTGCCATCTATTTTCATACATTTTCAATTGTGCTTCGTGATCCCTGCCCTGCTCGCATCGCAGCTGGGATATGCCCGACTACAAGATCAATTTCGCAACAGATAAAGGTAGCCCATCAAACCACACCAAAATCAACGGAAAGTTGAATCTATCTTCTGAGACTCTTTTCAGCTACAAATGTATATGCGAGTGTGAGAATGTAGTTCCGTCATGATTTGATAAAATAACTGTGACATCACTGGAATGTCGATTCTCCCTTTAGTAAATGATTTCGCCCATTGGTCGAAACAGATCAACTTTCACACTTACACAGAACACAAAACACACCGGACGACAGGGAAAATGCACAAAGCTGAGCAGGCCGTGTTCCACATCATACCGTGCAGCATAGTTTCAGTCACTGGGACTATTTTGCAGAATAAGCGACACAAAGAACGTTCTCTACCTGAAAAGCCGCGGTAGCAGTACAATCCGAGAAGACAAATCACAATGTCAGCATGCTCATACCTCGGTGCCAGTACGAGTTGGCACTTTCCTTGTCTGTTACATTAACCACGCAACATGCTTCAGAGATATCTCCATCGGGGCATGAGTGACATGGCTGCCAACTGAGTTGGAAACCTATGTGGGAATCGATGGGAAGCGACTCAGTAACTTTCACAAAAGTCCAGGTTCTTCTTCGTGATGCAGTCTCTGTTCACGTCAATGCAAAAGGCAGTTTCTGAACATATTTTCAGAAGTCAAAAGGAGATTACCCCACCCCCCCCCCCACCCCATAAGATGTCAAAGAGGTGCTAACTGCACTTGAGTGCTTTTTGTTCTCGATGTGACGAGCTCGCACGCCTGAGTCACCTTCACGTCTCTTGTTGTTGCGTGAATCATAAATAAGGAGTTTCACCAGAGCTGCAACTGCCTCACATTGTTATCCCGCTTCCCCCTCCCCGTTTACATTTTCCTGCTCATCTATGATTTAAAGAAAACCAAATGGATGCAATGGCATTCGGTAGCCTGACTGTTATTTCCGAATTCCCACTTCTAACAAGGCTTCGATCTCGGGTCGCACCTTAATACTAGCGACGCTATGAAAGCACAAGCCCCCAGAGGTTCCTCTGAGAGTGTAAATTCATTCATTGCTGTTGCTGACGGAATGAGCCGCTAACATGCAAAAAACATGATTCAGGACTTCTGGTACTAATTCTCGCACGTTGAATAACGGCAGACAGCTTCCAAATGAGGCCTGTCAGAGAGTACTTGGGGGTACATTTGACATAGGGGCTACATTAGGAATTCACCAGCACATCAGCTTTCTCCTTGGCTTTGAAATGGGCCACCGGCGCAAGGAATGCAAATGTGTTACTGTTTTTTTGTGGAAGGATTAGAACGCGGGAACTACACTCTGAAACAGAATGGCATATGTTCAGATGCAGGTTGGAGAAACACTTAACAACGTTTCGCAGGGCTGTTTCTGCCCAGTTTCAAACTGGGGACCTTTCGTGGGTGAGGCGCATGTGACAACCACTACACTATAGAAACAAGCTGCACTGGAAGCAAAATGCTGGGAATGGCACTTGTTTAAATTTGGCGATGTGGTCAGCATGGACGAGACTCACCGAAGACTCTGTTGCCATGCTGTGTACTTCAATAACGTTGTGTTGCTTACACTCTCCTTAAAGGATTACTATTAGCGGGGCTTGCCATCGCTCGCTGTGGCGCAATAGTTGAATCTATTCGACTGTTCAACGGAAATGTAGCATTGTGAAAAACTGCAGAACTGAAAGACTTCCTTACTTTTATCCCGACTGACCATACTTCGTGAAATATTCCCGGATCCTCAGTTGAGAATTTTTGCTGCTGGAAATTATCTCACAAACTGTGTTATCTCGAAATGTGTTGAGCGAATCGCAAAACAGTCACGATTTAACACGGAACACAAACAAAAATGACAAACCAAATGCATTTTCAGACACAGCGAGCATGAATGCTAAATGTGAGACAGTCCGAGGGCATGAGCCGTAAAGTAATCTCACAACTAACAACAGGGCAATTCCAAACTACTCTTTCAAAGATACTGGAGACTGAGTGCACCACCACTTCCCAGACAATGCTGAAAAGAGAGAAAGAAAGAACATAATAAGAATGGGCCATAAAAAGTGAATTTCACCAATCACAGTCTCGATTAGATTAGCTTTCCCTTCCGCCGTCTCCAGGACAGAAAAAAAGGAAAAGAGAGGAATTGAAGGACATATGACATCACAATTGATTGGAATAATTTTCCCTTGCTCCAGAAAACCAAATAACGACGAGTAGAGTCACCACAGGACTTTGTTTCACAGCAGCAATGAAACAACAGTCTCTCTTCGGTTCCAGTGAAAACTCAACTTGCCTGGAATGAAACAGCAGCAGGAGAGCTGCTTGAGCCCGCGATTTACCGCGTGGAAGGCGAACACGTCATGACAGCACGGATACTGACCCCTTGGAGAAAGTCTGCACTCTCCCACATTGCATTTTGCTCTCCAAGAGACAGACTCGCAGTTGTGCTTTGACCACGGCACTTTAACACGCTGCAGCTGATGCGACGGAAATTGTAGCAGTGGGATTCAAACCTCCACCACCTGCCTAATTGGAACCTGAATCCTGCGGCTGAGGCTGCTTGGCCGCGCTACAGAGCCCTGACCTTCTCTGAGTAATGAAGGGTGCTGTGTCTGATCCGCAGGACACCCTGCAGGATTATCAGGCAGCGCCATCCTCCCTGTGACATGTACGTGCTGGCTAAGATTCTGTTGTGTAGATGTGTCCCGGCTTTGCCAATATCACCGTTGTTTAACTCCCTCCATTCTGTTGGTTTAACTATGATTCCACTCAGAATCACAAATGTGTCACAAAACACCTTAGCTGAGCTGGTTCTCCACAGAGATAAATGTGTTTCTCTTTTGGTATCATTCTCTTGCCTTCTCCCTGTAATTCTCCACACTTTTACTTTCAACATAAACATCGAATTAGTTTTTAAGTAACTCGATTGAAACTGCGTCTTTGTCAATGTCAGGCAGTGGTTTACAGACCCGAACCACTGCCTATGTGAAAACGTTTCTCCTCATGTACATTTTTCTTCTTTTACTAATGACTGTAAATATCTACCGAATCGTTCTCGATCCTTTCAGGCGTAGGGAACATTCTCCCTTCCTTATTTCCTCTGTCAATCCCACTCATGTCTTGGAAAGGTTTAACAAGGCCAACTTTCGGCCTTCTGCTCTCCAAGGAAAACTGTCCCAACTTTCCAAATGACCTTTATTGTTGACATTCCTCATATACCAGACCATTCCCATAAACCTGTTCAGCGCTGTTTCCAATCCTTTCCCGTCCCCACTTCCTAAAGGTTCAAACCCAGAACTGTGCAAACATCCAGATGGTGGATTTATTCAGAGTGGGATTGTGTGGGTGACCATCCTGAAACACTTGTTTCACTTTCACCGCATGTGGGACTGTGCCATGCCCACTACCATGACACTTATTACCCCTGAACTCGACGTTATTTCAAGGAGTGCAACTTCATGTTTTACACCTTGTTTTTATCAAACAGTTGATGGGGCGACCGGGCAAAGTGAAATCAAACAACCAAGGCTTGATGGCGACCTGAAGTAAGAAATTCTCACATGCCAGTATTAACTCAAGCTACTAAGCGACGATCATGTCCCGAGGCAAGTGACATTCTTAGGTTTCCAACACCAAACTAGCTCAAAGTCGCTCAGATCTAACGACATTACACTTTGGTCTCGAATTTCTAAGGTCCAAAGAGATTCAAGAATATTGCCTTCTCATTCCGTCTCCTTGTTCACGGGACAGTGCTGTTTATCCATTTCGCTTGGACTCCATTGGCAGAGTATTCAGCTATTTCCCTCCAATGGCAGGCAGTGTGAGGGGAGGTAAGCGTGGATGTGCTCTGATCTGCACAGCCAGTTCCATCAAGTGCTGGAAATCCGCAAGTTTGTTTGGGAACTTCCTGAAAATATCATTTATCTGAGAGTTGTCTGTTGGGAAAGACAGAATGTACTCCGGATTCTCTACCCTCAGGTAAATTGCTGTGAGGGCATTTTGGTGTAGCCTGTTTACTGTTCAGAATCCATCTTCACACAGCAATCCTGCAGAAAGGCTTTTGTATCAGTGACATTGGTTTCTATGTTGCAATCGGGCAGCAGTTAACACCTGTCCCAGATGAAGAGAATGCATTAAAACCCTCAGTCACTGAGAGTCATCCCCACGGCTCTGAGCTACAGGGCTGCAGAAAGTCTAACACGGAAGGGAGGGTTAAAATGAAACATTGTTCACCATCAGCCACTCTGTCCCAGAGACAGAAGGAGGGACAGCATCAACGTGTGGCGTCACTCACGCGCCGACAGAAGCTGTTCAGCCCATCGACTCCTGGGCGACTCTCTTTGGCTTGTATATCTCTGTGGTTATTCATAATTGGCCATCTATGTTATAATAATGCGGAACTGTGTCAGTGTCATAATGCTGTCTCCAACAAGTTGATCCAATAGTCACTCATGGCTTTTCATTTCACGGGAACGACACTGCTGTTCGAACCAGCATAGGGAATAACTGCAGGGCGTCATGCGGTTAGAGCACTCTACAACTGATATCGCTCACCTTCACCAGTTTATTCCCAGCTCTGGCATATGATTTTGCGAATCAGATCACAGCAGACCGACAGAGAACAGGGAAAGAGCTTCCAGACCTTCACAAGTGTGTTTCCTCACCTGTGTAAATTTGGCGGGTGTATCAGTACGAATTATTCATTTCAGATACATTGAGTGAAAGGAAGCGGAAAGTGAAACTACATGCAATCCGTTGAAGGGAGCCATGTTATAGAGGAACACTAGCGGGGACAGTACACACACTGACACCTGGAATTGTCAGCGAGCAGAGGATGTTTTCAATCCATTAATTTCCGGGTTATGAGCCCAATACGCTCCCGCTGGACGGCTCTGTTCGCGCTGACCACAGCAGTTTCCCGCAGTATTCAGCTTTTCGTTTGGCGTGTGGCATGGCAATCAGTGTCGCAGGAGAGAAACGTGTTCGCGCTCTTCAGCTCCATATCAAACACCGGTTTGGGAATCAGGGAGGCGGCTAGAGGGAGTGGGAGTTATGCAAATCTCGGAAAGCTGTACAAAAGGGAGATTGCACATGCACAGGAACCCATCTTCTTTTGGGAACCTGGTGCAAATAACGCCATCTGAAACAGATGAAACATTCTGAAGCAGAACTGCAGGGAAAGAGAAAGTCTCTCCAAGTCATCGGGAACTGTGTCTGTGTCCTCCTCGAAGTTACAGCGAGGGCTCTGCTATCTGAATCAGCATGGGATATTACTGCAGCATATCCTGTCGCTCAGGCATACTGCAGCTGATATGTATAAGCTTTATCACGTTACCCCAAGCTCAGAGAATAAATTTCACAGCTCACATCATCCCAGAGTGACAGGGAACAGAAGAAATCGTTTCAGACCATCATCATTACACCCCTGGGAAGAAAACGGATGTCGGAGTGCAGACAATCTCGACTCGTGCTGTTGTTGTTGTCTGTGTGACAACAGGAGCAGGTACCAGGAAATGTTTATCTTGTTTCTTAAAACAGGCGTGTACATTTGCAGAGCATAGACACATCTACCTGCTGTTAGTGAGATGATGAACAGCAGAGTACAGTTTACAGATTTATGGTCAGCCCTCTGGGTTGTGGGCTCAGCACTCTCCAACTGTGACCCTCTGCTCACAGGATTTGAACACAAACAAATGAGTCAGTGACAAATTCTGTTGAAACGGATTCTGTGAGGAATTGAAAGCGCTGGAATGAAAAGCCGCTTGAGAGCGGGATGTAAAATTATCTGTGAAGGGATTGTTTTCCAGACTCGAGGAGACTGCGCAGTGCTGTTTCCATGGATCGATATCAGGATAGATAGATTGAAACAGCGTCGGATGTTATTGTAGGGAACCCTGTCGCTTAGACCAACTGCACCTTTTGTACAATGGTGCAAAAGCACGGACGTTTTGTGTAGAGGGGACAACTTCAAAATCGTTAATGCGATAAAATTCACAAATGAGCGAAAGATCAAAGCAACCACAGAAATTGGTGTTACGTGACGGGGTAAACCCCTCTGCAAATGTAAACCGACAAAACAGAAAGGATTCACCCTGTACTGTATTCTGTTAAAATTCAAGAGGCAAAAAACTATTCCAAAAATCACTATTTAAAGTTAAAAATAACAACTTTATTGTTGTTTTTAACATTTGACAGAGAATAATCAACTTATAACTACTTACAACTCATTTCTCTAAACCTTGTGCTCTACAATACCTTCCCCAACCGCGACCCCATTAACATTTACAAAAAAAAATCAATTTACAAACCAGCTTGTTGTCGAATCTTCTCTTAGTATCTTTCTCTGTAGATTTTTTTTCTCCAGGTCGGTGTTGATGCTTCTTTTTTATGCAATCTATTTCTCCAGATAGGCACCTCCTGGAGGTTTGACTAACATCCTCCATCTGTTGGTCGTTTAATTTCTCTCTTTGCTGTTCTTTGCCGCTCTGGGGAACTGTTCAAAAATGTCCGATATTTGTCCCATGAACAGTCGGATCGGTTCATTGGTTTTAACACTGTAAAAATACCAAATTCAAACTTGATTGGGGCATAATTGAAACTGATTGGCCGAATTCGCATTTGTTTTTGTATCCATGTGACACAGCTCTTAGTTGTTTCAACCTAATGTTATGCTGTTACCTTGTTCTGGACTCATTGTGCTAGCCAGACATTTCAGCACCATTAAAGGTACATTATACCCACAACTTCATAACACTGGCATTTGCCAAGACAGTCTATTTCGCTCAACATCGCTCTCTATCAATCTTATGTGCCTGAGATTTGAACAATCTCTGGTCTATGTTAATTAAAACTGCCCTATTCTCATAACCTTGGATTTAACACACCCGGTTATGTATGTCTTACAATACTAATTGATTCCTCACTGTGTTACTTCAACACACGTTGAGAAGAAATAAAAGTGAGAACCACAGTCACCTATGTAACTGCGATTTGACCCAATGTTGCTGCAGCCAACCTATTCAGCTGTAAGTAAAATAGTCCACACCTTTCCTGTACAGGTAATGAGACTGCATAGCATAGTGGTAAGTTTTAATGAGTTCAATTAGACCCAGCATCATTTCTCAGGACGAAATTTACTGGGATATAAAGACTTGATGAAATAGATGGGGGTTGGGGTGTGGAATATAGTTAGGAACGATATGGCCAGAGTTCCCTTGATACAAAATCGTTAGAGATGACGGAAATGAGGTTTACTGGGAGATAAAGCCACGAGAAAAGGAAAGAAGGGATTTAATTGAATGGTGGAATAGACGAAGAATCACGCGACACAAATCAGGAATGACTGAGTTGTGTCCTAATGGAGCTTTTCCAGCTGATGTGAGGTTGGAAATGATAAATAGGAGGGAAATTCCTCGTTCAGGTGAATGTATAACTAAAGGTTCGAGCTTCAATATCAGTGAGGAACGAGAAAGAAGTTTACAGCAGGTACGTTTTATTCTGAGAGTTATTGAAATCGGAGATGATTTTTCAGCAAATAAAACATGTTAGAAGATGATTCCAGCATATTTAAAAGGCCACGTGCAGACACACAAGGAGCGAATTTAACAGGGACAGGGATTCTGAGCTGCCTGAATGGGGAGGCAAAATGGACGCACTCACAAATTGTTCAGCGTTCATCGGAAATAAATTGCTAAATACCTGCAACTGAGCATATTAAGTGTAAGAAGCTCTGATGGTGTTGAAAGATGTAGCAGCTGGTTCTCCGTGAACTACTACAGATTGTTAATGTGCTGAGCTGTTTGTTTTAACTTTGCATTAAATGGAAGCCGGTTAGCTCAATCCGTGGGCTAACTGGTTTATGGTATAGAAAGGGACAAACAACGTGGGATTAATTGTTGCACAGTCTCAGGTTACCATAAGGATCATCATCTCCACCGCTCACGTGATCTGTAACACAATGGTGATTATAGTCAGTAGGAATGGACCTGTCGATGTCAAGCATCATTATCATTGCCATCTGTTGCCTTGAACATTTGGTCACAATGACCAGGAACGGGACTGATTCCTTTTAATACTTACTCATTTCCGTCCAAAAAATCCAGCGACAAGACTTATCATTATTCCTGTCTGAACCCTTTGTTCCACACAGCATCAAAACTATTTGTCATGACTTTACCAGATTAAGTAACAACATTCAATCTACCCAAAGAAATAAATCGAATTCCTTTCGAACGGTTTAATGAGCTGTGTGAGTTTGCAGCGAACAGGATTATATTAAACGAGTTTAAGAGCCTTTTCAAGAATGTAATCCAGTGCAGTGTTAGAGATATGAAAAAGGTCATCAAGCTAAAATATCATCTCTGTTTCTCGATCCACAGATGGATAATCACCTGGGAACTATGTGCCGTTTTACGGTTAACAATTGATACCTTTCCCAAATCAGAAACTGGAGTTTTAGAATAGATGATGCTTTATTCGACATTATTCTTCAACTATGCTTCAGACTAATGCTCCAATAATGCCTGATAAACGTCAGTAAAAACAGCTTTAGATAACGATTGGAATTACAACTGCGGCATTTTAACACACTGTTCAGTGCCAAGCGCTGATTAGTTGCTCCACTGGAGCCGCCGGCAAGAAGCCTATAAAGTACCCTACTCGTACCTCTGGGACCTTCGAACGGCCTGTTCTACTTTTGCTGTGGTTCTGAAATTAAAGCTAAGGCAGAGGAGGAGGAACTGATATGGACCTATTACTTTTCGAGCATCAGGTTCAGGAAATGGGACAGACAATGTTACATTATCGCTGTCACAGGACTTCTCACTCGGTCGGCTTCAATTTGGCACAGAATTCGATTCGACGAAACTTCACTAACTTCCTTCTGCATGTTCCTACAGACAACAAGAAATATACTGCACTCATCATCAATACTCAACATGGTTACATGCAAGGACATGTTGTAAAGTTTTCATGAATACTGAAGATATCAGGATGTTATGCAAGAGTAAATTGAATTTCAGTTTAAATTGTAAAGTGATAAAAATCCAGAGTAAGATCCAGAATGCTCGAAATTCATGATTATAACCGTGGCCAGAACTCTAGCCAGGCAAAGGGGCCTGAATCCCCAATATCCACACGGCCGTTTGCTCCATGTGTCCAGTTGGAAACCTGTGTGAAGGAACATGCAGTCAGGCAGAGCTCCTGAGAGAACCCTCCACTGCCTGATCAAAGCTACAACAGGAGCTGTGTATTCCAGCTGTGAGAGCGCTGCGATAAAATGGAGGACCTTGGTATTCCGTGATGTAGATTCACAGGGTCCTAATCATGTTATTGTTTAAAACCCTCTGTCAGAAATAGCACAGACAGAGAGGAATAGGTGCGGGCCATTTCGCCCGCCAACGCTACCGCTCCATTTGATATCATTATGGCTGACAGAACACATCAATGTCTTTCCCCAGCCCATCCACATCAACCTGTCGCCCAAAGGCGAAAAGACACTGAATAAACCGAAAATCTCTGTGCAACCGTGGGAGGGAAATGTGTTTAGAGACAGTGGGATTCAGCAGTTAGTTTTGTGAATGAGCAGTGTATTCTGGACTGATCATATTTGAAATGATGCGATTCCCTCAAAACTCACCACCAGGGAGGTGAGGAATCTTCTCTGGTCAGTAGCAGGGACGAGAACTCCAGACGAAGGGAACCGATGATGAATCAGCAGAACAATCATTGATTCAGCTGAAATCTGAACTAAACTCTGATTCTGCTGGGACTCAAACCCACAAACTTTGAATCACAATCTTAACAATGCAGTTGAAGTCCAACACGACTTTCATTGTGCCACAGAAGTGAGCTAGCCTACATTTTACTGCACCCAACGTTACGGTGTTCAAGTCTATCATCAAACATCTATTTATCCTCGCCCCACTTTCCAGTACCAGGTCCTTATCCGTACATGCTCTAGCTCCTCAAGTGTTTGGCTAAATACTCCCGAAGTGTTCTGAGGACTCTTTGATTTACCATACGTTCACACAGTGAGTTCCAGACAAACAACACTCTCAGGATGCAAAAGTTCTTCCTATATCTTCTCTGAATATCCTCTCTCTAGCGTTTCATCTATATCCCTGGTTATTAACCCTTCCCATTATAATTTTATTCCTGTCGCACGTATCTATTCCCTTTCTGTGCACGTTAATAAATCCTCTCTCAGATTTATCCGGTCTCAGATTAAGAGCCCCAATCGAGCTCATCTATCTTTGCAGTGACGAGAGTGTAGTCCTTTAAAAGCACAGCCGGTCAGGCAGCATCCGAGGAGCGGGCGAATCGATGTTTAGGGCATGCCATTCGTCAGGAATGAGACTTTTGTGTGGGGTTTGAAGGAGGGGAATGGGGTTAGTGGTCAGGTAGCTGGGAAAGCGATAGGTGGATGAAGGTGATGAAGAAGGTGGTAGTTCAGAGGGGGATTGATGGCCGGGTCCAGAGAGCAGTGCCGAGTTGGAGGCTTTGGACTGGGATAATGTGGGGCGAGGTGAAACGAGGAAGCTGTTGAAATTCACATTTATCCCGTGTGGTTGTAGGGTCCTAAGGTGGAATATGAGACGTTCTTCCTCCAGGCATCGGCTGGTAATGGAATGGCCATGGCTTGTGCCCGAAGCATCGATTCTCCTGCTCCTCAGATGCTGTCTGACGTGCTCTTCCAGTACTACACTGTCGACTCTGAGCTACAGCCCCTGCAGCCCTCACTTTCGCTTAACCTTTCAGGGGAAATGGTCGAGCTCAGGCACCACGTTGGTAAATCTCCTCTGACCACCCTCCCGTGCAAACACACATTTTCTGAAGGCTGGCGGTCAGAACAGAACAAAATTATCCAAAGAAAATCAGAAATATCTGAACAAAATCAGCAGGTCTAGTGGATCTGGGGAGAGACTTTCGAGCCAAATGATCGGCCTTTGGAACGAATAGTATGCGTAGATGGGCAGGATCTAAAATGTTGGGTACTGAAGATTGTATGGTCTCTCAGTAGGAAATTACGTGCTTCTCTTCCAATTCGCGCTGTGCTCTGCGGGAGCGTTGCAGCACACCAAACTGACATGGAGGCATGGGGACACAGTGGGATGTTGCAGTGACAGGAACCTGGAAGCTTAGGGTCTTAGTTTGCTTGCCGACAGAACGTAGGTGTACACATGTTTGTCACCCGCTTTGTTTTTCTCTCCACAGACTCGATGAGACCACATTCTGAGCAGGAAATGCAGCTTCTAAATTGAGTGATGAGCAGATAAATCAGTGGAATCTTACACAGTGAGGGGAGACATCGTAAACGAGCAGCATTACACCTTCTGGGATTTCGTGTAATGGTGCCAAATGGGGAAGAGCTGGGGGTCAAGGAAGATTGGACGATGGTGTACAGAGAGCAATTGTCCTGCATAGTGCCAGTATTCAGTGGTGTGGGTCAGTGGGGAAAGGGCAGTAAAATGTATATCTTCCTGAGCGACCTGCTATAAGTAAACACCTCACTACAGAGCAAAAGTATCAAACGATTTTCATTTCAACAACAGCACCAGGTGCAGCTTGAGAAGTTACGTGTTTGCACTGTCACTGTCACCCTGTCTCCCCGAGAGCAGTAGTACTCCCCCACGCTGATTCAGGCAGCACAGTTCTTCCTGTGACATGTCCCTTCGAGAATGGAAGGACAGGTTTCAATAATCCGTACTTGGAACGGAGTATCTGTATTGCTCAATAACAATTGCTTAACTATCCTAACTCCTTTTCAAATCACTCGACCCACATCCTTGTATGTCCTGGCATCATAAATTCACATTTGAATACTTCGGAAAGTTATGTGGATTTCTGCCTCTCCGACCCTTGCATACACTGTGTTCCCCATTTCAACCACTCACTGTTTGAAAACGTTTTTCCACGCATTCACTCTAATCTTTCCGCCTCTGCCCTTAAATCGATGGCCTCCCGTGATTGAAATCTCCGTCAAAGCGAAACATGTATTTCAGTCTATGCTATTCATATCCCTCAGTACTTTGTACATCTTAATCATGTCCCTCTCAATCTCCTCTTCTCTAAGAAAAACAACTCCAGTTTGTACAATCTCTCTTCTTCAGCCAGAAAATATCCTGGCAAATCTCCCCTGCATAACTACACACAATAGTCTCGCTAGAACCGAATGTACAAGTGAAATAAATGATGTGAAAGTCGACAGAAACTGTTTTTTTTAAAATAAAGTTTATTTTCCTCAATGCTTCCCTGTGCCCTTTTCCTGAGCCTGATGTTTGAATAATCGTTGGTCCATGTCAGTAAAAGTTGCGCCATGTGGATTGAGCTCACAACTGCGGTATCGAAATGGAACAAATAGCTTGAACGTCCCGATGGTAAGACTTTCGGCATGATCACCCTGTAACAGTGAGCACAGCAACACAGACTGAAGGAGGTGAATGTGAAAGTGATTGGAAGGGAAATGGGACGGGGAACTTAAAGGAGGTATGTGATTGCGGGAGTAGGGAATTCTCCGAAAATGGTGAGTCTGGATCCTGATATATGACTTGCAGAGATGTGTGAGAGAGAGAGAGGTTGGATGGAAAAAAGACATAATCTCAGAGAATGCCTTCATATAAAATCAACTGATTCCTTTCTGCGTTTCTTCAGCATTCATCACAAGGAGTAAAATGCAGTGACTCGGATTCGAACGATCTTACGGCGGCCACAATGCAGAATATTTGAACATTCAAACCAGCACTGTCTCATGCAAAGACCCGCGTTTAAAAACAGCAATAATTACAGTGACAGAGGATGCGTTAGGAAGAGAAACAGATACACAGCAGGAATATTACGTGAGCGACTGCGGACATGTGGGAATTCAGAATTAGCTGAATCTTTAAATTCGATATCACCAGACGCTGTGGTGGTTCCATCGAATACTGCATGTTGAAGACTGAGTTTGATAGATTTCTGGAAACAAAAAGGTTCAGGGGATGGTGCGGGATATTGGTGCAATGTATGTTTCAATAACAATGTGTTATTAACTATTTGTTAATAACAGTTTCTTCACCAACTTCCCCAAACAAGGAAGTATACATTGCTGCAGTCAGTCACATAACTCCAGTTCCTGGAACCAGAATCAGACAAACTTTGTAGCACAGCCGCGAACACCAAACTGGAAGTGGCAGTGGAAAAACTGAGGACTGCAGATGCTGGAAATCAGAGCTTAAAAATGTGTTGCTGGAAAAGCGCAGCAGATCAGGCAGCATCAAAGGATCAGGAGAAACGACGTTTCGGGCATAAGCCCTTCTTCAGGAATGAGGAGGGTGTGCCAAGCAGGCTAAAATAAAAGGTAGGGAAGAGGGACTTGGGGGAGGGGCTTTTGGGAATGCGATAGGTGGAAGGAGGTTAAGTTAAGGGTGATAGGCCGGAGAGGGGGTGGGGGCGGACAGGTCGGGAAGAAGATTGCAGGTCAATAAGGCAGTGCTGAGTCTGAGGGTTGGGACTGAGAAAAGGTGGGGCGAGGGGAAATGAGGAAGCTGGAGGAATCTGCATTCATCACTTGTGGTTGGAGGGTTGCTAGGCAGAAGGTGAGGCACTCTTCCTCCAGGCATCATATTGCCATGGTTTGGCGATGGAGGAGGCCAAGGATCTGCATGTCCTTGCCGGAGTGCGAGGGGGAGTTAAAGTGTTCAACCAGGGGGCGGTTGGGTTGGTTGGTGTGGGTGTCCCAGAGGTGTTCTCTGAACCGTTCTGCAAGTAGGCGGCCTGTCTCCCCAATGTCTAGGAGGCCACATCGGGTGCAGCGGATACAGTAAATAATGTGTGTGGAGGTGCAGGTGATTTTCTGATGGATATAGAAGGACCCCTTGGTGCCTGAGGGAAATGACGGGGAGGTGTGGGCGCAAGTTTTGCATTTCTTGCAGTTGCAGGGGAAGGTGCCGGGAGTGGAGATTGGGTTGGTGGGGAGTGTGGAGCTGACGAGGGAGTCGCGGAGGGAGTGGTCTTTTCAGAACGCTGATAGTAGTGGGGGGGGGGAATATATCCTTGGTGGTGGGGTCTGCTTGGAGGTGGCGGAAATTATGAAGGATGATACGATGTATCTGGAGGTTGGTGGGGTGGTAGGTGAGGACCAGGAGAATTCTGTCCTAGTGGTGATTGGAGGGGCGGGATTCAAGGGCGGAGAAGCGGGAAGTGGAGGAGATGCGGTGGAGAACATCGTCAACCAGGTCTGAGGGGAAATTGCAGTCTTTGAAGAAGTAGGCCACCTGGGTTGTTCGGTACTGGAATTGAACCTCCTGGGAGCAGATGTGGCAAAGGCGAAGGAATTGGGAATATGGGAGTGCGTTTTTATATGGGGCAGGGTGGGAGGAGGTGTAATCTATGTAGCTGTGGGAGTCAGTCGGTTTATAGTAAACGTCCGTGTTGAGTCGTTCGTCCGAGATAGAAATGGAGAGGTCTAGGAAGGGAAGGGAAGAGTCTGAGACGGTCCTGGTAAATTTGAGGTCGGTGTGGAAGGTGTTAGTAAAGTGGATGAACTGTTCAACCTCCTCGTGGGAGCACGAGACAGCGCCGATACAGTCATCGATCTAGCGGAGGAAAAGGTGAGTGGTGGTTCCAGTGTCGCTGCGGAGGATGGACTGTTCCACATATCCAACGAAGAGGCAGGCACAGCTGGGGCCCATGCGGGTGCCCATGGCTACTCCTTTTGTTTGGAGGAAGTGGGAGGATTGGAAAGAGAAGTTGTTCAGAGTGAGGACCAGTTCAGTCAGTCGAAGGAGGGTGTCAGTGGAAGGGTACTGGTTGGTTCAGTGGGAAAGGAAGAAGCGGAGGGCTTTGAGGCCTTCGTGATGGGGGATGGATGTGTAAAGGGACTGGAAGTGGCGGTGGACATGAGCACGTGATGCTATTCTGTGGCACTAGTGACATGATTGGTAAAGGCCCGGTCATAGAGTCATAGAGTTATAGAGATGTACAGCATGGAAACAGACTCTTCAGTCCAACCCGTCCATGCCGACCAGATTTCCCAACCCAATCTAGTCCCACCTGCCAGCACCCGGTCCATTCCCTCCAAACCCTTCCTATTCATATACCCATCCAAATGTCTTTGAAATGTTACAATTGTACTAGCCTCCACCATTTCCTCTGGCAGCTCATTCCATACATGCACCACCTTCTGTATGAAAACATTGCCCCTAAGGTCTCTTTTATATCTTTCCATTTTCAACCTAAACCTATGCCCTCTAGTTCTGGACTCTCCGACCCCAGGGAAAAGATTTTGTCTATATATCCAAGCACGTGAAATGCTGAGGCTGTGAGTGCTTCTGTTCAAAGGCGGGATGGAAGGAATATTGGTCTCAATTTATTACAGTATTAAGATTGAGCAGCAGCATTAACCTGCACTGAGAATTGTATCAGAGGAAGCGTGCTGGAGCCTTAAGTGAGAGGTCGACGTATTGAAAGCATTCTCAGAGATTTTCCTTAACAATGCGGTATTTCGTTGCTTTGACAGTAAGAACTCCTTTTGCTCACATCGTCTCCACATCAGTCTCTTGCTCCAGTAAACACTCAAATCCAGCGTACATAGTTTCCATTCCAACACAGAAACGCGTCCTATTCTCTCTCCATTTGGGATAATCTGAATTGACAATGTCATTCTTTGAATTGAGAAATGCAGCAGGGAGTTGTTCGTGCAGCGGTGATCTATTGGGCGAGTAATCTTTGGAGACTGGAACGTGGCAGCTGCAGTTAGTTAAATTCGATGAATAAAATCTGGAAAACAAAACCAAACTCAGGAACAGAGACAATAACTTTAATATACTGAAATCTCATTCATTCATGTCCCTTCGAAAGTGAAGTCTACCGACCGTAACAAGTCCTGTCAACATGTGACTCCAGACCCACGAAAATGTCGTACCCCCATGAATGCACTCTGACTCAGTTCAAGGTGAATTAGAATGAACAACAAATGGTCTTCAGACCAATGATAGCCACATTCAATGGGAGAATAAGGAGTAATAAAAATACATGAACAACGGGGAAAATGGGAATCGTGTCTGTGTGGGCTCGAATTCAACCGATATCCAAACTAAATAGACACAAGGATACCAGCAGCGCCAAGAAGTCAGGGCCATGGGGTGACTGCAGGAAGGGATTCAATTACCCGCTGAGGTGTCAACTCACTTGCTCAGTCAGAACGCGCACAGATCATTCACCACTCCCATATGTGAGAAGTGATCACTCAGGAGACCAACTGACAGAGTCACCAGCAAGTTTACAAATGACAGCAGGAGTTCGATTCTGCTGTTATTGAAGCTTTTAATCCCAACCAGCAATGAACCCTGTTTGGATGCCTGTTTCCAGTGGAGTGCCACTGTTTTCTGATGTTGACCAATGATTTAGACTTAGTTGTAGAAGCCATGATTTGCAAGTTTGCGGATGAAACAACAATTGGTCGTTTAGTTGACTTTGGTGAAGAATGCCAAGGACTGCAGGGATGCATCAGTCAGGTGGAAAGGTAAAATTCTGAATGGAATTGAATCCAGATCAATGAGTGTTACTGAATTTGGGGAAAAGAAACAATAACAGTGAGTATTCTGTGTAGTGTAGACGGACAAAGAGATCATGGAGTGAACATTCACGATCGCTGAAGATCAATGGTCAGGGGGATCATTTGGATGGAAGTCCGTGCTGTAGATGCTGGAGATCAGAATCAAGATGAGAGTGGTTCTAAAGAAACACAGCAGGTCAGGCAGCATCCGAGTTGCTAAAAAAAAGATGTTTCGGCCAAAAGCCCTTAATCAGGTCTAAAGCTGGGAGCCTCGAGTATGGAGAGAAAAACGGGAGGGCTGGGTCCGGGAAAAATTTAGCTGAGAATGCTGTAGGTGGATGGAGGTGGGGTTAAAGGTGATAAGTCGGAGAAGAGGGTGGAGCAGATGGGTGGGAAGGAAGATAGACAGATGGTACACGTCAGTAGGATGGTGCCAAACTAGAAGGCTGGAAGTCGGATAACGTGGGCGTGGGGAGAGGAGTAATCTGGTGAATACCACATTGATGCCCTGGGGTTGAAGGGTCCCGAGGTGGAAGATGAGGCGTCAGGTGATGAGGTAATGGTGGTGGAGGAGGCCCAAGGCCTGCATGCCCTCGGAAGAGTGGGTGGGGAGGGGTAGTTGATGTGTTTGGTCACGGGGCGTCCTGGAAATGTTCTGTGAAGCGCTCTGCGAGAGGATGTCCGGTGGCCCCAATGTCGAAGAGACCGCATCGTGAGAAACGGATGCAATAAATGACAAGTGTTGAAGTGCAGATGCACATTTGATAGATGCGGAAGGCTCCATTAGAGCTTTGAAAGGATGTGAGGGGTAAGATGTGGGTGCAGGTTTTGCAATTCCTGCGTTGGCAGGGGAAGGTGCCGGGAGGGGAGTGTGGGTCATTAGAGGGCGTGGACCTGACGAGGTAGTCGTGGAGGAAACAGTCTTTGTGAAATGTGGATAGGGGTGGGGAGGGAAATATATCCCTCGAGGTCAGTGTTACTGACACTTTTTGCAAACCCACTGATTCCCACAGCTATCTGGATTATATCTCCTCCCACCCTACCTCTTGCGTAAATGTTACCCTGTATTCCCAATTCCTCCACCTCCATCGCATCTGCTCCCAAAGGACCAGTTCCGCCACAGATCACACCAGATGTCCTCCTTCTTTAAAGACAGGAACTTCCCCTCCTTTCTGGTTGAAGATGCCCTCAAACGCATCTCAACCATGTCCCGTACCTCCGCCCACGAAGTCCACACCTCCAACAACAACAAGGTCCTCATCTTCTATCCCACCAACCTCCACATAAATCACATCATTCGATGGCAGTTTCGCTACCTCTAAACAGACCCCACCCCTATCCACTTTCTGCCAAGACCGTTCGCTCTGTGACTACCTAGTCAATTCCACGCCCTCCAATGATCCACCCTTTCCTCCTCGCACCTTCCCCTGTCACTGCAGGAACAGCAAAACCTGCACCCACATCTACCCCCTCACCTCCATCCATGGCTCCAATGGAGGCTTCCAGATCCATAAATGTTCAACTGCACTTCCACACGTGTCATTTATTGTATCTGTTGCGTCCGATGTGGTCTCCTCTAAACTGGGGAGACTGGATGTCTTCTCGCAGAGCACTTCAGAAAATATCTCCAGGACACCCGCAAGATTCAACCCCAGTGCGCTTTGGCCAAACATTTCAACTCCCCCTCCCACTCTCCCGAGGACATGCAGGTCCTCGGCCTCCTCCACCGCCACTGCCTCACCACCCGATGCCTGGAGGAAGAAAGCCTCATTTTTCGCCATGCGACACTTCAACGCCATGGCATCAATTTGGACTTCACCAGTTTCCTCATTTCCCCTCCCCTACCTTTCCCCCGTTCCCAACTTCCAGCTCAACACCGTCCTCCTGACGTGTCCCATCTATGCATCCTCATTCCCACCTATCCGTTCCACCTTCTTCTCTGACATATCACGTTCACCCCCCACCTCCATCCACTTACTGCGCTCTCAGCTACCTTCTCCAAAGCCCCACCCCCTCCCATTTGTCTCTGAATCCAATATGCTTCCAGTCTCATTCCTGATGAAGGGCTTTTTCCTGAAACGTTCATTTTTCCTGCTCCTCAGATGCTGCTGGACCTGCTGTGCTTCTCCAACACCACTCTAATCTTGTGGGGAATCAGTTGATTGAGAGGGTCTTCGGAGATTTTCTATTGATTACCACAGGCTGTGGATAGATTAGATTACTTACAGTGTGGAAATAGCAGAATTTTAGCAACCACCAGTTTAGTGAACAGCTAAAGGACTGAGCACAAGTCTGGTCACCGCATAAATCAACATTTGTCTAAAATTCTAAGATTAAAGATGGAAGGCTGAAATATGCAATATTGCCCATCAAGACTGTTTCACCACTCAATGAGTTTATCACTGATTACTTTCCAAGTCAGGGTACTATGCGCCTTGGAGGGTAACTTGCAAATGGTGACGTTTCATTGCATCTTCCAACATTGTCATTATAGTCAGTAAGCTGTTGAGCTTTGAACGTTCTGTTAAAATGCCCAGATGACTTACTCCAGTGCATCTTGTAGTTCGTGCACTCTGCTGAATTATGCCTTATCAGTGAAGGGAATGAATATTGCAGATATTGAAGAGGGTACAATCAAGTGACTGCATTGTCGTAAATGGTATCCAGTTCCTTAAGTGTTATTGAAGTTACACCCATCTAAGCAAATGGAGAGAGTCGTGTTCCACGTCTCATTTGTGCGTTGCAAACGATGTAGGATTCACGGTGGCACGAGTTGAGTTTATAATCAAAAAATGACTACCAAAGGACATGTTTTTGTTGTCAAAGTGTTTATATAGCCAGTTCATATAATTTTTTCCCTAAATACTATCTCTGTGGACGATTACATGGCGTAGTTTGGTTACAGTAAAGCCATTGAATGTCAGTGGGATATGATTAGATTCTCATTTGTCAGAGTTATCATTACTGTATTCCGTCCTTGTGTGGACCGATCTGATTCCAGTCGCTGTCGGATTTCAAGTTCCATTTCCCATCTGTGCTTGAAATTTCAATTGTTCCTTCACATAAATTTCTCTACTTGCCGAAATAATATGAAAGGACGCTGCAGGGGAGAGCAGAGATTTGCGAAGATGTTGTCAACATTGGATAAACTGGATCATCGTGGAATGATTGGTTAGGCTGGGATTATTCTCCTTGAAACAAAGGTGGCGGAGGGGAGCTCTATTATCACATAATAACATTTATAAACGTTCAATATTCATGGGATCTTAACAGGGTAGTTCCGGGCAGGTAGTTTGACCTCTGGTATGTGGAGAGCACCAGAGGACATGAAGTCACAATTAGTTATTGCCAATTTAATTCAGAAATGAGGAATAATTTCTTTGCTCAGGGTCCAGTGATTCTGTGGAACCCTTTCCAGAAACTTTTGTTTAGGCTGAGTTATTGTGTATTTTCAAAATGTGCCAGACAGATATTTAACCAGAAAGACGATGAAGCTCTGTCGACGTAAGGCTGGAGAATGGAGTTGAGGATTATCAGATCAGCCATGAGTTCGTTGAATGGTGGAGAAGACTCGATGGGCTGAATAGCCGACTTCCAATCCTATATCATTTGGTCGAACGTATTATTCTATTGATAAGTTTGGAATTCTGAGGGGATGGCATGAAGTGATAGAAAAGGTTTCTCAAAAATATCAGACAGATCAGGAACAAGGCTGATAAACCCATGAACAAGAAATGTGTTGTGGCCTGGAAACAACAAATGGCACTGGGCACACCACAGATGGGTATGTGCAGAAGTTGTTATTGCTAAAGAAAATTGGTGGATCTAATGCTGTTGAACCTTGGTGATCCCGTTGGATGATCGATCGCAGTGTGATTCACACAGCAATAGTTTGTGAAAGAACGAAAGGTTTGTTTCATTGGAGAAGTTTTCTGCAGTTCAGTTCCAATTGACTGTTTGAAATACTGATCAGACCTTTGTGTGGAGTGTTACATCAAAATACTCATTCACAATCCCACTGGATAAACTATTGCTCTCGATCTCTACTTATTTGTTTCTCTTTCATTCGATGTATATTCATATAAAGTCAAGATGGAATGAAGGGAGGAAACAAAAGTTGCACTCCTTTTTATTATCCCAATTCAACTTACAACAGAATCAAATTGGTTTGTTGCGACTTTGATGTGGTATCGCAAATCTCCGGTGCAATAAAGTGCAAGCGCAAGATTCTCCATCCAATGTACACTAAATATGCGAGTCACAAAGGAAAACCACAGCTGCGTTTAATAAAAGTAACAACCAGAGTAGGATTTGAACCCACGTGTGAACAATGAATTACCAACCCGTCGCCAAAACCTCGAGGCCATTTCATCGCATAACAAAGGAGCTCACATGTGACCCTGTCAAGATTACATATGGTGCTAATAGGGGATGAGAAATTCCTTGAGCGGAATCGAATCCACACTATTATGTTTCTGCTTTCAGCGGAATGATAGTATCAGCAAAAACCATCCTTGGAAGGAATAGCTGTCCTTGATTCATTCCGAGTCGGAACTGTCTCAGAATGAACCAGCGAACAAGAAATTCCCATCACATTCACACGCATATTTACTCTTGAATCATAATTTCTTCAGACAGTTTCTCCTTCACGTGAGAGAAGTGAAGGCGATGGTTTAGCTCGATGCCTTTTCCCATATGGATGAATCTGAACTGGGTAAATTTCCCGGAAATGCAGTTTTGTTCGCTTCATTTTATTAATGTTGCTGCAACCTCACTCTGCTCATTGCAATGATCGGAAGTGAATTGGATTTATATTATTGGAATGTTTAATATTGTATTCAATTTTGATACGAATTTATTTCAGCTTCAAGAAAATACTGATGAGAAAAACTGAAAGTTTAACTACAAAGAAAAATCCAGTTTTGATGCTCAGTTACTTTGGCAGATTTCAGTAGGTATCTAATGAACCCAACATCATGGCGATTGTCCTCCCATCTTTAAGGCATGAAATTAAAGCAGACAATCGATCTCCAAGCATGTGTCACTTCCTATTCATTATGGAATATCTTTCCTTGACAATCTATAAAATCTGCTCAGTTCCATTTATAATGTTTAATGTGGACTATTAATGTAAACCTTTCAAAATACTGCAAATTTTGCTGACTCTTATTTGGCTGCATACATTTCTGATATTTCTTTACATTTCAATTCATCCAAATTAGACATTGTTTCCTCGCACCTTCCATCCCCCACACCCCACTTTTACACTTTTACCCACCCACAGGCTGTATCTCTCTCCTGGTGAAACTCACTGCTTGTGTGTCTCTGAATGTGCCTTTCCAAATAGTATGGAAACGTATTCTCTGAGTGACAGAAATCCTGCTCCCATCATTTCTTTGTCCTACATAAATGGTTTTGAATACCTGACGTTCAGAAATTTAGTAATTTGAAAGAGTGAATTTACCACCTATTTCCTCCCTCCAAACCTCACATACTCTGGAAAACTTCCATTCGGTTTTCCTTGGTTCAGTTCCAAATTTTCCAACACGCAAATAAATAAAATCCCATCCCCACTAAACGCCGTCAGCGTCGTCTCTAATGTCTTAGCAGCCCAGTAAACGCCCGCAGTGTCCTCTCTGATAGAATCACAGATTCCCTACAATGCAGAACGTACAATTCACCCAATCGAGTCTGTAGGTACACTCTGAACAGCATCTCAACCATACCTATCCCCGCACTCTATCCCATATATTTCACCTGAAGACAGAACAGCCCTCTGGCTTGTGATTTCAAATAAACCTACTGGAATAAAACATTGCATCGTGTGACTGCTGACATTATCCCCGCATTACCCATGGCTAATTCACTTAACTTAGTGATTTCACTCCCTGGACATGACAGGGCAATTTAACATGGTCAATCCACCTCAACTGCAGATCTAAAATCAGTGCGAGCCACTCAGCAATTATATCATAACAGTGAACACCATCTGCATAATGTTTAATAGCTTTATACACTGGTAGCTCAGCCTAGTGAAAGCAAGCTGCGCCTATCAACCATAATTCAATGTATCCAAACGCGATTCTGCGCTGTACAACCTCATTCGTGCTGCAGGAAATGTTTCTGCACTCAGATCTGAATGGGTTTACCCCGTTTTCTTCCTCAGGTTCCTGCTTTAAGCAAACATTTCAGTCAGAATCAAATCGATAAAATGGTTTTCATTCCAAAACAGATACAATGTGCAGTTTGCAGAAGTCACGTGTTTGCACTTTCACTGACACTCTCTCTCTCCATGAGCTGCAGTCCTTCCCCACGGTGATTCGGACAGCACTGTCCTTCCTGTGACATATCCAATCGAGAATGGAAGGCCAATCATGAATTACCTTCACTGGAGAACAGAGTGACAGATTTAAAACCTTTTCCATGCCCCCAGCGGAGAATTGAGCCCCGTGACAGGCGGGGACACTAACTATGATACTGCCGAGGACAACAACGCCGAAGGGGGCCCTTCAGCCTGTTGTGGCCGCACATGTCCAACACAACTGCTTAACGACCTGAATCAAGGTTTCCATCATTCAGCCCATAGCCTTAGAAGTCTTGGCATCACAAAGTCTCATCTGAATTTTTTTTTTCAGGTGTAAAGGGTTTCCGCCTCTCTGACGCTTTGCGCACATCTACTCAAACCTTTCTGCCTTTTCCCGACATCTCTTGGCCCGATATTCGATCCCTCCATCAACAGGAAACGCTTCTTTCAGTCTATCCGATCCGTATCCCTGATTGTTTTGTACATCTCAGTCATGTCTTCCCCAATCTCCGCTGCTCGGCGACAAACAACCCCAGTCTGTCCTCATAACTGAAACTCTTCAGCCAGACAATACCCCAGTGAATCTCTCCTGCACTGTTCCCAGTGCGATCACGTCCATGCTATAATGTGAATTGTAGAACTGCACACAGTACTCGAGCTAGAGCCAAGTAAACTTCTTTTATTCTGTTACTGTATGAGGGCATCGCTGGCTCTGCAGCATATTTTGCTATCTCTAAGTATACAGCGGGTACTGAGTCTCAACTATATTGCAGTGAGTCTGGAGTCAAATGGAGGTCCGACCAGATAAGAATGGCAGTTTCATTCTTTAAAGGACGTCAGTGAAACTGATGGTTTTATTTTTTTTTCAACAATTGACCATGGATTTATGGGAGTTATTAGATTCGGAATTCCAGATATTTCCTGAAGCCCAATTCTACCACCTAGCATGGTCGGAGTCAAACCCGAGTCCCTGGTGTCTGAATTAACAGTCCAGTGGTAAGAGCGCTCGGCCATTGCAGAAAACCGATCAAACTGATCTTTTCCAATGGAGTTGCTTTTCCCTCATACTGTCCTGTGTCATTTTCCTGAGCTTGACAATCCAATAATCTCTTGTCCGTCTCATTAAACTTTGCTACATGAGTATTGATCTCACAACAGCGGTAACCAAATGGATCAACTGGTCTGCAGGTCCCGATCGTAGGGTTGGTGCACGTTCACCCAGCAAAAGTGACCACAGCAGCACAGACTGAACGGTATCAATATGAGAATCAGTGTTTGATTCTGCAGCGCCTTAATGAAATAGGAAATGACTCCACAAAAGAGCAGCGCTCCGAAAGCTAGTGCTTCAATTAAACATGCAAGACTATAAACTGGTGTTGTGTGATTATTAACTTTGTACACCATCGTCCAACACCGGCATCCCCAAATTAATGAAATGGGGGTGTTGGACGGAAAGTCGGGTTAATGATCGTAGAAGGGAAGAAATCTCTGAGAACGGGTGGATTTGAATGCTGACATATGAAACACCGAGTTATGAGCGAGCAGAATTTGAAGGAAAAAGATCATTGCCTTGGTCAAAATTACCATGTTAAAACAACTTACACTTTTGTGTGCTTCGCAAAAACTGGGTCGAATTGAGAAACTACTGCCGTGACTTGGATTCGAACCAAGATTTCTGCGACCACAACGCAGAGTACGAACCACTATACGATCGCAGCATCCCATATAGCAGCACACTACGAGGCTGCTATAAGTACAGTAACATAGACAATGTTAGGCAGAGTACCGAACACACAATATCAGTGCTTAGCGAACAGTGACAGATATGTGGGAACTCAGAATGGGCTGACCGTTTAACATCGGTGCCCGCAGAGGCTGCGGTGATTCCATCATTAATATGCTGAAGGCTGAGATAAATAGATTTCTCCAAAACATCAAAGACTCCGGAGACAGTGCAGGTTTTGTTGAAATGTATGCTCCAATAGCAATGCAGTTTAACATCGGCTACTTCACCAGCTCCCCACACAAGGCAGTAACCACTGCTGCCACAGAGTCCCAGTTCCCAGCCCCAGAATCAGCGGAATTGACTGGCGCAGTCACAAAGATCCAACTGGAAATCGGGATGGGAATGAGGTCGCAGAGATAGTCGATGGCTCCAGTGACACAACCGGAGCATGCACGGTACTTCTATAACGGTTCAGAGGCGTAAGCAGTTCCGTGGTTGCGTGTGCTCCTGGCCAAAGGCAGGGCAGAAGGGAAATTTGTTCCCGTTTATAATGACATAACAATCTACAGTGCATCTTGCTGAGACAACTGAGTGCCACAACTGGAGCAAGGGCGGCTGGTTTGAAGTTTGATTTTGCTTCACTATCACCCACTTCCCTGGAATGAATTGCTTTCACCATTTTTATTTCCAGTTGTTTAATAGCTCCCTGTAGTCTGCGGCTGTCTTCCTCATGGTTAATTGCATGAATAACTGTTGTATGTTCTGCACACTGCTGAATAACGATCATTACAAGTAAATATGAATCATTGATCTATGAGAAAAGAGTGGAACACACAGCAGGCATGCTGCGTAGGTTTGCAGGCGACATCAGAATTGTAGACAATGAGGAAGATTATCTAAGTTTCAAAAGGATATTAATCCAATGAGTCGTTGGACTGAAAAATGTAACATGGAGTTCAATCTGGATAAATGGAAGTTATTGCATTTTGGTACAACAAAAAGCGTAGGACTTTGCGTAGTGTTGGAGAACACGGAAGCTAGGGATGCAGGGACATAATTCTTTGTAGTTTGCATCACCTACAGACAAGGTGGTCAAAGGTATTTAACATACTTCCCTTCATTTCTCAATTCTTTGTGTATAGTAGTCGGGACGTTATGTTGAAGGTTTGCAGGACATTGATGAGGCCTCTTCTGGAATATTATGTCCAGTTCTATTAGCCCAGTTGTAGGAATGATATTATTCAGCTGGAGCAGGTTCAGGAAAGTTATACACGCATGTTGCCGTGTGTGGAAGGTTTGAGTTATAATGAAAGGCTCGATAGGCTGAGACTATTTTCAGATTCTCGATCGGGGTGCCGGAAAACCACAACAGGTAAGGTAGTATGCGAGGAGAAGGGGAATCATTTATTCGCGCAAGTGTCGTTCATCAGGCTCTTCCCTGAAACGTCGATTCTCCTGCTCCTCAGATGTTGTGTGACCTGCTGTGCTTTCCCAGCACAACACGATCGACTCTGATCCCTCATCTACAGTTCTCACTTTCTCCTAGTTGAGACTGGTTTCACTCGAGGTTAGGGGTTTGAGCTGCGACCTGACAGAAATTTATGAATTCGTGAGATGCAAGTTAGAGTTAACGATAGCTGTCTTTTTCCAGGAGGGGGATTTCAAGACGAGAGGGCATATGTTTAAGATGAAGAGAGAGAGAGTTAATAAAAAAAGACATGTGAGGCTTTTTTTTTTAGAGAATGTGTTTTACGTGTGCAATTAACTTGCTGAGGAAGAGATGGATGGGGGTACATTTGCAACATTTAAAGAACAATTCGGTCCAAACATGAATGGGAAAATGGGATTTTTAAAATAAATTTAATCATGCCTAGTACATCAGTTATTTCCCAGAGGACAGTTAAGAGTCATCCACGGTATTATCCATCTGGAGTCTCCTGTGGGACAGAGCAGATGAATATGACAGTTTGCTTCCCGAACTGGCATGAGTGAATCAGATGGGAGTTTCCACACAACTGATTCAGGTCATCACGAGACTCTTCAATTCCAGGTGCATATTGAATTCAAACTCAACTATCTGTCATGCCAGGACCGGAACCCTTTGTCCCCAAAATATTACTTGGGTTTTTGGATCAACAACACAGAAGTAAAACTACAAGGGCATTATAACCACTCAGCGGATACAGCAGGAGGCAGTTTGGAATAGATTAGTTTGGCAGTATGTTCAGCATGGATTGGTTGGACTGAGGGGGCTGTATTCATGCTGTATGAATCGACGATTGACGCTATGGAGCAAATAGCTGATTGGGATGAACAGCAGCATTGACAGCATAACTGAACACCTGATGGGATATGTAATCCTGTTGGAGTCTCGCTGGTTGTTTTGCTCAGTGACCCCTTCCCACACACGGAACTGGTGAACGGCTTGTCCCCAGTGTTACTGATTAAATGAGTTTCCATTTCTGTGGTTAATTGAATCTCTTCCATAAGTTCCCACATTGCCCTGCTTTCTCTGTGGTATCGGCGTCCTTTTTTCAACCCAGGGTGAACGATCCTTCCAAATTGTGTCCACACATATACAAATCCTGTTTTCCATGTTGTTAATGTGTTTTCATTCTTTCTCATTCACCCACAGGGTGTGAGTATGACTTGTCAGGACAACATTTATTCTTCGCTCCTTGTTCGTTGCTGCCTGGCTACGCCACAAACCCGGGTGCGATCCCAGCCTCGGGTCTCTGTCTGCACAGAATGGGCAGTCTGCACATTCTCTGTGTGTTTGCGTTTTTATTTCTCCCTCTGACCAAAGATGTGCCAGTGACAGGGATCAACAATGGGAAATGCAGGTTTATGAAATAAGGAATACCGTGGGGTCTGGTGGGATGCGCTTCGGATGGACCGTCTGGACTGGAAGGGCCGACTACCCTGCTTCCCCACACGGTGGGGAGTCTTGAATTAAGGGTCAGCTCATGTTTTTTCTGGTCCTGGAGTCTCTCGTAGGCAGGACTGGGTGAAGATTCTGCATAAGGGACATGAATGAATGGGATTGTAGGAAATTAAAGTTATTATCTCTGTTTTTGAGGTCAGGCTTGCATTCCAGGTTTTATTCGTTTAACTTAAACATCACCTTTTCCGTGTCCCAGTCGCCAAGGACAACCAGTTCAAAATATCACCGCCAACACCACCTTCTCCAGGTTGAAGTCTTGACTGTGTAGAAGAAACTGATTCTGAGCTGATGCAAGCAAAAGCAGCTTCCACCGCCAGTGTCGGAAACACAGATCCAAATAGCAAAATCATCTGTTAAACCCACCACTGCAAAGTTAACGGCTCAACACGCTCCAATTGTGCCACTCAGCTGTCTTAGCAAGATGCACTATAAATCGCTATGATAGTATAAACGGGGACAACTATTCCCTTGATCAGGAGCATACTCAACCTAGGAATCTCTTGCGCCTCTATACCATCATAGAAGGACCGCACTGTCACCTATTGCATCACTGGAACCAGAGAGTAACATCGCGCTCTCATCCCATCCCCATTTCCGGTTGGATCTGGGAGGCTGTGCCGCAGTTTCCCTGATTCCAAGGCTGTGAACTGGGATTATCTGCAACACTGGTTATTGCCTTGAGGAAGCTGGTGAAGTCGCCGATGTTAAGCTAAAATGCTACTGAAGCATACATTTCAACAATATCCTGTAATGCCCCCCGAATCTTTGATGGTTTGGCGAAATCTATCAATCTCAGTTTTCAACATTCTCATTCAAGGATTCTCATTCAAGGATCTCCACAGCCTCTGAAGACATCGAATTTAAAGATTCAACTCATTCTCAGTTCCCACATGTCTGTCACTGTTCGCTGAGTACTGATATTGTATATTTGCTGTTTTTCCAAACATTTCCTCTGCTAGTATACTTATTGCTGCTTGCAAGCATCCTGTTCTGTTGTTGCTGTGATCGTGGTCATCTGTATTTTGCATTGTGACCACAGCAACCTCGATTTGAAACCAAATCACGGCACTAAGTATTCTCTCCGTTGTCCTTTCTGTGACACATGGTAAGAAATTAATTGTTTTACCTTCAAATTCCGCTCTCTCACATCTCTGCGTTTCATGTATCAGGATTCAAACACACCCGTTGTCGGAGATTCCTCTCCTTCCCACGATCATTAAACCTCCTTTCCGTCCATCCTCCCATTTCTCTGAGGCAATGTACAATCTATCACTCTCTTTCACATTCATACTTTTCTGTCTGTGCTGCGGTCACTTTTGCTGGGTGACCTCCATCGGGTCCTCCAAACAAGTCGATCCATTTGAATACCGCGGTTGAGAAATCAATCCCCATGTAGCAGCTTTTACTGACTTAGGGCAGAGACAATTGGAGCGTCAGGCTCATGGAAAAGACCCAGGCCAGTTTTGAGGAAAAGAGATTTTACTGGAAATGATCAGCTTTTGTGGCTTTCTGTGTTGCTCTTGTGGTAATTTCAGAGGACTCATAATCGAGAGACCGAGGTAATAGTCTGAGTACTCGGGCTTGAGCCCCACCATGCCATATTGTAAAATTTGGATTCAGCAAATATCTGCAATGTAGAATCTAATGATTACTATATATCCATTGACAATTGTTGGAAAAAAAACATCTGGTTCACTGATGTCCTTACTTGGTCTGGCCTGCATGTGACTTCAAACTCGTAACAATATGGTTGAGTCTCAATTGCCCTCTGGGCAATTCAGAATGGCTAATAAATTCTGCTTAGCCAGAATCGTCCTCATACTAATGTAGAAATTTTAAAACAAATGTCCATTAGGCTCAAGCAAGAGTGTTGTGTGCAGTTTTGCAAGTCACATTATCGCATGGATGTCATCACACTGAGAAAATTGCAGGAGGTATTTACCGGGATATTGTTTGGGATGAAGAGTTTCAGTTGTGAAGAAAGACAGGACAGAGTGGAATGTTTGTCGTAGTGCAAAGGAGATGTAGAGGAGACATGATTGAGTTAGGGTATGGACAGGGTTGACTGAACGAGTTTCCCATTGATGGAGGGATCGATTAGCAGGGGCCAGAGATTTAAGGAGAAAGGCAGAATGGTTTGAGAAGACGTGCAAAAGAGCTTTATTAGCCAGTAGGTGGTTGGAATTTGGAATACACTGTCTGCATTTTTCAGAGCGGCAGAAACCCTTAGAACCTGAACAAACATTCAGATTTGAACTTGTGATACCAAGACATATAAGGCTGTGGAATAAACATTGTGAAATGGGATTCAGTTCATTCGGCAGTTGTTTTGGACAAGTGTCGCCACAATTGGTTGAAGGGCCTCCTTTGACACTCTTGTTTTCGTTAGTATAGTGGTTAGTGTCCCCGCCTGTCACAGGGCTCAATTCTCCACTGGGGACAGTGTAACTATTTTAAAACTGTCGCTCTATTCCCAAGTGCGGGTATGATACGTGTCCTTCCATTCTCGATGGGGTATGTCACAGGAAGGCCAGTGATGCCTGAATCAACTGGGGAATAACAGCAGCTCTCAGGGAGGCAGAGTGTCAGTGAAAACGCAAACACGTGACCTCTGCAAACTGCACCTTGTTACTGTGCTGGAATGAAAAACATTCGGCAGACTTGTTCCGAATTGAAGTGTTTATTGGAAGCAGGAAAGTGAGGGAGAAACAGCGTAAAAAAAATTCAAATATGAGTGCAGAAACATTTCCCGCAGCACGAATCAGATTGTAAAGCACAGAGTCGCGTTGCGATACATTGAATTTGGGTTGATTTGCTTGATTTGCTGAGTTACCAGGGTATAAAGCAATTAAAAATGATTCAGGTTTTGCTCACTATGATGGAACAGTGGCTCAGTAATTCGCATTGCTGTTCGGTGTGAGGGTTATGTCGATTGGCCAAGTTATATTGCCCTCTCGTGTCCAGGGATCGAATTAAGTAAATTAAGTGAATTAGCCATGGGTAACGCGGGGACAATGTCAGCAGTCACAGGACGCCAGGTTATAGCCCAACAGCTTTATTTGACATCATAATGGGGAGGATTGCCCCTTCATCTGGTGAAATATAAGGGAATGGGGAGGAGAGATAGAACATAGAACATATAAAAATACAGCGCAGTACAGGGCCTTTGGTCTCGATGTTGTGCCGATTCAAGCCCACCTAACCTACACTAGCCCACTATCCTCCATATGCCTATCCAATGCCCGTTTAAATGCCCAAAAAGAGGGAGAGTCTACCACTGCTACTGGCAGGGCATTCCATGAATTCACGACTCGCTGAGTAAAGAATCTACCCCTAACATCCGTCCTATACCTACCACCCCTTAATTTAAAGCTATGCCCCCTCTAATAGCTGACCCCATACGTGGAAAAAGGTTTCATGGTCAACCCTATCTAATCCCCTAATCATCTTGTACACCTCTATCAAGTCACCCCTAAACCTTCTTTTCTCTAATGAAAACAGCCCCAAGTGCCTCAGCCTTTCCTCATACGATCTTTCTACCATACCAGGCAACATCCTGGTAAACCTCCTCTGCACCCGTTCCAGTGCCTCCACATCCTTCCTATAGTATGGCGACCAAAACTGCACACAATACTGCAAATGCGGCCGCACCAGAGTCTTATATAACTGCAACATGACCTCAGGGCTCCGGAACTCAATTCCTCTACCAATAAAAGCCAGTACGCCATATGCCTTCTTCACCACACTATTTACCTGGGTGGCAACTTTCAGAGATGTGTGTACATGGACACCAAGATCCCTCTGATAATCCACACTACCAAGTATCCGACAATTAGCCCAGTACCCCATATTTTTGTTACTCTTACCAAAGTGAATCACCTCACACTTACCTACATTGAACTCCGTTTGCCACCTTTCTGCTCAGCTCTGCAACTTATCTGTATCCCGATGTAACCTGACACATCCTTCCTCACTGTCAACAACTCCACCGACTTTCGTATGATCCGCAAACTTGCTCACCCAATCTTCTCGCCCCTCCTCCAGGTTATTTATGAAAATGACAAACAGCAATGGTCCCAAAACAGATCCTTGCGGAACACCGCTAGTAACTTGACTCCAAGATGAACCTTTACCATCAACTACTACCCCCTGTCTCCTTCCAGCCAGCCAATTTCTAATCCAAACCTCCAACTCACCCTCAATGCCATACCTCCGTATTTTTTGCAAAAGCCTACCTTATCAAACGCCTTACTAAAATCCATATACACCACATCTACCGCTTTACCCTCATCTACCTCCTTAGTCACCTTCTCAAAGAATTCAATAAGGTTTGTGAGGCACGACCTGCCCTTCACAAAACCATGCTGACTATCCTTGATCACATTATTCCTATTCAGATGTTCATAAATCCTATCCCTTACAATTCTCTCTAAGACTTTGCCTATAACAGAAGTGAGACTCACCGGTCTACAGTTACTAGGGTTATCCCTACTCCCCTTTTTGAACAAGTGAACCACATTTGCTTTCCTCCAGTCTTCTTTTTCAGGTTATGAAATGTTTGGACAGAGTGAATAGGTGGAAAATTCTCTCTTTCAAGTAAGTAAACATCGAGACGCTAGACATTCAAAACTATTCCTGTAGACAACGAGGACATAAAAATCAAGGCCAATGGCTCTGCAATCTCCTCCTTTGCTTCCCAGAGATTCCTAGGATAAATGCCATCAGGCCCAGGGGACTTATCTATTTTCACCCTTCCCAGAATTTCCAACACCTCTTCTCTACATACCTCAAAGCCATCCATTCTAATTAATTGTGACTCAGTATTCACATTGACAACAATATCCTGTTCCCGATTGAATACTGACGAAAAGTATTCATTCGGTGTCTCTCCAATCTCTTCAGCCTCCACATGCAATTTCCCACTACTATCCTTGACTGGACCTATTCCTAGCCTAGTCATTCTTTTATTCCTGACATACCTATAGAAAGCCTTAGGGTTTTCCCTAATCCTACCAACGAAGAACTTTTCATGTCCCGTTCTTGCTGCTTTTAGCTCTCTCTTCAGGTCCTTCCTGGCTACCTTATAACTCTCAATCGCCCCAATTGAACCTTCACGCATCAACTTTACATACGCCGCCCTCTTCCATTTAACAAGGGATTCCAATTCCTTATTAAACCACGGCTCCCTCACACGTCCCTTTCCTCCCTTCCTGACAGGTACATACTTATCAAGGACACTCAATAGTTGCTCGTTGAACAAGCTCCACATATTAATTGTGCCCATGCCTTGAAGCCTACTTTTCCAAGCCACGCATCCTAAGTCGTGCCTCACCGCATCATAATTTCCCTGCCCCCAGCTATAACTCTTGCCCTGCAGTGCACATCTATCCCTCTCCATCAAGATAGGCCTTGGTGAGATGCTCTTCAGAGAGTCGACTCCGGCTTGATTGACTGAAATGCTCTTTCTGCACTGTAGGATTCTGTGATTCTCTCGGAGAGGGTAATGACGGTGTTTACTGGGGTGTAAAGCCAGTAGAGACAATGCTGACGGGGTGGACTGAGGATGAGATTTTATTCACTTGTTGTCTTCGAAAATTTAGAACAGTTATCCCTCAACCAAGAAAGACTTAATTGGGGTTTTTCAGGTTATGAAATGTTTGGACAGAGTGAATAGGTGGAAAATTCTCTCTTTCAAGTATTGAAACATCAAGACGCTAGACAATCACAACTTTTGATAAAACCTTTGAAGGACAAAGAAATGATGAGAACACTCCGAGAATCTGTTTTTCAAAAGATTTGGAAAGGTACATTTGGTGACATACAAGGAATAAATTTCACAAGTAGGGAGACAGCGTGTGGCTCGGTAAAGGTGTAGGGGTGGGGTGTAGTCGTTCGGAAGTTGCGGGGAAACAATGTCTAAGTGGGTTGACTTTAAATGTAAAGAGATTTCGTGAACGTGTGCAGCTGAATAAGATTCGGTTTTAAAAACTCTGGATTTTGAAAGATTTGGCATAATATTCCACCTAAACCATTGTAAATGGAACTGAGTGGATTTTTCTCATTGTGAAGGGACGATATTACATAATGAATAAGAAGTGACCAGTTGCTTGGAGATCGACTTCCTGCTTTCATCACATGCGTTAAAGCTGTGAGGACAAACACCATGATTTTTGGTCCATTTTATACTCGGTGAAATCTGCCAAAGCAAGGAGCAACAAAACTGGTGGGTTTATTTTGCATTTTAACACTGATTTTCGGAGAAATATTTTCCTTAAGCTGAAATAAAGTCGGAGCAAATTTGAATACAACATTAATCGTTACAATGAGATTTATCTAATTCACTTCTGATTATTACAATGAACATTGTGAGGTTGCAGCAAAATTAAAATGAAACGAACAAAACAGAGTTTCTTGCGATTTAATCCAATTCAGGTTCAGCCATATGAGAAAGGCCATTGAGCCACAACATGGCCTTTATTTCCCTCTCCATGGCTGCTTCTTCACTTGAGAGAGAAAGTGACTGAAGAAATTATGAGTGAAATGTAGGTGTGAATATGACGGAAAATTCTTGTTCTCTGTTTCCTTCTGACACAGTTCTGACTCAGAATGTATCAATGACAGCTACTTATTCTGTCGAGGTGGCTATTTATAGGCATTTGCTGTTATTATAATTCTGGTGCAAGCAGAAACACAATGGCGTGATTTCGATTACACTCTGCAAATTTCTCATCCTTTACTTTCACCACATGCAACCTGATGAGGTGACATGTCACCCCTCTACAAAATGTGCTGCGAAGACTGAACGATTATGGTGTTGGGTTATTATACCGCTGTGCTCCACATTCACGAGTTCGAGTCACACTCTGGTTGCTAACTTCATAAACCGCTCCAGCAGTTTTATTGGCACCTCACACTCTGGTATACACTGGATAGAGAATCTTGTTCTTGCCCTTCACTGCACGAGAGATTCACAAATAATCCACACCACATTAAAGTCGAAATGAAGAGTGGGAGCAGTCATTCTATTCAACTGTAGATTAACTTGGTGTAATGAAAAAGAACGCCTTTTTCTTTCCGCCCCACATTCCACCTTGTCTTTCTATGAATTTGCATCGAAAGAAAGAGAAACAAATAACAAGAGTTCGGGAGCACAAGTTTATCCAGTGGGGGTGCACATTAGTAATTTAATCTAACACTTCACACAATGACCTGATCAGTATTTCAAACAGTGACTCGGATTTGGAACCGCAGAAAACTTCTCCAATGAAACGAACCTTTCATTCTTTCACAAATTTCTGCTGTGTGTGAATCATACAACGATCCATCATCCAGCGTGATCACTGAGTTGCCAATTGTATAAGGTCTACCAACTTTCTTCAGCATTCACAGCTTCTGTACACAGCCACCTGTGCTGTGCCCAGTGTCATTTGTTATCCCCAGGCCACAGCACATTTCTTCTTCCTGAGTTTATGAACCTTTTTCCTGATCTGTCTGACCTGTTTAATAAACCTTTTCTATCACTTCATCCCATCCCCCCACAATTCTGAACTTATGAATAAAATAAGACGTTAGACAAAATGTGAAACAAGTGGAAGTTTGCCATTCAGCCTACGGAGTCTGCCCCACCATTCAACGAACTCATGGTTGATCTGATAATCTTTAATTCCTTTCTGCTCACTTACCTCGACAAAGTTTCATCATCTTTCTGATTATCTATCTGGCACAGGTTGAAAACACCCAACAACACTGATGGCACAGATTGTCTGGCCCCTGAGCAAAGAGATGACTCCTCATTTCTGTATTAAATGGGCAATATCTAATTCTGAGATTCTGTCCTCTGGTGCTCTCCTCACAGCATGGGGCAAACCACCTGCCCGTATCTACCCTGTCAAGATTCCACGAATACTGAACGTTTATGATTGGTGTTATATGATTATAGAGCACCCCTCCACCTCCTTTGTTTCAAGGAGAGTAATCCCAGACTAACCAATCATTCCACGAAGGTCCATTTTATACAGATTTCGCAACATCCTCGTAAATCTCTGCTGTCCCCTGCAGCGTCCTTACATATTATTACTACAGGTGGAGAAATTTTGGTGATGAAATGGGTTGAAATTTCAGGCGCGGACGGAAATTGGAACTTGAAATCAGAAAGCGATTCGAATCGGATTTTTCCACAGAAGGACTAAATACAGCAATGATAACTCTGACAAATCAGAATCTAATCATATTCGATTGACATTCAATGGCTTCACTGTAACTGAATTCCTCCGTGTAATCGTCCTGACAGCTAGTATTTAGGAGAAATGGAACCTGATCGCGCATAAAAGAAGTTGATGACAAAAACATGTCCGTCGGTCGACTTTGTTTTATTATTAACTCAACCCTTGTCTTCGTGAAGCCGACATCGTCCGCAATGCACAAACTAGATGCTGAACAGAACTCTCTCCATTTGCCGAGGTGGGTGCAGCTGAAATACCACTGAAGGAACTGGACACCCTCCATCACAATACAGTCACTTAACTATACATTGTTCAACGCCTGAATAGTTATTCCCTTAAATGCTGAGGCACAATTGCAGCAGAGTGCGCCACCTAGAATATTCACTGAAGTAAGTCATCCAGGCTTTGTTGACAGAACCTTCAAAGCTCAAAGACTGTACCGACTATAACGACAAGGTTGAAGATGTACCGAAACGTCAGCATTTATGAATTACCCTCCAAGGCACATACCAGCATGACTTGGAGAGGAATCAGTGGTAAATTCATTGAGTGGTGAAGCGGTCTTGATGGGCAAAGAGTTATACTAGAGCCCTCCACATTTTATTATACAATTTTGAAAAATGTTGATTATCGCATTGACCAGACTTGCGCTCATTCCTTCAGTTGTTTCCGAAACTGGCCTTTGCTAAAGATCGAATATCATTCTCATACTGTGGTCAAGAAAGAGCCTCTCGTACAACTGATCTTCCTATCCAACAATCTTCAGAGATCTGTGAATATCTACTCCAAAATCTCTTTGTTCCTGTATACCACTCAGAATCCTCACTGCTATTGTCTCAACTCTCCAAATGCATTACCACTTATTGGTTTGGATTCAATTCCATTCGCCGTTTTTCCTTTCCACCTGATTTTTAGATCCCTGCGATCCCTTATATTATTTATCACAGTCACCTACACGACCAATTGTTGCATCGTCTGTAAACATCTAAACGTGTCTCCTACAACTAAGTTTGAATTATTGATCTACACCAGGAAACAGTGGTACTCCACTGGAAATAGGCATCCAAGTATGGTTCATTGCTGAATGGGATGAACACCTGCAATAACAACAGAATTGGACCATTGCTATCATTTGTAAACCTGATGGCAACTCTGCAGTTTGGTCTCCTGACTGATTCCTTCTCAGAGAGGGGAGTGGTGAATGACCTGCCCACATTGTGACTGAGGAAGTGAGTTTACATTTCAGCGGGTAATTGAATCCCTTCCTACAGACCCCGCCCCCATGGACCTGACTTCATGGCGGCGTGGGTATCCTTGTGTCTATTTAGTTTGGATAATCAGCTGAATTTGAGACCACGCTGAGACGATTCCCAATTTTTCCCGTCATCCATGCACCTTTTTTATCCTTCCTTATTCTCCCCCGGAGTGTGGCCATCATAGCCTGAACAACATTTGTTGTTCATCCTTAAATCTACTTGACCTGAGTCAGAGGGAATTTATGGGTGAACCGTACTATTGTGCGTGTGGAGTTATATGTTGGCAGGTCTCTTTAAGGACGGAAGATTTCCCTTTTGAAGGGACATGGATGAATGGGTTTTCAGCAAAGTAAAACTTTTTATCACTCTTCCTCTGAGCGGGTTTATATTCCAGATTTTATTCATCGAATCTAAATACGAGCAGCTGCCATGCTCCAGTCTCCAAGGGTTGCTAGCCCAAATATCGCCATTACAATTGCAGATGACATGAAGATTGGTGGAGTAGCAGAAAGCTTAGGGGACTGTCAATGAATGAAGGAGAATATAGATAGGGCAGTTGAGCGGAGAAGTGGCAGATGGAGTTGAATCCAGGCAAATGTGAGTTGATGCATTTTGGGAAGTCTAATTCTAGAGCCAAGTATACGGTAAACGGAAGAGCCTTGGGTAAAATTGCTGAGCAGAGAGATGTGGGAGTTCAGGTTCCTTGTACTCTGAAGGTGGCTGCACAGACGGATCGAGTGGACGAGAAGGCATATGGCATGCTTGCTTTCATCGGACGAGGCATTGATTATCAGAGCTTGAATGTCATGCTGAAATTGTACAAGATTTTGGTTCAACCGCATGTAGAATGCTGTGTGCAGTTCTGGTTGCCAAATTACCAAAACGATGTGGACGTTTAGGAGATGGTGCACAGAAGGATTATGAGGATGTTGCCTGATATGGAAGATGCTAGCTCTGAAGAGAGGTTGAGTAGGTTACGTTTGTTTTCATTAAAAAAAAAACGAGATTGAAGGCGACCTGATCGACGTCTACAGAATCATGAAGGGTATAGCCAGGGTCGATAGGGATAAGCTTTTTCCCAAGGTGTGGGATTCAATAACGAGAGGTCACGCGTTCAAGGTGAAAGTTGGAAAGTTTAAGAGAGATAGTCATTGGAAGTATTTTACACCGAGGGTGATAGGTGCCTGGAACGTGTTGCCAGCAGATGTATTAGACACAGGCACGGTAGATTCATTTCAGGTGTGCCTGGACAGATGCATGTGTAGGAAGAGTGCAGAGGGATGCTTTGGAATTGTGTGATAGATTTAGACAATGGATTTGGATCAGCTCAGGCTTCGACGCCCAAAGGGCGTGTTCCTGGGCTGTACATTTTCTCTGTTCTTTGTTATTCTTTGTTCACTACTCTGTCAACTTCATGCTACATTGCTGAATCTCAGAGAATGATATTTTCAATTCCAATTATCACAGAGGGAATGAGAACATAACGTGTGGCTGTGTCGGAATGAAAGTGATATACGCTGGTCTGGAGTGTTTACTGGGACCACGAGGCTGATGTGGAGACGATGTGATCAAAAATAGCTGTTACTGTCAAAGTAACAAAACAGCGCATTGTTAAGGAAACTTTCAGAGAATGCTTTCAATTAATCGACCTCTCGCTGAAGGCTCCAGCACGCCTCAGCTGAGCCAATCTTAGTGCGGGCTAATGCTGGTGTTGTATCCTAAAACAAAAATTATGCTCTTCGTCCCCGCCTTTGACCAGGAGTACTCCCAGCTTTGGAATTTATTGCGCCTCTGTGCCGTCATAGAAGAACCATGTGCCCACCTTCAAGCCAATCAATCCATTTCGATACCGTGGTTGTGAGGTCAATTCTCATGTAGCATCTTTTACCACATGACCAGATATTATTAGAACATCAGGCTCTGGAAAAAGACACAAGGCAGCTCTGAGGAAAAGAACATTTATCCGAAAATACCTCATGGTCGGCAAGGTGGCACAGCAGTTAGCACTGCTGCCTCGCAGCGTCAGAGACCCGGGTTCAATTTCCGCCTCAGGCAACTCTCTCTGTGGAGTTTGTACATTCTCCCCGTGTCTGCGTGTATTTCCTCCGCGTGCTCCGGTTTCCTCCCACAGTCCAAAAATGTGCAGGTCAGGTGAATTGGCCATGCTAAATTGCCCGTAGTGTTAGGTGAAGGGGTAAATGTAGGAGAATGGGTCTGGGTGGGTTACGCTTTGGCGGGTCAGTGTGGACTTGTTGGGCCGAAGGGCCTGTTTCCACACTGTAGGGAATCTAATCTACCTCTGTCTGTGGACATCATTTATTTCACTTGCTCATTTAGCTCTGTCTTGCCTATTGTGTGCAGTTCTGCAATTCGCATTATAGCATGGATATGATAGCACTGGAAATGATGCAGGAGAGATTTACCAGGATATTGTCTGGGTAGAAGAGTTTCAGTTATGAAGTGAAATTGGACAGACTGGAGGCGTTTTACTTAGAGTTGAAGAGATTGAGAGGAAACATGATTGAAATGTATACAATAATCAGGAATATGGATGGCGTACACTGAAATCAATGTTTCTCTTTGATGGTGAGATCAATCACGGGGGAGGGGCAGGGTGGCATAGATTTAAGGATAGAAGAGGAAAGATTTGAGTGAATGTGCAGACAAATGTTTTGAAACAGCGGTAGGATGAAATCTGGAACTCAGTGCATGCAAAGGTTGCAGAGGTGGAAATCCTGAGAACTTTCAGAAGTTTTCAGAAAGAATTTGTGATGCCAAGACATATAAGGCTATAGGCCAAGTAATTTTAAAATGTGTTCGGATAGTTGAGCGAATGTTAATTTCCAGTATTAACAAATAGGCTTCTTTTTGCATAGAATTCCTGGGTAGTACGACCGCCTGTCACTGCGTGAGGTCGGGTTCAATTCGTTTCCAGGACAGGCGCTTGCATATTGGGAGGGCTCAGTGGTTAGAACTGCGCCTTTCATTGCCAGAAACCCGCCTTCGATTCATATCTTCTTTGACTGACTGTGTGGAATTTGCACACTCCTCTCTCTCTCTCCTGTGTGAGTTTCCTCTGGCTGCTCCGATTCCTTCCCACAGTGCAAAGGTGTGCAATTCAGGTAAATGGCAAACAAAATCTGAATGGACTGTAAGTTTTGTAAATCAGAGACAAAAGTCAGAATTGCAGCTCGGGGAAAACAGAATGACCATTTCGTGTCAACAGACCCTTCCTCGGAACTGATTTTAATTCGCAATGTTAACCCTGATTTCCCTCGACTGATGCTGCCTGATTTCGCTGAGCTTTTGAAGTGATTTCTAATTTTGTAGGTGCATCACAAGTGCGGGTTTAGAAAGATAGAGTAGGGGAGTGTGAATCTCTTCCACGGCACTGTGCAGATTCAACTGGCCAAATGGTTTCTGTCCACACTGTGTCGAATTCCATTAACTCTGAATCTATAAGATTTTGTCCTTCTTTTAGTCTTTGGTTTTCACATCTCCCCTGTCATGTGAATTGCAGACCAGGACAATCGACGTTTCGGGCATAAGCCACCACCACACCTTTACCAGCTGACGCCTGGAAGATGAACGCCTCATGTTCTGCCTTGGGACCCTGCAACCACACGGGATAAATGTGGATTTCAGCGGCTTCCTCATTTCCCCTCCACCCACATTATCACAGCCTGAAACATCCAACTCAGCCCCACCCTCCGGACCTATTCATCTCTCCCCCTCTGACTTATCACCTTTTCCCCGCCACAATCCACCATTTGCTTTCCCAGCTTCCTTGCACCCAACCCCAACCCCCTTCCAATTATCTCTCAGCCCCCACCCACAAGCCTCATTCCTGATGAAAGATTTATGCCAGAAACGTCGATTCTCTCGCTTCTTGGATGCTGCCAGACTTGCTATACTTTTCCAGCATGACACTAACGCCATGGCGAAGATGGACGAGCTCAGTTCAGGCTCTTTATCTGGGAGCGGAGAAGGCTGAGTGAGGAAGTGATTAAGGTGCACATTAAGGGGATCGGAATGTGTGATAGGAACAAACTTGTTACGGGAAGAGTTAACAACCAGGGATCTCCGATAAACGCAAGGGAGAGGATGTTCAGAGGAGACATAGGAAGAACGTTTTCACTCTGAGAGTGTTGTTTATTTGGAATTCACTGTTTGAACATGTGGTAAAGCTATGAGTCATCAAAGCATTTCAGGAGTATTTAGCCGAATACTGAGAAGCGAGAGCACATATGGATAAGGACCAGGTACGAGAAAGTGGGGTGAAGGTAAACAGATGTCTGATGAAAGATCCCAACACTGCACAGAAAATAAAGAGCATGAAAGCATGGGAAGGCTAAAGGCATGGAAACTACTGGCGATCTGGGACAAGGGGTCTGCGGAATGCTACACTAGTCAAAAGATGACTTTGGCAGGATGGAGCCAGTGTGGCAGGATGGGATAAGAATAGTGGAATGCTCCCACACCAATTAAGGGCGAAAGTGAGGTCTGCAGATGCTGGAGATCAGAGCTGAAAATGTGTTGCTGGAGAAGCGCAGCAGGTCAGGCAGCATCCAGGGAACAGGAGAATCGACGTTTCGGGCATAAGCCCTTCTTCAGCCCTCCACCAATTAGCAGAGTCAGAATGTGCTGAAAAGTTACAATGGCAGGCTGAGATAATAACAATTAGTAAAGTCAGCCTCGCCGACTAAATATCATCGTGGCAGTTTGGGACAAGTCGTGACAGTACATACTTAGGACATGATTTTAAATAATTAATTGATAGTAGAGTCAGCCTGCTTGAGACACTTGTAGCAGGATATGACATTAAATATCTAATTAGTAGCTAGTAGAGTCAGCTTGAGACAGGAAAACATTATGCTACATGGGGTAGCAAAATATCTAATCATGACAGATTAGTCTGGGATGGAGGTTCATTGAGCACAGGTAGCAGTAGAATACTTAATAGTTACAGTATAATGAATTAGGAAAAGCCATAGTGGCAGAAGGAGAACGATAATGGGAATTATCACCATTGGTTTATTGTACAGCTGGAGTGAGGTAATTCTGACGAACACAGTTGGCATTCTGATAAGCTAACAAGACATGTTGAAAGAAAAGGTATAAACTGATGGAGTTTAATTCAGATACATGTGAGGTGCTGAATTTTGGGAAAGAAAATCTTAGCAGGACTTATACACTTAATGGTAAGACCCTAGGGAGTGTTGCTGTAAAAAGAGACCTTGGAGTGGAGGTTCATAGCTCCTTGAAAGTGGAGTCGCAGGTAGATAGGATAGTGAAGAAGGCATCTGGTATGCTTTCCTTTATTGGTCAGAGTGTTGAGTACAGGAGTTGGGAGGTCATGTTGCGGCGGTACAGGGCATTGGTTAGGCCACTGTTGCAATATTGCGTGCAATTCTGGTGTCCTTCCGATCGGAAAGATGTTGTGAAACATGTAAGGGTTCAGAAAGATTTACAAGGATGTTTCCAGGCTTGGAGGATTTGAGCTACAAGGAGAAGCTGAACAGGCTGGGGCTGTTTTCGCTGGAGCTTCGGAAGCTGAGGGGTGACCTTGTAGAGGGGCATGGAAAATTATGAGGGGCATGGAAAGGATAAATAGACAAAATATTTTCCCTGGAGTCGTGGAGTCCAGAACTAGAGGGCATAGGTTTATTGTGAGAGGGGTAAGATATGAAAGAGACCTAAGGGGCAACTTTTTCACACAGAGGGTGGTACGTGAATGAAATGAGCTGCCAGAGGATGTGGTGGAGGCTGGTACAAGTGCAACATTTGAGAGGCATATGAAAAGGAAGGGTCTGGAGGGATATGAGCCGGATGATTGCAGGTGGGACTAGATTGGGTTGGGATATCTGGTCGGCATGGACAAGTTGGACAGCAGTGTCTGTTTCGATCCTGCACATCTCAATGACTCTATGACTCTATGCCATGGACCCTGAGGTTCGGGTGAGTCAAAAATTTGTTTTCTGAATGTCACTGTTTTTGGTTGCAAATAAAAGATCTACTCCTTGAAAAACTCCGCATCTCCTGGTGATAGTCGATTTTCTCTACGACAACCGCAACTTTGGGTGCAGTAAAATTGTGGCGAGTGCAGCTCTGTGGCACAATGAAAAGATTGTTAGATTTCTACAAATTTGGTAACTTTGCTATTCAATGTTTGTTGGTTTGAAACGCACTAGAATTGGAGTTTAGTTCAGTTTTCAGCTGAATCATTGAGTGTTGTGCTGACTCATCGCCAATTCCTGTCATCTGGAGTTCCCGTCCCTGCTACTGACCAGAGGAAATTCTTTACCTTCATGGTTGTGAGTTTTTGCGGAATCATATCATTTGAAACATGATCAGGCCAGAATCAGATGCTCATCCGCAAAACCTGCAAATTTCGTGCAGAAACCTACTGTGAAATGTATTCTTGGATGTCGGAATGGTGAAGATTGTTGAAGAATCCAATATGTTTCATCTTACCTGTATGAACAGAAATTTTCGATTGCTTAACTGTCTTTATCCTGTTGTGGATGAGCTGGGCAAAGACATTGACGTATTTGGTCAGCCATGATCATATCAAACGGCGGGTAGACAGTGAGAGAATTAATCTCACGCTCTTGGTCTCATGTTTCTCACAAATCAGTTAGTCAGCGAACTGAGCTAACCGACTTCCATTCAATGCAGAGTTAAACCAAACAGATCAGTGCATTTGCGTTATATAATATTTCATGTAGAATGAGCTACTGCACCTTCCAACTCCATTAGCTCTTCTTACACTTTATATTTTCAACTGCAGGTGAAATGCAATTTCTTTCCTATGAATGTTAACCACTTCCAGAGTTTTTCCCTTTTGCACCCCCATCCTGGCAGCCCAGAATCACTGTTAAATTCACTCCTTGTGTGCCTGCTCGCGCTTTTCGAATATTCTGGAATCAGCACCTAAAATATTTTTATTTCTGAAAATTCATCTCCGAATTCAATAACTCTCAGAATATAAAATGCCTAATCCAAACTTATTTATCGTGCCCCGCTGGGTTTGAAGTCTAGTTTCCACTCACCTAAACGAGGAAATTTCGCTCATATTTACTCTTAAGATCTTCACATCAGCCGAATAACCTCTATTCGGACACAACTAAGTCTTTCCTGATTCCACCCGCATTATTCCTTATCTATGCCATCATCCCATTAAACTGCCTCTTTTCGTTTCTAGTGGCTTTATCTCCAAGGAAACCTCATTTCCTTCGTTTCTAACGACATGGTATCATGGCCGTGTCATTCCTAACGTATTTACAGTCCAGTAAACACTGCCCGTGTCTTTCATCATGTCTTTATATCCCTGTAAATTTCAACCTGAGAAAGGATGCTGGGTCTAATTCAATGCATGAAAACTCACCACTAAGCTATGTAATCTTATTACCGACACAGGAAAGGTGGAAGCAATTTCAATTACAGCTGAATGGATTGGTTGCAACAGAATCGGGTCAAATCCCAGTCACTTACTTGAGTGTTGTTCTTATAGTTATTTCTTCTCTACGTGTGCTGAAGTAACACAGTGAGGGATCAGTTACTATTGCCAGTCATACATAAGGGGGTGGGTATGAAATGCTGAAGTTGTGAGACCAGAGCAGTTTTTATTGACATACCATTCACTATTCTAATATAAGTCTTAGGAATTAGACAGAGAGCGATTTTGAGCGAAATTTGAGCAGGGAAGTTTACCGCATAATGTAACACCAAATTGTGTGGTTACGTTGTTGTTTACCTCATTTGTGTGTTTTGCCTCATTGAGGATTTCGAAGTTATCCTCTCTATACAAAAGTTCCGTGCTTTTGCACCATTATACAAAAGATGCAGTACAATAACACCCAACGCTGTTTCAGTCTACTTGTACAGATATTGACTCCTGGAAACAGCACTATGCACTCTCATCGAGTCTGGAAAATAATTTGCTACATTCCCAATCTTATGGCGCTTTTCATTACATCGGCTTCTCTGCTTCACGGAATCCGATTCAGCAGATCTTGTCACTGAGTTATTTCTTTGTATGTGTTCAGATCATGTGAGCAGAATATCACAGTTCATAAACCAGAAGTCAGACCATATTCAGGGAACCGTACTCTGCTCTAGATCATTTCATGAACACCAGGAAGAAATATCTAAGCTCTTCAAAATTTACTCACCTGTTTTTCAGAAGCAAGATAAACAGTTCCATGTTTCTGCTTTTGTTGTCACACGGAACAAGGTTGTAAATGCTGGAACCAGTTGAGTCTGTCCGCTCTCCGACATCCATTTTCTCCCCAGGAAGTGTTAAGACGATGGTCTGACTCGGATTCTTCTAAAAAGAAGAACCTTTGTATCCATTGATTTCAGGTTTATGGGCCCACTGGGCTCACACTGGGCCTCTGTGTTAGTGGTGATCACAGCGGTTTCCCGAAGTCTTCATCTTTTTTGTAGCAAGTACCTTCGAGGATGACATCAAAAGATATTCGCTGTTACTGTATGATACTCTACCAATGGAGACAGCTCTATCAATGGAGGCAGCTCAGTCCTCTGGGATGGGATAATTTCTGCAGTGTCTCCTGCCGATCAGATACAGTGCACTTTATCATTCAGATCATACAGAGTGAGAGCGCTCCAAAAGGCCAAACGAGTTTACCCCACAGGAGTGTATTGTAGGTGGAACAATACCAGCGGCACCACCCTAACCCAGGAAAGACCTGTCTCAGAAGTCCATTTGGTAAGTTTAGTTTTCAGACTCTGGTCACCATGCTCCACGAGTCCTGCAGTCTGTGGGCAATAAGCACAATGAAGTTGGAGGTGGATCCCAAAATGAGAGCATAATTTATCATTAATATCTCCAATAAAATGGGGGTGGTGGTGAGGGGGGGGGGCATTGTCAGAAGGTAGACAAAATCAAATACCAAAGCAGGTAATAATCTCCTTGAGTAAAATATTTACAACAGTTTTAGCAGTAGCGTTGGAAGTGTGGTAAGCTTCAACTCATCAAGGAAAAGAAAATCAACAATGACCAAAACATACTTATATTGCTGACACCTTTGCAACTCAATGAACTCTTTAAACATCTTCTGCAGTTGGCATTAGGTGGTCAGAGGTCGACTCACCCTTGTCAGAGAACATAGAACATAGAAAGTACAGCACAGAACAGGCCCTTTCATCCACGATGTTGTGCCGAGATTTAATCCTAATGTAAATTATAGTTACAACCTACATATCCCTCAATTGACTTCTATCCATGTGCAAGTCTAGAAGTCGCTTAAATGTCCCCAATAACTCTGCTTCCACCACTACCACTGGTAACGCATTCCATGCAATTACAGCTCTCTGTGTTAAAAAAAACTACCTCTGACATCTCCCTTATACTTTCCTCCTAATATCTTCAAAACATGAGTTCTCATACCAGTCAATCTTGCCCGTGGGAAAATTCTCTAGCTATTGACTCTATCTATTCCTCTCATTATTTTGTCTACCTCTATCAGGTCTCCTCTCTTCCTCCTTCTCTCCAGAGAGATGTCCGAGCCTATTCAAACTTTTTTTCATAAGCCAAGCCCTCCAGTCCAAGCAGCATCCTGGTAAACCTTCTTTCCACCCTCTCCCAAGCCTCTGTATCTTTCCTATAGTAGGGCGACCAGAACTGGACAAAATATTTCCAGTATTGCCTCACCAGGGACTTGTCGAGCTGCAGCAAAACGTCATGGCTCTTAAACTATAACCCCCTATTAATGAAAGCCAAAACACCATATGCTTTCTTAACAACCTTCTCCACTTGTATGGCAACTTTGAGGGATCTATGTACTTGCACATCCAAATCCCTCTGTTCCTCCACACTGCCAAGAATCCTGTCTTTAATCCAATATTCAGCATTCGAGTTCCACCTTCCAACATGCATCACTTCGCATTTATCCAGGTTGAACTCAATCTGCCATTTCACAGCCCAGCTCTGCATTCTGCCTATGTCGCGTTGCAGCCTTCAGTAGCCCTTTTTACTATCGCTGACGCCTCCAAACTTTGTGTCATCTGCAAATTTACTAATCCTCATCCTCATCATCATCATCCAAATCATTTATAAAAACTACAAAGAGCAGAGGCCCACATACAGAGCCCTGGGAGACCCCACTCAACATTGTCGTCTAGGCAGAATACTTTCCATCTACAGCCACTCTCTGCCTTCTGTCAGCCAGCCAATTCTGTGTATATCTGTTTAATGCCTGGAAACAGAGTGTTTGTGGAGGGTTGTCTGTTTATGTCTGATTAATAGTCCGTGATAGAGGGTGGTGCAGGGTTGTGTGTGTTTTTCTGTATATATCTGCTTAATGACAGGAGACAGACTGGTGGTGGTCGAAGGTTGTGTGTATGTATTTCTTTGTATATCTGCTCAATGGAAGGATAACAGGGCGGTGGTGAAGGGTTGTGTGTGTGTGTATATCTGTTTAATGGCAGGAGATAGGGTTGTCTTGGAGGGGTGTGTGTGTGATTCTGTGTATGTCTATTTAAGGGCTGGAGACAGGGTGGTGGTGTGTGTGTTTCTGTGTATATCTGTTCAGTGGCAGGAGACAAGGTGGTCATGGAGGATTGTGTCTGTGTTCCTGCATATATCTGCTCAATGGCAGGAGACACGTTGTTCATGGAATGTTGTGCTTGTGTGTGTGTTTCTGCGTATATCTATTTAATTGCAGGAGATAGGCTGGTGGTGGAGGATTGTGTTTGCATGTGCGTTTTTGTGTATATTTGTTGAAGGGCAGTAGGCAGGGTGTTCGTGGAAGTTTGTGTGTGTATATTTCCGTGTATAACTGTTTGATGACAGGAGACAGGGTGGTGAAGGAGGTTTGAGTGAGTGTGCCTGTGTGTTTCTGTGTTAATGTACATAATGGCACGAGACAGTTTGGTGTGCGTATGTTATTGTGTATATCTGTCCAATGGCAGGAGGCAGGGTGCTCATGGAGTGTTGTGCATGTGGGTGCTTCTGCATATATCCTTTTAATGGCAGGAGACAGGGTGGTGATGGAGGGTAGATGTCTGTGTTTCTGTGTCTAAGTGCTTATTGGTAGGAGACACGGTGGCGGAGGTTTCTGTGTGTGTGTTTCTGTGCATATCTGTTAAATGGCAGGAGACAGGGTGGTGGTGGTGGAGGGGTGTGTGTGTGTTAATGTGTATATCTGTTTAATGCCAGGAGACAGAGTGTTAGTGGAGGGTTGTCTGTGTGTGCTTTTTTTTCTGTGTCTGTCTGTTTAATGCTGGTGTTAGGGTGGTGGTGCAGGGATGTGTATGTTTTTCTGTAAGTATCTGCTTAATGACAGGAGACAGACTGGTGGTGGTGGTGGGTTGTGTGCGTGTCTATTTCTGTGTATATCTGATTAATTACAGGAAACAGGGTGGCAGTGGAGCGTTCTGTATGTATGTGTGTTTCTGTGTATATCTCTTTAAGGGCAGGAGACAGGGTGATGGTAGAGGGATGTGTGCGTGTTTCTGTGTATATCTGTTTAAAGGGCTGGAGAGAATGTGGTGGTGGAGGGTTGTGCGTGTGTGTTTCTGTGTATATCTGATAAACGGCAGGAAACGGGGTGGTGGTCTCGGGATGTGTATGTGTGTGTGTTTGTGCATATATCTGCTTGAAGGCAGGAGACAGGTGGTGGTGGAGAGTATAGCGTCTGTATTCCTGTATCTGGCAGGAGACAGGGTGGTGGTGGAGGGTTGCGTATATCCGTTTAAAGTCAGTAGGCAAGGGTGTTCATAGAAGATAAAACATAGATCATTACAGCGCAGTACAGGCCCTTCAGCCCTCAATGTTGCGTCGATGTCATACCAATCTGAAGCCTATCTAACCTACACTATTCCATGTCCGTCCATATGCTTGTCCAATGACGACTTAAATGTACTTAAAGTTGGCGAATCTACTACCATTGCAGGCAAAGCATTCCATACCCTTACTACTCTCTGATTCAAGAAACTACCTCTGACATCTGTCCTATATCTGTCACCTCTCAATTTAAAGCTATGCCCCCTCGTGCTCGCGTCACCATACTTGGAAAAAGGCTCTCCCTGTCCACCCTATCTAACCCTCTGATTATCTTATATGTCTCTATTGAGTCACCTCTCAACCTTCTTCTCTCCAACGAAACCAGCCTCAAGTCCCTCAGACTTCCCTCAGAAGACATTCTCTCCATACCAGGCAAGATCCTAGTAAATCTCTTCTGCACCCTTTCCAAAGCTTTCACATGCTTCTTATAATACGTTGACTAGAACTGTACACAATACTCCAAGTGCGGCCGCACCAGAGTTTTGTACAGATGTAGCATAACCTCATAGTTCAGAACTTGATCCCTCTATTAATGCCTTCTTAACAACACAGTCAACCTGGGTGGCAACTTTCATAGATCTGTGTACCTGGACACCGAGATCTCTCTGCTCATCTACAGTACCAAGAATCTTATCATAAGCCCAGTACTTTGAATTTCTGTTCCTCCGACCAAAGTGCATCACCTCACATTTGTCCACATTAAACTCCATTTGCCACCTCTCAGCCCAGCTCTGCGGCTTATCTATGTTTCTCTGTAACCTACAACATCTTTCGTCACTATCCACAACTCCACCGACCTTAGTGTTGTCTGCAAATTTACTAACCCACCCTTCTACTCCATCATCCAGATCGTTTATACAAATGACGAACAGCAGTATACCTAACGCCGACCCTTGCGGTACATCACTAGTAACCAGACTCCAGGATGAACATTTCCCATGAACCACCACCCTCTGTCTTCTTTCAGCAAGCCAATTACTGATCCAAACTGTTATATCTCCCACAATCCCATTCCTCCGCATTTTGAACAATAGCCTACTGTGGGGAACCTTATCAAACGCCATGCTGAAATCCATATACATCACATCAACTGGTTTACTCTCATCTACCTGTTTGGTCACCTTTTCAAAGAACTCAATACGGTTTGTGAGGCATGACATAACTTTCACAAAACCGTGCTGACTATCCATTATCAAATTATTATTTTCTAGATGATTGCAAATCTTAACTCTTATAAACTTTTCCAACACTTTACCAACAACTGAAGTAAGGCTCACTGGTCTATAATTACCAGGGTTGTCTCTACTCCCCTGCTTGAACAGGGGAACCACATTTGCTATCCTCCAGTCTTCTGGCATTATTCCTGTAGACAATGACGATATATAAGATCAAGGCCAAAGGCTCGGTAACCTCCTCCCTGGCTTCCCAGAGGATCCCAGGCTAAATCTCATCTGACCCAGTGGACCTATCTATTTTCACACTCTGCAGGATTTCTAATACCTCTTCCTTGTGAACCTCAATCCCACTAGTCTAGTATCCTGTATCTCATTATTCTCCGTGACAAATTGTCATTTTTTTAGAGTGAATACTGTCGAAGAATATTCATTTAGTGCTTCCTCTGTCTCCTCCGACTCCTCACACAATTTCCCATTAATATCCTTGATTGGCCCTAATCTTACTCTTGTCATTCTTTTATTCTCTTAAATACCTATAGAAAACCTTATGGTTTACCCTGATCCTATCGGCCAACAACTTCTCATGTCTCCTCCTGGCTCTTCTGAGCTCTCTCTTTAGGTCTTTCTTGGCTCCCTTGTAACCCTCAAGTGCCCTAACTGAGCCTTCACATCTCATCCTAACATTAGCCTCCATCTTCCTCTTGACCAGAGATTCCACTTCCTTCGTAAACCACGGCTCCCGCGCTCTACAGCTTCCTCCCTGCCTGACAGGTACATATTTACCTAGGACACTCAGGAACTTTTCCTTGAATAAGCTCCACATTTCTAATGTGCCCATTCCCTGCAGGTTCCTTCCCCATCCTATACTTCGTAAATCTTGCCTAATCGCATTGTAACTGCTGTTCCCTCAGCTGTAAATTTTGTGGAATGTTATGTGTGTATGTGTGTGTGTGTTTGTGTATTTCCGTGTATAACTGTTTGATGACAGGAGACAGGGTGATCAAGGAGATTTGTGTGAGTGAGTGTGTATATGTGTGTGTGTTTGTGTGTGTGTGTGTGTGTGCGTGTTTCCGTGTATATGTGCTTACTGGCACGAGCCAGTTTGATGTTTGTGTGTTTTTGTGTATATCTGTCCAATGGCAGGAGGCAGGGTGTTCATGGAGTTTTGTGTGTGTGTGTGTGTGTGTGTGTGTGTGTGTGTGTGTGTGTGTGTGTGTGTGTGTGTGTGTGTGTGTGTGTGTGTGTGTGTGTGTGTGTGTGTGTGTGTGTGTGTGTGTGTGTGTGTGTGTGTGTGTGTGTGAGAGAGAGAGAGAGAGAGAGAGAGAGTTTCGGCATATATCTTTTTCATGGCAGGATACAGGGTGGTGGTAGAGGGTACGTTGTCTGTGTTTCTGTATCTATGTGCTTACTGGTAGGAGACAGGGTGGTGGTGGAGGGGTGTGTGTGTGTTTCTGTGTATATCTGCTTAATGTCAGGAGACAGAGTGTTGGTGGGGGGGTTGTGTCTGTGTGTTTCTGTGTAAAATCGATTAATTGCAGGAAACAGGGCGGTGTTTGTCTGTGTGTGTTTTATTTTCTGTGTATATCTGTTTAATGGTAGGTGGTAGGCGATGGTACAGGGTTGTGTGTATTTTTCTGTATATATCTGCTTAATTACAGGAGACAGACTAGTGGTGGAGGGCTGTGTGTGAGTGTTTCTGTGTAAAATTGATTAATTGCAGGAAACAGGGCGGTGGTGGAGGGTTGTGCTTGTGTTTCCGTTTATATCTATTTAATGGCAGGAGGCAGGGTGGTCGTGGAGGTTTATGTATGTGCGTGTTTCTGTGTATATCTGATTAACGGCAGGAAACAGGGTGGTGGTCGAGGGATGTGTGCGTTTCTGTGTATATCTGTTTAATGGCAGGAAACAGGATAGTGGTGGAGGGTTGTGTGTGTGTTTCTGTGTATAACTGTTTACTGGCAGGTGGCATGTTGGTGATGGAGGGTTGTGTGTGCGTTTCTGCGTATATGTGCTTAATGGCAGAAGACATGATGTGTGTGTTTCTCTGTATACTTGTTCAATGTCAGGAGACAGGATGGTCATGGAGCGTTGTGTGTGTTTCTGCATATATGTTTGTTTCTGCACCATGGTGGTGGTGAAGTGCAGAGTGCGTGTTTGTGTGTATATCTACTTAATGGCTGGAAATAAGGTGGTGGTGGAGGGTTGTGTGTGTGTGTTTCTGCATACATCAGTTTAATGGCGGGTGACATGGAGGTAGTGGGAGGTTGTGTGTGAGTGTTTCTGTATATATCTGTTGAATTGCAGGAGACATGGTGGCAGTGGAGGGTTGTGTATGTGTGCCTCTGTATATATCTATTAAATTGCAGGAGACAGTTTGGTAGTGGAGGGTTAAGTGTTTCCGTATATATCTGTTGAATTGCAGGAGACAGGGTGGCAGTGGAGGGTTGTGTGTGTGCTTCTGTATACATCTGATCATTGGCAGAAAACAACTTGCTTGTGTAGTAGTGTGTGTGTGTTTCTGTGTATACCTGTTTAATGGCAGGAGACAGGGTGGCAGTGGAGGGTTGTGTGTGTGTGTTTCTGTGTATAATTGATTTATGGCAGCAAACATGGTGGTGGGGGGGGTTCTCTGTGTGTGTGTTTCTGTGTACACCTGTTTAATTGCAGGAGACAGGTTGGTGGTGCAGGATTGTATATGTTTGTTTCTGATTATATCTGTTTCATGGCAGGAGACATAGCGGTGGTTGATGGTTGTGCGTGTGTTTCTGTGTATATCTGCTTAATGGCAGAAAACAATGTGGTGGTGTACTGTTGTGTGTGTTTTTCTATGTATATCTGTTTAATGGCAGGAGACAGGGTTATGGTGGAGGGTGGTGTGTGTGTGTGTTTCTGCGTATATCTGTTAAATGATAGGAGAGGGGGTGGTCGTGGTGGTGTGTGTATGTTTGTGTATATCTGTTTAATGACAGGAGACAGGGTGGTGGTGGAGGCTTATCTGGATGTTTCTGTATATATCTGTTTAATTGCAGGAGATAGGGTGGTTTTGGAGGTTAGTGAGTGTGAGTTTCTGTATATAACTGTTTAACGAATGTAGACAGGGTGGTCGTGGAGGGTTGTGTGTGTGTTTCTGTGTACATCTGCTTAATGACAGGAAACAAATTGGTTGTCAATGCTTGTGTGTACGTGTGCGTGTGTGGTTCTGTCTATGTTTAATGGCAGAAGACAGGGTGGTGCTGAAGATATGTCTTTATGTTTCTGTATATATCTGTTTAATTGCCGGAGACAGAGTGGTGGAGGAGGGTGGTATGTGTGTCTATATGTTCAATTTCAGGAGACAGTGTGGTGTTGGAGGAATGGGTGTGCGTGTTTCTGTGTATATATGTAAAATGATGGGAGATTGGGTGGTGGTGGTGGAGGGTTGTCTGTATGTTTCTGTAAATATCTGTTTAATTGCTTAATGACAGGAAACAAATTGCTGTTCAAGGGTTGTGTGTGCGTGTGTGTGTGTGCCTGTGTTTCTGTGTGTTTCTGTGTATGTCTGTTCAATGGCAGGAGACAGGGTGTTAGTGTCGAGATGTGTGTGTGTTTCTGTTTATATCTGTTTAATCACCGGAGAGAGTGTGATTGGGGAGGATTGTGTGTGTGTGTATGTGTATGTTTATGTGCATATCTGATTAATGGCAGCAAACAGGGTGGTGGTGGAGGGTTCTGTATGTATGTGTGCTTCTGTGTATATCTGTTTTAGGGCAGGAGACAGGGTGATGGTCGAGGGTTGTGTGTGTGTATTTCTGCGTATATCTGCTCAATGGCAGCAGAACATTATGGTGGTGGAGGGTTGTGTGTGTGTGTGTTTCTGTGTATATCTGTTTAATGCCAGGAGACAGAGTGTTCGTGTAGGGTTGTCTGTGCTTTTTCTTTTGTGCCAGTCTGTTAAATGGTAGTTGATAAGGTGGTGGTGCAGGGTCGTGTGCGTTTTTCTGTATATATCTGCTTAATGACAGGAGACAGACTGCTGTTCGTGGAGTGTTGTGTGCATGTGTGTTTCTGTGTATATCTGTTTAATGGCAGGAGACAGGGTGGTGCTGAAGATATGTGTGTATGATTCGGTGTATATCTGTAATGGCAGGAGACAGGGCGGTGCTGAAGCTATGCGTGTATATTTCTGTGTATATCTGTTTATTTGCAGGAGACAGGGTGTTGGATGAGGATGGTGTATGTGTGTTTCTGTGTATATATGTTTAATTTCAGGAGACAGGGTGGTGGTGGAGGGATTTGTATATTTGTTACTGTATATATCTGTTTATGGGTAGGAGATGGGGTGTCATGGAGGTTTGTGTGCGTGTGTGTGTTTCTGTGTATATCTGTTTAAGGACTGGTGACAGGGTGGTGGTGGAGGGTTGTGTGTGTATTTCTGTATATCTCTGCTCAATAGCAGGAGAACAAGGTGGTGTTGGAGGATTGTGTGTGTGTGTTTCTGTGTATATTTATTTAAGGGCAGGAGACAGGGTGGTGATGGAGGATTGTGTGCATGTTTCTGTGTATATCTGTATAATGGCAGGAGACAGGGTTATCGTGGAGGATTGTGTGCGTGTGTTTCTGTGCATATCTGATTAATGGCAGGAAACAGGGTGGTGATGGAGGATTGTGTGTGTATTTCTGTGTGCACCTGTTTAATAGCAGGTGACAGGGTGTTCGTGGAGTGTTGTGTGCGTGTGTTTCTGTATACATCTATTTAAGGGCCGCAGACAGGGTTGTGGTGGAGGTTAGTGTGCGTGCGTGTTTCCGTGTCTAACTGTTAAATGACAGGAGACAGTGGTGGAGCAGGGATGTGAGTGTGTTTCTGTGTTTAACTGCTTAATGACCGGAGACAGGATGGCGCTGGAAATATGTGTGTATGTTTTTGTATGTATCGGTTTAATTGCAGGACACGGTGGTGGAGGAGGCTGGTGTGTGTGTTTCAGCGTAAATCTATTTAATGGCAAGACACAGTGTGGTAGTGGAGGGTAGAATGTCTGTGTTTCTGTGTCTATGTGCTTACTTGCAGGAGACAGGATGGTGGTGGAGGGTTGTGTATGTATGAGTGTTTCTTTGGATATCTGTTTAATGACAGGAGACAGGGTGGTGGCCGAGAGTTGTGAGTGTTTGTTTCTGTATATATCTGTTTAATGGCAGGAGACAGGGAGTTGGTCGAGGGTTGTGTGTGTGCATTTCTGTGAATATCCGCTCAATGACAGGAGACAGGGTGGTGATAGAGAGTTTTGTGTGTGTTTCTGTGTATATCTGTTTAATGGCAGGAGACAGGGTGGTCGTGAAGGGTTGTGCGTGGGTGTGTTTCTGTGTATATGTATTTAATTGCTGAGGACAGGGTGGTGGTGGAGAGATGTGTATGTGTTTCAGTGCATATCTGTTTAATGACAGGAGACAAGGTGGTGGTAGAGCGATGTATCGGTCTGTGTTTCTGTGTATATCCGTTTAATGGCAGGAGACAGGGTGGTGGTGGAGCTAGTATGTGCGTGTTTCTGTGTGTGTCTGTTTAATTGCAGGAGACAGGGTGGTGGTAGAAGGTGGTGTATGCGTGTTTCTGTGTATATCTGTATAATCGTAGGAGACAGGGTGGTGATGGAGGGTTGTGTGTGTTTGTGTTCCTGTGTATATCTGTTTAATGAAAGGAGACAGGGTGATGTCAAGGTTGTGTGCGTGTGTGTGTGTGTTTCTGTGTATATCTGTTTAATGGCAGAAAACCATGTGGTGGTGAAGGGTTATGTGTGTGTGTTTCTGTGTATGTCTATTTAATGGCAGGAGACAGGGGGATGGTGTCGAGATGTGTGTTTTTATTTTTATACCTGTTTAATTCCTGGTGAGTGTGTGATGGTGGACCATTGTGTGTGTGAGTGTGTGTGCGTGGGTTTATGTGTAGATCTGTGTAATGGCAGGAGACAGTGTGGTCGTGGATGATTGTCTATGTGTTTCTGTGTATATTTGTTTAATGTCAGAAAACAATGTGGTGGTGAAGGGCTGTGTTTGTGTGTGTGTGTGTGTGTGTGTGTGTGTGTGTGTGTGTGTGTGTGTGTGTGTGTGTGTGTGTGTGTGTGTGTGTGTGTGTGTGTGTGTGTGTGTGTGTGTGTGTGTGTGTGTGTGTGTGTGTGTGTGTGTGTGTGTGTGTGTGTGTGTGTGTGTGTGTGTGTTTGTGTTTGTGTGTATATCTGTTTAATGCCAGGAGACAGGAAGGTGGTTTAGAGATTTGTGTGTGTTTCTGTGTATATCTGTTTATTGACCGGAGGCAATGTGTTGGAGCAAGTTTGTGTGTGTGTGTGTGCTTCTGCGTATATCTGCTTAATAGCGTGAGACAACGTGGTGGTGGAGGCTTGTGTTGTATATTTTAGTGTATATCAGATTACTGGCAAGAAACAGGATTTTGGTGAAGAGTTGTGTGTCTGTGTTTTTGTGTATATTTATTTAATGGAAGGAGACAGAGTGATGGTAGAGGTTTGTGTGAGTTTCTGCATATATCTGCTTAATGGCAGGAGACAGGATAGTGGTGGAACGTTGTGTGCTTGTGTTTCTGTCTGTACCTGTTTAATAACAGAAGACAGGTATTGGTGCAGTTTGGTGTGTATGTGTTTCTGAATTTTACCTTAACTGTGAAATTTGCTGCAGAGATGTTCACACCTGGACATTAGCCACATGGATACCAACTGAGATGGAATTGTGTGTTGGAACTGAGTTGGAAACGTGTCTTTTTCTTACGTTTTCAAGACGCCAATTACGCGAAAGATCCCCAGTTTGAAACTGAGTCGAAACTGCTTTGTTCTTCAACTGCAGAAGGTGCTGGATCCAGGTTCCAATCTCAAAAGGGGCGTGGGTTCGAATACCAGCACTGCCATTTCTGCAGATCAACTCCAACGCTGCGGCTTGTTAAAATCGCAAGCAGCTCTGCTGTTCCAGACCAGTTGAGCTTTAACTGGAACCGAATGGAGACTGTTATTTCATCGCTGTTGTGAAACAAAGTCGAGCGGTGACTTGACTCGTCGTTATTTGGTTTTCTGGCGAATGGGAAAATCGTTCCAATGAATTTCGATGTGATATGTTATTGAATTTCTCCCATTTCCTTCATTTCCGTCCTGGAGACATCGGAAGGGAAAAGTAATCTAATCGAGACTGTGATTGGTGAAATTCACTTTTTTATGGCCCATTCTTATTATGTTCTTTCTTTCTCTCTTTTCAGCATTGTCTGGCAAGTGGTGGTGCACTAAGGCTCCAGTATGTTTGAAAGAGTAGTTTGGAATTGCCCTGTTGTTAGTTGCGAGATTAATTTATGACTCATGCCCTCGGACTGTCTCACATTTAGCATTCATGCTTCGCTGTGTCTGAAAATACATTAGGTATGCCAGTTTTGTTTGTGTTCCGTGTTAAATGCTTTCTGTTTTGCGATTCGCTCAATACATTTCGAGTTGACAGGGTTTCTGAGGTAACTTCCAGCAGCAAAAATCCTCAACTGAGAATCTGGGAAAATTTCACGGAGTATGGTCAGTCGGAGCAAAAGTAAGAAAGTCGTTCGTTTCTGCAGTGTTTCACAATACTACCTTTCCCGTGAGCAGTCGAACAGACTAAATGATTGTGCCACAGACTGCGACGGCAAACTCCGCTAAAAAGTAATCCTTTTAAGCCGATGTAAGTAACACAACGTTATTGGGGTACACCGCGTGGAAACAGATACTTCGCTGTATCTCGTCCATGCTCATCACATAGCCAAAATTAAACAAGTCCCGTTCCCCAGCATTTGGCCCCAATCCCTCTAAACCCATCCTATCCAGAAACTCATCCGATTACCTTTGCAATTTTCTGAGTGTAATAGCCTCCTCCACTTCCTCTGGTAGCTCATTCCAAACACGCACAACCTTCTGTGTGGGAAATGTGCCTCAGGTCCTTTGTCAATTAAAACTACTCACCTTAAACCTATGCTCTCGAGTTTTCAACTCACCCCAACTTGGGTAAAACACGTAAATACTCAGTTTACAAACCTTCCATCCGATCATGTCGCAGCCGTTCCGCTGCAGGGAAAGTCATCCCAAACTATTCCAACTCGCCCTGCGGTCCAAACATTGACGACATCTTTGTCTATATTTTGTCATCAATTTCACGGGTCTTTGTTTTACGTTTTCAAGATGTCAATTCCGCTGGACAACAACGAGCTGTTGGAAACAGAAAGGTGAAACGTAAAATGGCTTCAACTTTCAGTGCTGGATGGCACTTAGCCGCAGGTCGGGCACCTCCGGCTTGTTTCTGTAGTGTAGTGGTCATCACGTTCGCCTCATACGCAAAAGGTCCCCAGATCGAAACTGGGCAGAAACGGCTTTGTTCTTCAGCTGCTGCCTTTTACATGGACAAGAACGGAGCTTTCTTGCTTGCTTTCCCATCTGCAAACCTGCCTTCGAATTTGCTTGAACAAATCTGCTCTCGTAGTGAAATGTAATGTAATGCAATTCCATTTAATTACTGTGCAAAGATTTGTAAAGTTTTTCTCCAACCTGGTTCTGATCATATGCCATTCTGTTTGAGAGTGTAGTTACCGCCTTCTGATCCTTCCACGAAAAGCAGTACCGCATTTGCATTCCTTGCGCAGGCGGCCCGGTTCAAAGACAGGGAAGAAGCTGATGCGCTGGTGTCACAGCGCACCACGGATTCTTGAACTTGTCTGTCTGTCAAATGTAGACCAAAGTCGTCTCTGAAAGCCCTCATTTGGAAGCTGTCTGTCGTTATTCAACGTGCGAGAATTGGCACCAGAGGTCCTGAATCATGTTTTGGAGCAAGTCGCACGTTAGTGGCTCATTCAACCAGCAACAGCAATGAAAGAAATTACACTCTCAGAGGAACCTTTGGACTTGTGCTTTCATAGCGTCGCTAGTGTTAAGGTCCGCCCCGAGATCTAAGTCATGTTGGAACTGAAACGGAGGAATCGACAGAGAGGCTACAGAATGACATCGCATCCATTTGGTTTTCTTTAAATCACTGACGAGCAGGAAAATGTACACGGGGAGGGCGAGTGGGGAAGTGAGGCGGTTGCAGCTCTGGTGAAACTCCTTCTTTGTGATTCACTCAGCAGCCAGAGACGTGAAGGTGACTCAGGCGTGAGAGCTCTTCACATCAGAACAAAAAGCACTCAAGGGCAGTTAGCACCTCTTCTGGAGTGAGGGTGGGGTGAGGTAATTACCTTTTGACTTCTGTTACTATGTTCAGAAAATGCCTTTTAGATTGAGGTGAACAGAAACTGCATTTCTATAAAGCACCATGGAATTTAGCAAAATGTATTGAGTCGCTTCACGTCGATTTCCACACAGGTTTCCAATTCATGTCCAGGAGTGAACATCTCTGCAGCAAATTGCACGGTTAAGGTAAAAGGCAAGGAAAGTGGCATCTCGAACTGGGTCCGAGGTCAGAGCATCCACAAAATTGATGTGTCGTTCTCGGATTGTAATGCTACCTCCGGTTTTAGGGTGGAGAACATTCTTTGGGACTCTTATTCTGCAAAACAGTGACAGTGACTGAAACTATGCTGCACGGTATGATGTGGAACACGGCCTGCTCAGCTTTGTGCATTTTCCCTGTAGTCCGGTGTGTTTCATGTTCCTTGTAAACGTGAAAGGTGTCCTGTTTCGAGAAACGGGTGAAATCATTTAGCAAAGCAAGAATCGAAATTGCAGTAATGTCAAGCAGCTCATGGTAATTTGACCTAATCATAAGCGAACATATGTTCTCACGCACTCACAGATACATTTGTAGCTGAAAAGAGTCTGAGAAGATAGACTCAGCTTACCATTGATTTTTGTCTGGATTGATGGGCTATCAATATCTGCTGCGAAATTGTCATTGCAGCCGGGCACATCCCAGCAGCTGTGCGAGTCGGAGAGGGAACATGGAACCCTTTTCATGTGACTTTGCATCTGTTGTTATGCAGGAGCACAATTGGAAATGCAAGAAAAGGGGAAGCGGGGCCGATAGGTAGCGTGGCCCAGCGGTCTAAGGCGCTGGATGAAGGCTTCAGTCTCGCAAAGGGCGTTCGTTCAAATCCCACCACTGCCATTTTTGCTCATCAGCTCCGACTCCGCAGCTGGTTAATATGCTGTTTCGGTCCCCACTGTATTGATGTTGAAAACAAAAGAAAAATGGGTTTGCTTCCCGGAGAATTAACTGTGGTGTGGGATAGTGCCAAATCATTCAAAGTGTCTCTTCTGTCATGATCGTGTTCGCCTCCAGCGTGGAAAATCGCAAACAGCTCTGCTGTTCCAGGCAAGTTGAGCTTTTACTGGAACCGAATGGAGACTGTTATTTCATCGCTGTTGTGAAACAAAGTCGAGCGGTGACTCGACTCGTCGTTATTTGGATTTCTGGCGAATGGGAAAATTGTTCCAATGAATTTCGATGTGATATGTTATTGAATTTCTCCCATTTCCTTCATTTCCGTCCTGGAGACATCAGAAGGGAAAGGTAATCTAATCGACACTGTGATTGGTGAAATTCACTTTTTATGGCCCATTCTTATTATGTTCTTTCTTTCTCTCTTTTCAGCATTGTCTGGGAAGTGGTGGTGCACTAAGGCTGCAGTATGTTTGAAAGAGTAGTTTGGAATTGCCCTGTTGTTAGTTGTGATCCGGCGTTTGGGATGGTTACGCTTCAATGGGTATAGCATTGAGAGTAGGAGTTGGGATGTCATGGTATATCTGTACAGGATATTAGTGAGGCCACCGTATAAGCATTGTTGATTATCTGGAAAAAATCAACTTGTTCACGTATGTCCATTAGAGAGGGACATCTGACATTCTTACCTGGTCTGGCTCACATGTGACTCCAGTCTCACAGCAATATCGCTGACTCTGAGCTGCCTCTAGGCAATTCGCAGTAGGGCAATGTAGGCTGGTCCATCCGCTGACAGCCTCAGGCCATGAATGAATCAATGAAAATACAGTTGTCCATCCCTACCTCTGCAAACAGCTCTCGTTGCAGCAATCCGTCCTCGCTGTGTAATATTGTTCAGGCCTTTGCCCCTCTCTGTAACACCCTCACCACCTCCAGCACCTTCACCTCTCCCTGTTCTGATCATCTGATTAAACGCTGGCAACGTTTCCTCTTCCGACCGCACTCCTCCAATCCCTGGCGGTCTCTTTAACAAATGCGTCCACATTTCTAAATGTTGGCTTCTTCAGAATTGATAGTTTTTTTCATCTCTTAATCAAATCTGGTAAGTCCTGGGCCAAGATCGTCCGAAGTGGGAGGAGGAGCATTTGGAAGCTGTTGAGTACCTCGAGACTTTCTGTGGGGAAAATGGGAATCCAGGAGAAAACAGCACAAGGAGCGCATGACCACACCAATGCCACACCCACACCCTTCCCATAGCCACCTTCTGCCCCAAGTGTAACAGAGTCTGTGGAAGTGTGGAAGGCCACATTGGTCTGTACAGCCAACTCCAGACCGCGCCCCAGCCCACCCCCGAGAGTGGGAGAGAGTCAGCCTCGTCTGTGACCCACCGCCAATGAGATGACGAGATAGGAAGTTTGAATCCCCTCACAATTATCCCAGTGCCTTTGTTACAAATTCCAATAATTCCCTGTTAATGCAGTGTCTAATAATGTGACATCACTCAGTACCTCTCCATATGGTATCCCTCGCTGTGTCAGTCTATTTGCTGCCTCTGTCAGTGTTTCTCCCTCTTACAGATGGTCTGAGATCCTGAGTCAACAGAATTCTCCACTCCAGAGAGACGCAGCATCATAGGCAAGGGATGGAGACTTTCAAGATCTCTGCTGGACTCAGTGCCACTCTTCATGAGTTATCCTCATTGCATCAGTCTAATTTCCCATTCTGTCTATTTCTTTCTCATGCAGGTAATCAGGATGATCCTAACTCCTGTCTCATCCATCACCTCATTGAAGATGCTTGGTCAGCCAGAGAGAGATGGAGAGGAAGATCTGGAGCCTTCAGTAAATCCTGCAGCCGGTAAGATCACTCACAGTGAACAGCGCAGGGTGGAGGTAGTAGACTTCTATATTCAGACCTGGAAGACAGAACATAGATACAGAGCTGGGCAAGGAACAGCAACATTCTAAGCTTCACTCCAACCATCTTGTGAGGGTCCTGCCTTCACCTTTGCTGTACTGGTCCTCGATGCGACAACACAGGGGATCGCAGGCATCAATCCTGACCCATGCTGTATTCGTGATCTCTGTAATATCCTCCAGTCCCGATAATTCTTCCTCTGTTTAAAATCTCCTCTCGTCCACACTACACCTCTGTTTTTGTCTCTGTCAGGTTCTCCAATCCCTAACGCACTAATTCCTAACCTTACCCAGTAGATATTAAATTCCTTCATCCCTGTAAACCCTGACAGTCCTGTCTATCCCTGTAAACTCCTCCCACCAATACCACCTCCATGTCAATGTATTTGTCTTTAACCTCTCCATCGGTCCCTACCTATATAATCTTCTCCAGCTCCTACAAACCTTCCTTAGCTGTGAAAAATTTGTAATCTCCTTATCCTTCTCCAATTCTTTGATCTTTATCTTGTTAAATTTCATCCTCATTCCCGACATCTCGCGACCACAGGAACCTCTTTCAGTTTGTGCAACCCTCCCCATTTGTGTAACTGTCTCCAACCCAGAAACCTGGCATTCTCCATGGCCCTGACTATCAGTGCTGCAATGGATAGAATCCTGGATTGTATGTGAGATGGTTTTCTATAACGTCATATCATATTTGTAGATCAAATGCTGTGTACTAATAAATATACAATAATCCCATTATAAAGGCGTTTTGTGAGCAGACACCCATAATATTATGCAGGACATATTGAGTTTGTGTTTAGACTATGAGATGTAGGAGAATGAGGCCATTTGGCTCATTGAATGTGCTCTGTCCTTCAGTAAGATCATGCCTGATCTGATACTGTTCAACTCTACTTTCCTGCCTTTTCCTCAAAACCTTTGTTTCCCTGATTCATTAAAATCTGCAGGAGGTTACAGAACAGTTGGAAAGATAGACAGAAATGGCAAATTGAGTTTAATCTGGAGAAGTGTGAGATGATGTCAAATTCAAGTAGAAAGTTAGCATACCGAGGGATATTGATATACAGAAGGATCTTGGTGCAAGTCAGTAACTCCCAGAAAATAGCAACAGACGTGTTTCAGATGGGGAAGGAAGCAAATGGAACACTGGACTTCATCGGTAACAAGGTTAAGTATAGTGATTTGCATCTGATGTTGTAATTGTATAAAATGCTTGTTTGGTCACATGTGGAGTACTGTGTGCAGTTCTCATCTCCACACAATAGGAAGGAGGTAGAGGCTTTGGACAGGGTGCAAAAGGGGTGTATCAGCATTTTGCCTGTGTTGGGGTTTTTTAAGGGTGTGTTAGGGGTAAGAGGAAGTTTAACAAAGTTGGATAGTTTTGTGAGAGTATTAGAGGCTGACAGGTGACCAGATACAGGAATATAACATTTGGAACAGGGATAGATAATGTGGACAGTCAGAATCTCTTTTCCAATGTGTAAGTTTCAAATACTGGAGCGCATCGCTTTAAGGTGAGAAAGAGGAAGTTTAAACGAGATGTGTGAAGCCAGTTTTATTTTAACATGAGTGGATGTTACCGAGGGAAGTCATAGAAGCAGAAATGTGAGTAAAGTTTTGAAGTGGTATTTAGACAGAAACATGAACAGGCAGAGAATAGAGGGATATGGACCCATGTGCAGTCAGATGGTATGAGTTAGAATAGTATATTAGACAGCACAGACGTGGTGGGCCGAAGGGCCTGTTGCTATGCTCTACTGTTCTATTTACTAACTTCCCAGCATCTGCCCGATCAGACCCCATCAGAATCTTGGATGGTTCATTCCATTTCTCTCTCATTATCTAAACTTCAATAGGTTCAACCTCAACCTACTCCACCTCTTCTCATTAGAAAATCCCTCCATTCCCAGGATCAGCCGAGTAAACCTTCTTTGGACTGCCTCCAATTCGAAAATACCTTTCCTTCGGGCACTCACACTGTTCATAATATTCGAGGTGTGGTCTGACTTGTGCCTTGTATAGTTTTAGCTAGACCTCCATGTTTTTAGACTCCATTCGCTCTGTAATAAATGCCAGCAGTTGATTTGCCTTCTCTATTACCTGCTGGCCCTGTGAGGTACCTTTTTCAGATTGATAAACAAGAACTCCCTCAACCCTTTCAACTGCCAATCTGAAACCAAACAGTGTTAGCCTGACAGTAAGTCGGGAGCATACTGGAATTGTTAGAAAGGATATGTCAATATACAATAACTGGCCACTTAGAAACACATTTGATAAAAGAGAGTTTGATTTTGAGCCTGTTAGATTTAATTTGTTGGTGTAAATATAAATGGCAGAATTGTAAGAGTGCAGGAGGGGTATAGTGGTAGAGAGGATAATGTGTATTTGAATTACCAGAAGCCTTTACGCAAGTTTCAATAAGGGCTAAAGAGTAACTTGGTAGAGAATAGGGCCCCTTAAAGATCAATAACGTCACCCATGCGTGGAACCAGAGGCGATGGGTGAGATATGAGACAAAATAGTCTTGTCAGTATTTGCTGTGGCGAAAGACATGGAAGCTTGGGAACATGGGGAAATAAATAGTGATGTCTTGGAAAGAATCCTCACCAGAGAAGAGAAAGTGCTGGATCTTAAAAAAAATAAAGATCGGTCAATCTTCAGTAGCTCATTAAGTTGATCCTAGAATATTGAGGGAAGCTAGGGAAGAGATAGCAGTGTCCCTTACAGAGATACAGTGAGATGTTGGAAGACTGGAGGTTGGCTAGTGCTGTTCATTCGCTTCAGGGTGCAGGAAAAAGCCAGGAAATTACAGCCCAGTTAGACCAGTGATGTGGAAGTTGTTGGAGGAGATTCTGAGAGAAAGGAGCTCCTTACATTTACAAAGGCAAGGGCGGATTCGAGATGGTCAGCATGGCTTTATGAGTGGATAACCATGTTTCTCAAACTGGATTGACTCTTCTAGGTTGGCCAAACTTAGATGAAGGCAGAGCAGTCAACGTTGTCCATATTGACTTTAGCATCGAGTCAAGAGGAAGAAGGAAGGTTACTTAAGGTTGAGGAAGAAAGGATCAGGCAGGGCTCCAGAGACTTGCATTGGGTGGCACGGTGTCTCAGTGGTTAGTACTGCTACCTCAAAGCACCACGGACTCCATTTCGATTACAGCCTCAGGCGACGGTCTGTGTGGAGTTTGCGCATTCTCACTGTGGGTTTCCTCCAGATGCTCCGGTTTCCCGTCACAGCCCAAAGATGTGCCAGTTTGGTGACTCAGCCATGCTAAATTACCCACAGTGTTCAGGGATGTGTAGGTTTGGTGCATTAGTCAGGACAAATGGAGAGTAATCGGGTGGGGGAATGGGGCTGGGTTGGATACTGTTTGGAGGGTTGATATGGAGGTGTTGGGTCAAATAGCCCGTTTCCACACTGTAGGGATTCTCTGAAGGTACCAGGAAGGAACTGAGGAATGGAATTAGGGCAACTAGAAGGGGGCATGAAAATGCTTTGTTGGGAAGGATTAAGGAAAACCGTGAGGCATTCTCCACATTCTCGACGAACAAGAGGATGGTCCGAGTGAGGATAAGGCCAATCTGGGATAGTGGAAGGAACTTGTGCTTGGAGTCACAGGAGGTAGGGGAGGTTCTTAATGAATACTATGCCTCAGTATTCACGGCTGAGAAGGGTCCTGTCGTTTGTGAGGACAGCGTGAAACAGGCTGCTGTACGTGAACAGGCGGATGTTAAGAAGGAGAACGTGCTGAGAATTTTGTCAAAGATAAGGATCGATAAGTCGCTGAACCAGACTGCATGCGTCCGAAGTTACTTCACCAAGCGAGGCAATGGATTGCTGCGCACCTGGTGATGACCTTTGCACCCTCACTGTCCACTGGAGTCAGACCAGATGATTGGAGGCAGGAAAATATTATTCCCTTGTTCAGGAAAGTGAATAGGGATAACCCTGGGAATTGCACACCTGTCAGTCTTATGTCTGTGGTGTGCAGATTTTTGGAGAGGACTCTGGGAGACAGGATTTATTATTCCTTGGGAAACCATTGTTTGATTAGAGATAGTAGCATGGTTTTGTAAGGGGCAGGCCATGCCTTAAAAATCTTATTGAATCTTTTGAGAATGTGACAGTACATCTTTATGGCTCATTAAGAAAGTACGGAGGCATGGGGTACAGGGAGACCTGTCTGTCTGGATACAGGATTACTGGCCCAAAGAAGACAGAGAGTGATGATGGATGGAAAGCATTCATCCTGGAGCTTAGTGACCAGTTTTTTTCTTCAGGGAGTGGTTACAGGACCTCTGCACTTTGTGAATTTATGAATGACTTGGATGTGTGAGTGGAAGAGTGGGTTAGAAAATTTGCCAATGACACAAAGGTCGGTGGAGTGGTTGATAGTGTGGAGGGCTGTTGTAGGTTGCAACGGAACATTGACAGGATGCAGAGCTGAGCTGAGAAGTGGCAGATGGATTTCAATCTGGAAAAGCGTGAAGTCATTCATTTTGAAAGATTGAATGCAGAATGCAGGGTTAAAGGCAGGATCCTTTGCAGTGTGGAGGAACAGAAGGATCTTGAGTTCCAAGTCCCTAGATCCCTCAAAGTTGCCACCCGAGCTGATCGGCTTGTTACGAAGGAATATATTGTGTGGGATTTCATGAGTTTGGGGATTGAGTTTTAAATCTTTGAGGTTATGCTTCAGCTCTGTAGAGCCCTGGTTGGACCCCACTTGGAATATTGTGTTCAGTTTGGATCCCCTCATTACAGGAAGGATTTGGAAGCTTTAGAGAGGGTAAAGAGGAGATTTACCAGGATGCTGCCTGTAATGGAGGGCATGTCTTATGAATAAAGATAGAGGGAGCTAAGGCTTTTCTCATTGGAATGAAGAAGGGTGAGGGGTGACTTGGCAGAGGTGAACAAGGTGATGAGAGGCATAGTTAGAGTGAATAGAGAGAGGTTTTTTCCCTGACATAAATAGCTATTACAAGGGTTTATAATTTTCCGGTGATTAACGGATGGTTAAGGGGAGATTTCAGAGCTAGTTTGGTTACAAACAGAGTGGTGGCTGAGTGGAATGCACTGCCAGCGTGGGCAGTAAAATTAGATGCATTAGGGACATTTAATATACTTCTGGATAGGCACATGGATGATAATAAAATGAAGGGTATGGAAGTTAGAGTCATAGAGATGTACAGCATGGAAACAGACACTTCAGTCCAACCCGTCAATGCCGACCAGATATCGCAACCCAATCTAGTCCCACCTGCCAGCACGTGGTCCATGTCCCTCCAAACTCTCCCTATTCATATAGCCATCCAAATACATCTTAAATGTTGCAATTGTAACCAGCCTCCACCACTTCCTCTGGCACCTCATTCCATACACGTACCACCCTCTGCATGAAAAAGTTGCCCTTTAGGTCTCTTTTATATCTTTCCCCTCTCATCCTAAACCTATGCCCTCTAGTTTTGGACTTCCCAACCCCAGGTAAAAGACTTTGTCTATTTACCCTATCCATGCCCTTCATAATTTTGGAAACCTCTATAAGGTCACCCCTCAGCCTCCAACGCTGCAGGGAAAGCAGCCCCAGCCTGTTCAGCCTCTCCCTGTGGCTCAAATCCTCCAACCCTGGCGACATCCTTGTAAATCTTCTCTGAACCCCTTCAAGTTTCCCAACATCTTTCTGATAGTAAGGAGACCAAAATTGCACGCAATATTACAACAGTAGTCTAACCAATGTGTTGTACAGTCGCAACATGACCTCCCAACTCCTGCACTCAATACTCAGACCAAAAAACGAACACATACCAAACGCCTTCTTCACTATCCTATCTACCTGCGACTCCACTTTCAAGGTGCTATGAACCTGCACTCCAACGTCTCTTTGTTCAGCAACACTCCCTCGTTCCTAACCATTCAGTGTATAAGTCCTGCTAAGATTTGCTTGCCCAAAATGCAGCACCTTACATTTATCTGAATTATACTCTATCTGCCACTTTTTTTAAATCTTACCGTCAGATAAAAGATTGGCATGTCATCATGGCCGAACGGTCTTGTTCTGTACTGTTCTGTGTTCTATGTGACATATGGTAAACTGGGTAATAAGGTTATGGCATTCAGGAGGAGCTAGTCAACTGGACATTAAATTAGGCCTGATGGTCGGAGACAGAGGGTGATGGGAGACATGTTTTTTTTCTGACTGGAGACTTGTGACCAGCGGTGGAGTGGGTCCCCTGTTGCTTGTCATTTTGATAAATGATTTGGATGGGAATATTGTTAAGTAAGTTAAGTAAGTTTTTTGGGTGACACTGAAATTGGTGGTAAACTGGACAGTGATGAAGGTTATCTGTGATATAACAGGATGAACAGTACTGCTGGGATAGTGGGCTGAAGAATAGCAGATAGAGTTTAATTAGATAAATGGGAAGTGTGCCATTTGGGTGAAACAAGCCAGGGTGGAACTTGTACAGTTAATGTTCGGGCCTTGGGTAGTGTTGTCAGTTAGAGACCCAGTGATGCAGGTACACAGTTCTTTGAAAGTGGTGCCACACGCAGACAGGCTGGTGAAGTAGGCGTTTGGGATGGTCACCTTCATTGGGCAGAGCATTGAGAGTAGGAGTTGGGATGTCATGTCGTGGTGGACATTGGTCAGGCCACCATAAAAGCATTGTTGATCAGTGGGAAGAACTCATCTGGTTCACTGACCTCCTTTTGTGTCGAACATCTGACATTCGAACCTTGCCTGGCTAACATGTGACTCCAGACCCACAGCAATATGGCTGACTCTGAGCTGTCCTCTGGGTAATTAGCAGTGATACCCACATCCCATGAATGAATAAATTAAAATACATATGTCCCTCCCTACCTCTGCAAACCCCTCCAGCTGCAGCAATCCGTACTGGCTTTGTAACACCGTTCAGGCCCTGACCACTCTCTGTAACACTCTCACCACCTCCAGCACCTTCACCTCTCCCTGTTCCTTTTGCGACATTAAACCCTGACAATGATTCCCCTTCCCACTGCCCTCCTCCTGATAGCAGACCCTTTGCAATACCTTTAAAACTTACTCCTAAAACACTCTCTCACTTCAGGATTTTAAGTATTTTTGGTGATCTTCTAAGTCTCCTAATCTAACATGATACATTTTGTCCTGAGAGAGGGGCCGCTGGGAATTTCTTGCTGAGGTTTTGTCTGTTTCAATGGAATGTTCTTTTGTTGAGTGATTTACACTGTTCCTTCAAATGGTTTCCACTGTTCATTTACAGGCACACATTTCAGTTTGTTTCGCCTCTTTACCTTGGTCAGTTCTCCTCTCATCCCATGTAATTGACTGTTTTTGTTTCTAGTTGTAGCTTGTCCTTTCTGTGATTCACTTTAAAACTTTATATTTCTTTAAGCTGAACTTTATCACAATTTCCTTGAAGATCTCTCCAGGTGACATTACGCATTCACTGAGTTTCATCACACAACGGTGGCTCTGAGATAGTTACATCCCTAGCCAGTTGCACAATTTATTATTCAAAGAAATACTGAAAAAAAATTCTCTGAACTCCTCTTCCAATATCACTGTCAGTGTGACTGCCCCAGATTATGTGAATATTGAAGTTTCCCAAAATTATCACAATGTGTTTGTTAAAAAATTCTAATGGCTTCCTGCTTCATGCAGTGATGAGCAATGAAATGCTGTTCGGTGGTCTAAAACTGTTCTGCTGCTTGTGTCCTTTGCAAGTAGTGGCCAGAATTTACATTCAGACTCACTCTACTTCATGATCTGAGGCCAAATGCTTTCTCTGTAATGCCTTTCTTATCCATTATTGTTAGCGTTACCCATTTTGCCTGAGTTTCCACAAGGTTGTGATCCATTGAATATTTATGTTCCACCTTTTGTTCGCCCTGTAACTACGTCACCCTGGTGTCTAAATCTCTTTTATCTCTGTGTCACAAATCAATCTACCTTATTGATGAGACATTATCCATTCCAAAAAAAAACATAATTTACTCTTTCCCACAATTTCCTGTCACACACCGATTCCCTGATGCACAGTCTTAGTTAAACTCTGTCCCTTCCTGTTCCTTTCTGCTTGTCTTCAGCCACATTCCCATGCTGCTCCCATACTTCACCTTTTCCATTTGGATTTGGAAAGCTCCTTTCACCTGGACCCTGTTCCTGCATCCTCTCTGTTAGTTGAAAGCCCTGTCCATTAACCGACGACATGATTGGCCAGGACATTGGTCCCAGCAGTTCCGGTGGGACCATCCTAATGGATTATTTTTTTAAATCAGGTAGGGGATGTGGGTGTCTCTGGCTGACCAACCTTTCTTGCCCAGCTCTCGCTGCCTTCGAGCTGAGTAACTTGCTCGGCCATTTCAGAGGGTAATTGAGAGGCAAACATTTTGCTGTGAGTATGTCGTGCAGACCACGTCGTGTGGATGAGCAGATATCCTTATCTGAAGGACAAGTGTTTGGGTTTTTTGTAGATCAGCAATGGTTTCAAATTATTTATGGATTGTTAATTACTATTTTTAAAATTATTGACTTCAAATTCCACCAATTCTGATGGCGGGATTCAAACCCACTTCCCCTGAACATTAGCTGAGGTTTTGGATACATGCTCTAGCAATAATACCACTCGGCCATCACTTCGCCTGCTCACTGGTTGCTCATCCCTGAGCACTGATACCAGGGCATCATGAAGCTAAACCCATTCTTCCAACATGACTGTGTGATCCTGAGGTCTTCCAGCACTCTAGTGATATCACTCAGTCTCTCTCCATGTGATATCCCTCACAGTGTGGGTCTAATTGCTGCCTTGGTCAGTGCCTCCACTCTTGCAGTTACTCCATATCCTGAGCCAACAGAATTCTCCACTCCAGAGAGATGCAACAGCACAGGCCAGGGATGGAGTGGGATTTTACAGATCTCTGTGGGGCTCATTTCCATTCTCCATGTGTAACCCTCACTGCATCCGCCTAATTTTCCATTCTGTCTATTTCTCTGTCTCCTGTAGGCACTTACGAAGTTCCTGACTCAATAGATTTACCAATTGCTGGGTGTGTCGTCCAACACCTCATTGAGGATGATTGGTCAGCCAGAGAGACAAAAGACAGGGAGATGTGGAGCCTTCAATAAATCCTGCAGTGAGGTAAGATCACTCAGTGCACAGAGCAGAGAGCAATGAAAGGCCTCCTTACATTGCTAACAAGACATGACATAGATGCAGTGCTGGAGGGGGAGCACAGTACAGTACAGACACACCCCTGGCTCAAACACCACGTCTACATAACTCACATTGCGCTGGGACAGCATGGGGAATTCATAGTTATCAAACCAGGCCTGCGCTGTCTTAGTGAACATCAGGACAACAGAGGGGAAAGCAGGCCTCTGATGAGAGGTTGGGAATTCTGCCTGGGATCTTTCTGTTCTGTGTTCTCCCTCCATCACTGTACTAAGACTCATTATTCTGCAACTCTGTACCTATGGCATGGCTTGTGCACGTGTCTTCAGTCATTTTTAACTCCTATAACAGTTCCTGTCCCTTTAACCTCCTCCCTTCCCGATAGTCCATCCACATATTTGAAACGGACTGCATTCCAGATTACCATCCCTATCGCTGTATCTTGCTTCAGCATCGACAACATGCTTTATCTCGGAACTGTAATCCTCTTTAGCTGGATACAGAGTGATACTGCGCATAAACAGAACCTGTGTCCAACTCATCAATGCTGCCCATGTTTCATATACTGAATGAGTCTCATTTGCCTGCATTTGGCCCTTAGCTCTTCAAACCTTCTCCTCTCCATGTACCTGCCCAAAAGTGGTTTCCATGTTGTCATTGTTCTTGTATCTCCCATGTGCCTCTGGCAGTCCGTTCTGTCTGTGAACCATCCTCTGTGGATAATGTTGCCCCTCAGCTCCCTCTTTAAATCTTTGCTCTCTCACCTCCCATTTGTACCCTCGAGTTTTGGACTCCCTTGGCGATTCACCATTCTTAGGCCCAATCCTTGTGGCACTCCACTGGTCACAGGTCTCCAGTCTGATAAGCAACCCTCCACCACCACCCTCTATCTTCTACCTTTGAGCCAGTTCTGTATCCAAATAGTTAGTTCTTCCTGTATTCCGTGAAATCGAACCTTGCAAGTCAGTCTCCCATAGGGAAACTTGTCGAATGCCTTACTGAAGTCCATATAGTTCGCATCTACTGCTCAGCTCTCATCAATCCTCTTTGTTACTTCTTCAAAAAACTCAATCAAGTTTGCGAGACATGATTTCCCACTCACAAAGCAATGTTGAATATCCCTAATCAGTCCTCGCCTTTCCAAATACATGTACATACTGTCCCTCAGGATCCCCTCCAACGACTTTCCCACCACCGACGTCAAGCTCACTGGCCTATAATTCCCTGGCTTGTCTTTACCACCCTTCGTAAACATTTGCACCACATTAGCCAATCTCCAGTCTTCCGCCACCTCACCTGTGACTATCGATGACACAAATATCTCAGCAAGAGGCCCAGCAATCACATCTCTACCTTCCCACAGAGTTCGTGGGTACACCTGATCAGGTCCTGGGAATGTACCCCCCTTTATGCATTTCAAGACATCCAACACTTGCTCCTCTGTAATATGGACATTTTGCAAGGTGTCACCATCTATTTCCCTACATTCTATATCTTCCATATCATTTTCCACAGTAAAACCTGATGCAAAATACTCATTTAGTATCTCTGTCTTATAACCATTGTAATTTTACCCACATCCACCCCTTCCTCAGGAAGTTCACTCCACAATCAAAACACCCTCTGTGTAACAATTTGCCCCCATGTCTTTTTTTTTGAACATCTCTCTCTTCAAACCTAAAAAACGTGGTCCCTCCTCTTGAGAATCCCCCATCCTGCGGAAAAGGCAACTACCACTAAATCGATCTATATACCTCTTTTTTTTTTAAAAAAAAAACCCTTTTATAACATCATGTCTCAACCTCCAGGCTCGTGAAAAAAGACTCAGCCTATCCAGCCCTTTTTCAGGACTCAAGCCTTCCATGTCCAGCAACGTCCTGGTAAATCTCTTCTGAACCCCTGCAGCTTAATAATATCCTTCCTATAACTGGGCGACCAGAACTGGACAGAGTATTGCAGAACACGCCTCACCAATGTCTGCGCAATCTCAACATAACGTCCCAAATCCTCCATTCAATGGACTGAGCAATAGTCAGACATGCCAAGCACTGTCTTACCCATACTGTGATGCAAACTTCAAGAATTATGTACCTGAACCTGGAGGTCGCTCTGCTCTAAAACACTAACCGAGGCCAGAACATTAATTGTATAAGCTCTACCCTTGTTTGTTTTACCAAGTGCATTACCTTGCATTTGTTCAGATTGAATTTCATCTACAGTTTTTCCGCCCATTCACTCATCAAGATCACTTTGTAATCTCAAAAAACCTCCTTCACTGTCCACTATGCCACCCTCCAGCCTTTCCAGCACATCACACATGGCTGTCAATGGTACAAATACCTTTGCTCGGGGCTCCACAATTTCTTCCCTAGCATCGCACAATGTCCTGTGATACACTTAATCAGGTCCTGGGGCTTTCCATACCTTTGTGTCTTAAAACCTCCAGTACCACCTCTTCTATAACATGCACTCTATTAAAGTCATAGAGATGTACAGCATGGAAACAGACCCTTCGGTTAAACTCGTCCATGCTGACCAGAAGACGTAAATAAATCCAACCCATTTACCAGCATTTGGCCCATGTACCTCTAAGCCCTTATTATTCATATACCCGTCCATATATCTTTTAAATGTTGTCATAGTATCAGTATCTGTTACTTTCTCTCTCAGCTCATTCCATACACACATCACCGTGTGCATAAAAAACTGACCCTTCAGTCCCTTTTAAACCTTTCCCCTTTAACATTAAACCTGTGCACTCTAGTTTTGGACTCTCCAACCCCGAGAAAAGACCTTGAATGTTGACAAAATCCATCCCCCTCATGTTTATATAAACCTCTGTCAGGTCACCACTCAGTCTCCGGTGCTCAGGGAAAATAGCCCCAGCTTATTCAGCAACAATCCTGGCAACATCTTGTAAATCTTTTCTGAGCACTTTCAAATTTCACAACATCCTTCCGAAAGCGGGGATACTTGAATGCAGAAAACTCAAAATGTGGTCTAACATATTACTCTTGTTCCCTGAGTTCCCCAGTAGTTGTCCACAGTAAGTTCTGGAGTAAAAAATGTGTTTAAGGTCTTAGCCATATCATATGGTTCCACACATCAATGGTGTCATTGCTACTTTGTCTCGAGTTACTCTTTTGCTCAATATATTTATACAATCACTTTTGGATTCTCCTTATCATTCTCTGCCAAGGCTATTTCATGTCCCCTTTGTGCAATCCTGATTTCCACCCAAATTGTATTCCTACAGTCCCTGTGATCCTCAGAGGTTCCCTTGATCCAGCTGGTGATACCTGACATGTGCTCCCTTTTCCTTGACCAGACCCTCAGTAGACAGCCAGTGTTTGCTAATGTTGTCAGCATTGACCTGCACACAAACAGGAACATGCTGGTGGTGATCGCTCAATTTATCTCACTTTTAATATATTCTCACTTGCCAGACTTCGCTTTCCCTGCAAAGAGACTCCCCAATCACATTTTGAAAGTTCCTGGCTAATATAATCAATATTGGTCAGGCCCCATTTTGTAACTTGAACTTGTGGACCAGGCCTGTCCTTTTCCATCGCTGTTTTCAAACTAATAGAACTGTGGTCACTTTGGCAAAATGCTTTCCCACTAATACCTCAGTCCCTTTTCCTACCTTGTTTCCAAAGGGGGGTCAGGTTTTGCCCCTTTCTCTTTTCAGGCCATTTACACATTGATTGGGAGTTTCTGGAACACAATTACCAAATTCCTCCCTTGCAAACACTGAACACTGGCAGTCATAGTCTCAGTTTGGAAAATATAAAAACCCCAATCATAACAGCCCTATTATTATGATTAATATTTGAGATCTCCCGACATACTTGTTCCTCAGTCTGCCACGGATTATTCGGGGTTAGTGGAACAATCATGTCAGACTGATAACCCATTCTCATTTCTCAGTTTCATTAACATAGCTTCACTGGGTGATCCGACAGGAATATCCACTCTAAGTACTGCTGGGATGATTCATGCAATCAAAACCCACCACCACACGTCCTCTCTTTCCTCCCCTTCGATGCTTCCTGTAGTATCTCTACCTTGGAACATTGAGTAGCCAGTCCTGCCCCTCCCTCAGCTGTGTTTCTGTCATAACTATAATATCCCAGTCCCATGTTTCAATCCATGCCCCGAGTTCATCTGTCGGGCCTCTTTCATTGAAATAAATCATCAGTTTTTCCACATTCCATGCGATGTTCTTGCCTGCCTTGCCTGTTGAATATTCTCTCTTTAAATTGTGCACTGGCCTCAATCTTCTTTCTGGCTTTACGGCTGTTTAAAGTCCAACACCCTGTCAGTTAAGTTTATATCCTCTCAAGCAATTCACCCAACCAGGGTATGGGTCCCCCTCCCGCTCCCAGTTCAGGTGCCTTTCCCACCCTGTCTCCCTGTGTTGACACCTTCAGGGATCTAGGCACCTGTCCACTTAGGTCCAAGTGTTCCTCAGTCCTCCACAAGGTTCGCACATTCATTATGTCTGCCCTTCGCTTATCATACCTCCCACAGGGTATGACCTTACATTGATCAGAACTAAACTCTGCTCAGATTATCATCTGATCGTCATCACACTGTCGCGAGAGACCATCCCCCTCACTGTGAACAACACCCTCACCTTCCATGTCATCGGCAAACCGACTAATGATGCCTTCTGCTTTCATATCTGAGTTATTATTCCACAGAATAACCAGCAATGGTCCCTGCACATACCCCTGTGGTACACCCGCTGGTGAAAGAATTTCAAACACGAAGAAGTTTATACCCCAATTTTGTATCCAAATTACCAACTTGCCTTGAATCCCATGGGCTGTTCCCTTTTGGATCAGCCTTCCACTTGGGACCATGTCAAAGGCCTTATTCAAGTGCATCTAAACCACATAATCTGCACTGCCTTCCTCAATATTTTGAGAGACCAATTCAAAAAACACAACTGAATTCTGTGGCGGTATCTTCCTCTACCAAATCCGTGATGACGCAGCCAAGTTGACCTTTGCCTTTGTAAGTGTTGATCCATCCTCAGAATATTTTCCAATAATTTCCCTCCCTCTGCTGTCAGACTATCTGCTCTGTAATTACCTGGCCTATCCCTGGTGCCCTTCTTGAACTAAGGAAACAGATTAATTATCCTCCAGTCATTCGGCACTTCACCTGTGACCAGCCAAAGTACCCACCAGGGCCCCAGCAATATCCTCCCTTACTTCCTATAGCAGCCCAGGATATATTTCATTGGGTACTGGGGGTTTATCCACCTTTATGCTTGTCAAAGCGTTTAATAGCTCCTCCTTATTGGTCGTCACATGTTCGAGAACCTCACCATCCACGACTGAAATGTCTAGCTACAATGCCTTTCCCCTGTGTGAATAAGGACAGGAGGTATTCATTGAAGACCTCACCTACGTCCTCTGGCTCCATGTACAGATTGTTCCTTTGGTTTCTAACAGGCGCAACTCTCTAACTATACTGATAAAATACCTCGTGGCCTTCCCTTAACAGTATCTGCCAAGGATATTTCATGTCCATTCTTTGACCCTCAATTTGAAGGACCCCATTGCATGTTCTATAATTTAAAGGGCTTCTCCTGTTTTCATCACAGTGTACTTTCTTTATCAGGATCACAACATCGCTTGATCAGTATTCGCTGGAGTTACTGCCTTTGACATTCAATCATCGGGGACCATACCGGACCTGAATTCTCACCGTATCACTGAAACATACTTCCTTTTTCCGAATATGAGCCCAACTGCAGATAGTTGCTCCCAGTCTGTGTTTGCCAGGTGCTGTATCATGATCGTGATAATGCCCAGTGACAGTGATATTCTAATGATTAGGGGGATTCCCGAAATTTGGAATCTTCACTTCTGCACTACCCTTATCTCTTTCCAAAATAACTCTGACAATTAGAGTTATGCCCACTATCCCCAAAACGCTACAAAAATCATTGTGTGTGTCATCTTGCCCAGCACCTACAGCTCACAATGTCTGTAACTTCCAGCCCTTAACGAGGGCTCCAAACATCGGCTAACAAGACATGATATAGATACAGTGTTGGAGGGGGAGCTGAGTACAGACACACCCAAGGCTAAATCACCACTCCGACTGTAAGTTCTGTTGTACTAAGACTCACTACTCTGCAACACTGTATCTGTGGCATGTCTTGTGGACAGGTATCTTCAATAGTTTGTAACTACTATAACAGTTTCATTCCCTATAACCTCCTCCCTTCCCGATAGTCCCTACACATATTTGAAATATACTGCATTCCAGACTACCATCCCTATCGCTGTAACTTGTTTCAGTGTCTATACCATGCTTTATCTCTTTAAAAATCACACAACACCAGTTTATAGTCCAACAGGTATAATTGGAAGCACACTAGCTTTCGGAGCGACTCCTTCATAGTCACCTGATGAAGGAGCGTCGCTGCGAAAGCTAGTGTGCTTCCAATTAAACCTGTTGGACTATAACCAGGTGTTGTGTGATTTTTAACTTTGTACACCCCAGTCCAACACCGGCATCTCTAAATCATACCTTATCTCGGTAGTCTCCTCCTCCATTAACAGGAGACAGGGTCATTCAGCACGGAAACGGTTCCTTCGATCCAACTAGTCCATGCTGAACAGAGTCCCTGAATGATTCACGTTTCCCTGCATTTGACACAAATCCCTTCAAACGTTCTCCTCTCTCTGTACCTGCCCAAATGTCTTTTACATATTGTTGTTGTTGTTGTTGTTGTTGTTGTTGTACATTTCTCTACCACTTCCCCCAGAAGCTCATTGCATACCTGCACCATCCTCTGTGTGAAAAATCTTCTCCTCCGATCGCTTTTTCAGTATTTCTTTCCCATCTCACACTTATGCCTTCTAGAAGACAGAACATAGAACATGGAAGCGCGGTACAGGCCCTTCGGCTCTCGATGTTGCGCCAACCTGTAGAACCAATGTGAAGTCCATCTAACCTTCTCTATTCCATTCTTATCCATATGCCTGTCCAATGACCGTTTAAATGCCCTTAAAGTTGGCGCGTCTACTACTGTTGCAGGCAATGCATTCCATGGCTCTACTATTCTGAGTAAAGAACCTACCTCTGGCATCTATCCCATATCTATTAATTAATATTAATATTAATTGCTACCTTAATTTCAAGCTATCTCACTTCGTGCTCGGTATCGCCATCCGAGGGAAACGTCTCTCACTGTCTAACCTATGTAACCCTCTGATAATCTTATATGTCTCAATTAAATGGCCTCAAATTTCTTCTCGCGAACAAAAGCAGATTCTAGTCCCTCAGCCTTCCTCATAAGACCTTCCCTTCAGACTTGGTAAAATCCTAGTAACTCACCTCTGAACCTTTCCAAATCTTTCACATCCGTCCTCTAATACGGTGACCTGAGCCATAGGCAATACTCCAAATGTGGACGCACCAGGGTTTTGTACAGCTGCAGAATTATCTCATGGTTCCGAAATTTAATGATTGTACCAATAAAAACTCATGCGCCGAATGCCTTCTTAACAACCCTATCAACCTGCGTGGCAACTTTCAAGGATCTATGTACATGGACAGGGAGATGTCTCTGTTCACCTACACTACCAAGAATCTTACCATATCCCAGTACTCTGTGTTTCTGTTACTTCTTCCAAAGTGAATCATCTCACACTCTCAGTCCAGTTCTGCAGATTATCTAGACTTTTCTATAACCTACAACATTCTTCGTCACTATTCACAACTCTACCGACCTGAGTGTTATCCGCAAATTTGCTAACATATCCTTCAATGCCTTTCCCAAGTCATTTATATAAATGACAAACAATAGTGGTTCCGAAACAGATCGTGGCAGTTCCAACTAGTAAGTGAACTCTAGCATGAGTATTTCCCTTCAACCACGACCCTCTGTCTTCGTTCAGCGAGCCAATTATCCAATCCTCACAGCGAAATCACCCTCAATCCCATGCCTTTGTATTGTTGGCAATAGCCTACCGTGGGGAACCTTAACAAGCACCTTACTGTAATCCGTATGCGCACCAACTGCTTTACCCTCATCCTCCTCTTTGGTCACCATCTCAAAGAACTCAATATGGTTTGTGAGGCATGTCCTACCCTTTAGAAAACTGTGCTGACTCTCCCTAATCAACTTATCCATCTCCTGCTGATTATAAATGCTCGCTTTTACAAGCCTTTCCAACACTTTACCCAGAATCGAAGTAAGGCTCACAGCTCTATAATTACCAGGGTTGTCTCTATTCCCCTTCTTGGACAAGGGGACAACATTTGCTGTCCACCAGCCTTCTGGCACTATTCCTGTACACAATGATGTCTTAAAGATCAAAGCCAAAATCTTGGCAATTTCCTTCCTGGCTTTCCAGAGTCCAAGGATAAATCCCATCTGGCCCAGGGAACTGTTTTTTTAAACTTTCCAGAATTGCTAACACCTTCTCCTTCTGCAGTTCAATCCCATCTAGTTATGGACTCCACTACCCTGGGGTAAAGACATTGGCTAATCACCTTACCTGTACTCCTCATGGTTTTCTAAACCTTTATAAGGTCACCCCTCAGCCACCTACGCACAATGGAAATGCGAAAGACAATAATAAAAATATTTCTGCTCATGTCCCTGCCACTACTTTGTCACAATATTCTGGGATACGCTTGTTTTGGATCTAGCACTTTCTGTACCTTTGTGTTCTAAGACCTCTACTGTAATGGGGACTCTTTACAAGTCATCACTGTTTATTCCCTTTGTTTCCTCGTCTTTGTCCACTGTACGTTCTGACATGAAATGCTCATTTAGGGTCTCGCCCATCTCCTGTGGTTCCACACATGGATGGTCACATTAATTAAATGTTCGACCCCCAGTTAATCTTCTGCTGTTAATATACTTGTAGACTGTCTTTGGATTTTCCTCAGCCTGATCTGCCAACGCTTTCTATGGTCCCCTTTGGTCCTTCCTAATTTCCCTCTTAAGTGAATTACTCCACCCGCAATGTTTATGACACGTGCCCCCTTTTTCTTGACCAGAGACTTAATAACCCCAGTCATCCAGTGTTTCCTACTTGTGATCGGCATTGTCCTTCACACTAACAGGAATATGCTGGCCCTGAACTCTCATTTTATCTCCCTTTTGAATGCTTCCCACCTGCCTGACGTCCTTTACCTGTGAATACCCTCAATAATCAATTCTTAAAACCTCTTGACAGGTGGGAGATTTGCCAGTGTTATGCAGAGAGGATTTAAACTAGTTTGGCAGGGTTTTTGGACTCTGAATAAGAGAGGTACCATCGACCAGTCAAGGGAAAAATGCATCAGCCATCAAGAGCAAGTTTCCTATCCAGAATATCCCGGGGCACAGTCAAGGGAGGGAAAAGACTTCTGGTTTAAAGGGCATTCATTTCAACGCACGAGGCCTGACTGGTAAGGCAGACAAGCTCAGATCATGGATTAGCTCTGGAGACTGGGATATTATAGCCATAAAAAAACATGGCTGAGAGAAGGGCTGGACTGGCAGCTCAGTGTTCCACGATACAGAAGCTACAGGTGGGACAGAAGGACAAGTAAGTGAGGAGGGGGAGCTGCCCTTGTGATAAGGGAGGATATAACAACAGTGATTAGGATACTTTTTCGACGTGATAAAATGAGGTTATATGGTGAGAAGTAGGAAACCTAAAGGGGATGGTCAGTCTGTTGGGATGGTGTTCTCGACCCCCAAATAGCCAGCGGGTACTACAGGGGCAGATGTGTAGAGAGATTGCAGGTACCTATAGAAATAGTAGGATAGTATTGGTTTGAGATTTTAACTTCCCCTCGATTGACTTGGCCACCCAGAGTGTAAAAGGCCCGTATGGAGTGGAATTTGTCAAATGTGTCCAAGAAATTTTCCTAAATCAATATGTAGAGGGCCACACTCTACTCAGGCGGGTGCAACACTGGACCTGTCCTCAGAAAACGAGGTCAGGCAAGTGACTGAAGTGTCAGTCGGAGAGCACTTTGAGTCCAGTGAACACAACTGTCTTAGTTTTAACAAAGTTATCGAAAAAGATCAGACAGGTCCACAGATTAATGTCTTTAACTGGAGCGGGGACAGGTTTGGGGTCATGAGGCAGGATCGAGCAGGGTTCGATTGGGTGAATTAAAAATCACACAACACCAGGTTATAATCCAACAGGTTTATTTCAAAGCACTAGCTTTCCAATCGCAGGTGATCAGCCTAAAAGATAAACCTTCCACTAAATTTGTTTGTTATTACATTCCATGACACTGCAATCCTGTTGCTATACATTCTGTGCCTTATGATTGTGCTCCACAACCACCTGATGAAGGAGCAGCGCTCTGAAACCTAGTGCCTCTAAATAAACCTGCTGGACTGTCAAGCTGGTGTTGTGTGATTTTTAACTTTGCCCCCCACCACCCCCCCCCCCTCCCCGTCCAACATAGGCTCCTCCACATCATGCTCCCATCAACTGGGTGAGTCTGTTTGGAGGAAATGGAATGACGGACAAATGGGAGGCTTTTAAAAGTGTGATCTCAAGAATCCAGGGCCAATGTGTCCCCGTTAGAGTGAAGGGAAAAGTTGGCAGGTTTAGCTATCCCTGGCTCATGAGGGATATTGACGCTCTGTTCAAGAAAAAAGAAAATTGCATACATTGTCTTCAATGTTTCCGTATCTCCGTAAACTATTCCCGTCCTAAAGACAATATCACTCACTGGAGACTCGACAAGCCTTTCAGGTGCCTGCAGCATTCCCGGTCTGCAGAACCCAGTGAAAGCCTGTAATTCTCCCGATCCAGTTCCGACAAGACTCACTGCATGTGTGACATCCTCCTGTCGCCAACACCCACCCTATCAATGTAAGTTCCTCCTGTATTGCAATGCATTTACTCATCTCCATAACCTTCTCCAGCTCATATACCCCTATCTGTGAAAATGTCACCCTCCCCTACAACCCTTCCCACTTTGACCAAATTGGAGGAGGTAACAAATGCTCTCTTTTCTTTGAAACTGGCTCCAACCAAAAGTACTGTCCTTCTGGAAAATCTGTCAGACTCCACACCCTCCATGTCTAAATAATCTGCAGAAGTAAACCTTCCTATATCTATAAACATCTTCAGTCACGACTACCCTCCATCTCTGTTTGGTCCTCCAGTCAATGCAACCAACTTTATCTCTGCAATCTGTTCCATTCACCACACTCTGGGGGAAAAAGCTTCTTGCTGTCCACCCTGTCTGTACATGCCATGATTTTGTAGACCTCAATCAGGTCCCCAGTCAACCTTTCTCTTTCTAATGAAAATAATCCGAATCTATTCAAACTTTCTTCAAAGCTAGCCCCTTCCATACCAGACAACATCCCGGTGAACCTCCCCTGTACCCTCTCCAATGCATCCACACCCTTTTGTTAATGTGGTGAGCAGAAATGTACGTAATATTCCAAATGTGGTCGAAGCAAAGTCCAATACAACTGTAACATGACCTGCCAACTCTTTTACTCATTATCCCCTCCAGTGAAAGAAAGCATGTCGTATGCCGCCTTGACCACTTTACTGACCTGCATTGTCACCTTCAAGGAACAATTGACCTGAATATCCAGATCTCTCTGTACGTCAGATTTCCCCAGGACTTTTCCATTTAGTTTGCTCTTGAATTGGATCTTCTGAAATTTGCACAGATTGAACTCCCCATCTGCCATATCTCTGCCCATCTCTTCAATCTATACACTGCTGTATTCTCTAACAGTCCCCTTCACTGTCTGCTATTCCGCCAATCTTAGTGTCATCTGCAAACTTGCTAATCAGGCAACCGATATCTTCCTCCAAATCATTTAATTATATCACAAACAACAGTGGACCCAGCACGGATCCTCGTGGAACGCCACAGGGCACAGGTCTCCATTTTGAGAAATTCATTTTACTCTCATCCATTTGCATATGCAAAAGTTAATTAAATATCCCTAATGTAACTGTCTCTACCACCAACACTGTCAGTGCATTCCACATACCCACCACTCTCTGTGTAACGTACCTACCTCTGACATCTCCCATAAACCTTCCTCCAATTACCTTAAACCTATGCCCCAAGGTTATAGCCATTTTCACAATGCGAACATTCTCGGGCTATCCACTCTGTCTGCCTCTCATCATCTTGTACACCTCTATCAAGTCAGCTCTCATCCTTTTTCATTCCAATGAGAAAAGCCCTGGATTCCCCAACATTTCTCCATTAGATCTGCCCTCCAATCCAGAAATCATCCTGATGAATCTCTGATGCACCCTCTTCAAAGCTTCCACATCTTTCCTATAATGAGGCGACCGGAACATAACACAATATTCCAAATGTGGACTAACCAGGGCTGTATGGAGCTGCAGCATAACCTCACAGGTCTTAAACTCCATCCCCCTGCTCATGAAAGCTAACACATCACACGCCTTCTTACCACGCCTATCAACATGGCTGGCATCTTTGAAGGATCTATGGACGTGGACCCCATGAAACTTCTGTTGCTCCACACAACCAAGACTCCTGCCTTTAATCAAGTAAAGGTTTTCTGCAGAATCCTTCAATCTTTAACCCTCCCTGTTTTGGTACCTTGCTCCAAAACTCATAAACTGTGAAGCGTCTTCCCAACTCTATAATCCTCCTTAGCTCTGTAACCTCCTTTATTGATGTGAACCCTCAAAACTACCAAAGCCAATTTTAGCCACTTCAATATTACTAATACCTGCAAAACCCTCCAATCCTGATATTCCTCCCTAACTCTGGAACCCTCACCATCCTCCAGTACCCTTCTGGGGAAAATTGCAGAGGAAGGAAGAGTTGTAGAGTCCGGGTCATGTTGCGGAGGTAGGAAGGGCAGCAGAACCTGGAGGATGGTACAAATGTAGGAAGGGACGGGGATCCTTCAGGAGGTTAGAGGTAGCAGGATTCATATAACCTGCAGGATGGGACCGAGACTGCGTTGTGGAACCTGAAGGATATTTTAGGCTGAATGAATCTTTTTTTTTTATTAGACTATTGGGCCGATCTTGATGACCTAATTTTGCCGATGTTTACCAGAATTGGCTGTGCACAGCTTCCGATTCCCAGGCTGGGAAATGTGGGTTCAGATGTGAATCTATTTGCCCATTCTGTCTGTGTGCCTGACACTGACCTGGTGCTGCTCTAATAGAAAGTACTCTCCGTGTATCTGGTAAACTCCAGATCGACAGGACTTACCAGAGCTCACCTCACCAAAGCCTTCGTTTAGAATGTTCTTCTTTTTTATTATTTTCAAGTGACAGTTTCATGAGATGCAGGAATTGGGGTGATTCCATGTTAAGAGAATGAAACGTTTATGATTGGAGATTGGGAAGCCTTCAAAAATGAGATAACGGCTTTCTAGAGACAATACATAGTATGCCTGTTAGGGTGGAAGGAAATGCTGGGGGTGTAGGGTATGCTGCATGACGTGAGAATGAAGATTTTGGTTAAGAAAATGAAGGAAAAAATTGTCAGGTATAGACATGAGAAATCAAGTGAATTCTCAGAATATAAAGGCAGGAGGAGTATACTTCAGAGGGAAATCAGAAGGGTAAAAAGGGGACATGAGATAGCTTTGACAAATAGTGTTAAGGAGAATCCAAAGGGTTTTTTATAAATACATAAACGACAAGAGGGTAACTCGGGAGAAAATAGAGCCCCTCAAAGATCAGCAAGGCAGCCATTGTGTGCAGCCGGAGGAGATGGTGGCGATACTATATAAGTATTTTGCATCAGTGTTTACTGTGGCGAAGAAAATGGAGGATACAGAATGTGGGGAAGGAGATGGTGACGTCTTGAAAAGCGTCCATATCGAAGAGGAGGAGGTGCTGGATGTCTTGAAATGCATAAAAGCGCATCAATCCCCAGGCTCTGATCAGGTGTACCATGGAAACTGTGGGAAACTAGGGAAGTGACTGATGGGGCCTTTGCGGAGAAATTTGTATCATTGATTATCACAGGTGAGGTGCTTGAAGACTGGAGGTTGGCTAACGTGGTGCCACCATTTAAGAAATGTGGTAAGGGAAAGCTAGGGAACTACAGACTAGTGAGCCTGACATCAGTAGTGGGTAAATTGTTGAAGGGAATCCTGCGAGATAGGATTTACATGTATTTAGAAAGGCAAGGAATGACTAGGGATAGTCAGCATGGCTTTGTGTGTGGGAAATCATGTCTCAAAAAATTGATTGCGTTTTTTGAAGAAGTAACAAAAAGGATTGATGAGGGCCAATCATTGGATGTGATTTCTATGGACTTCAGTGAGGTGCTTGAAATAGTTCCTCATGGGAGATTGGTTAGCAAGGTTAGACCTCATGGAATACAGGGAGAACTGGCTGTTTGGATACAGAACTGGCTCGAAGGTAGAAGACAGAGGGTGGTGGCGGAGGGTTGCGTTTGTGGGCGGCACGGTGGCACAGTGGCACAGTGGTTAGCACTGCTGCCTCACAGCGCCAGAGACCCGGGTTCAATTCCTGCCTCTGGCGACTGACTGTGTGGAGTTTGCACGTTCTCCCTGTGTCTCTGTGGGTTTCCCCCCACAGTCCAAAGATGTGCAGGTCAGGTGAATTGGCCATGCTAAATTGCCCGTAGTGTTAGGTAAGGGGTAAATGTAGGGGTATGGGTGGGTTGCGCTTCAGCGGGTCGGTGTGGACTTGTTGGGCCGAAGGGCCTGTTTCCACACTGTAATGTAATCTAATCTAATCACACAGAAGGACGATGGTGTGCCACAAAGATCGGTGCTGGTGTCACTATGTTTCGTCATTATATTAATGATTTTGACATGAACAGAGGAGGTACAGTTAACAAGTTTGCATATGACGCCAATATTTGAGATATAGTGGGTAGTGAAGAAGGTTACCGCAGATTACAACGGGATCTGGATCAGATGTGCAAATGGGCTGAGGAGTGACAGATGGAGTTTAATTTCGATAAATGTGAGGTGCTGCATTTTGGGAAAGCACATCTGAGCAGGACTTGAACACTTAATGTGAAGGTCCTAGGGAATGTTGCTGAACAAAGAGACATTGGAGTTCATAACTCCTTGAAAGTAGAATCGCAGGTAAGCGGATAGTGAAGACGGTGTTTCGTATGCTTTCCTCTATTGTTCATAGCATTGATTATAGGAGATTGGGGGTCATATTACAGCTGTACAGCACACTGGTTAGGACACTTTTGGAATATTGCGTGCATTTTTGGTCTTTTTCCTATTGGAAGGATGTTGTGAAACTTGAACGTGTTTAGAAAGATTTTACAAGAATGTTGCCAGGGTTGGAGGATTTGAGCTATCGGGAGAGGCTGAAATGACTGAGACTGTTTTCCCTGGAGCGTCAGAGGCTCAGGGGTGATATTCTTGAGGTTTATAAAATCATGAGGGTCATGGATAGGATAAACAGACAAGGTCTTTTCCCTGGGGTGGTGGAGACCAGAGCTGGAGTGTGGTTATGTATGGAATGTACTGCCAGAGGAAGTGATGGAGGCTGGTACAATTGCAGCATTCAAAAGGCATCTGGATTGTATATGAATAAAAAAGGGTTTAGTGGGATATGGGCCAAGATGGGACGAGATTATGATAAAATATCTGGGTGGCGTGGACGAATTGGACAGAATGGTCTATTTATGTGCTGTACGTCTCTAGGACTCTCTGGGTCTAAATGTTTTCCACTGTTCATTTACAGACTGACATTTCAGTCTGTTTCCCCTGTTTACCTTGGTCATTTCTCTCTCAAAATCATGTAATTGGCTTTGTTACTGATGTTCGGGTGTGCTATATGGTCACTTTAAATTGTCATAATCTCTTTGAACTCCGATATAATTTCTTGGAGGATCTCGGTATGATATTACTCATTCACTCAGCTTCGGTCGATCTGAGATAGTTACATCCCTAGCTATTTGCACAATGTGTTAATCAAAGAAACACTGACAAAAATATTCAATGAGGATCTCGGATAATATCATCCTGCCAATGTGTCTGTCCCAGATTATACAAAGATTGAAGTCTTCAAAAATTATCTCACCACCTTTGCTACAAATTCTAATGAAATCATGTTTAATGCAGGGATGAGCAATGAAATACTGCAAGGCAGCATAAAAACTGTTCTCCTGCTTGTGTTTTTGACACACAGCATCCAGAATTTGCATTCAGGCTGATTCAGCTGCATAATCTGAGGCCAAATGCTTTCTCTGTTATACCTTTGTTATCCACTAGTGTCAGGGTTCCCATCTTGCTTTTCCATATTTATGTTCCACCTTTTGTTCAACCTGTAACCACGTCTGTCTGGTGACTAAGTCTCATTTTTCTCTGTGCCACAAGTCTATTACCTTATTGTAGATACTTTGCCCATTCCAAAAAAATGATAATTTCCTCTTTCCCACAATGTCCTGTCACAAACCGATTCATTGATGTACAGTTTTCGTTAATCTCTGTCACTTCCTGTTCCTTTCTGCTTGTCTTCAGCCACGTTCCCATGCTGTTCTGAGGCTTCACATTTTCCCTTTGGATTTGGAAAGCTCCTTTGACCTGTACCCTGTCCCTGCACCCTCCATGTCAGTTTAAAATCCTATCCATAAACCTACCAACATGACTGACCAGGACACTGGTCCCACCAGTGTTAGTTTTAATTCACTCGTGAGACAGCAGAGAGCGGCGCGAGCTGGGCGGAAGTGAGGTTGGAGCGCAGAGCTGGTCGGCAAGGTAAGTGATCGATATTTGAGTGGGTGTGTTCTAGGTAGGAAGGGGGTGGGGAGGTTATTCAAGAGCTCAGGTAGTTAGGCTGGAAGCGAAAAGTTAGGACAGACAGAGTCGTCATCTCTGGGGTGTTGCCGGTGCCACGTGACATTGAGGCAAGGAATAGGGAGAGAGTGCAGTTGAACACGTGGCTGCAAGGATGGTGTAGGAGGGAGGGCTTCAGGTATTTGGACAATTGGAATGCATTATGGGGAAGGTGGGACCTGTACAAGCAGGACGGGTTGCACCTGAACCAGAAGGGCACCAATATCCTGGGAGGTAGGTTTGCTAGAACTCTTCGGGGGGATTTAAACTAATTTGGCAGGCGGATGTGATCCGGACTTGTAGTCCAGCAAGTAGGCTAGCTGTTTGTCAGGATGTCCAAGAATGTAGGGAGGCTGTGGAGAAGGTAGCACTGACAGGGAATACTTGCGGACACAGAGATGGGTTCAAGTGCATATACTTCAACGCAAGGAGTATCAGATATAAGGTGGTTGAACTTAAGGCGTGGATCGGTACCTGGGACTACGTTGTTGTGACCATCACAGAAACGTGGATAGAAAAGGGACAGGAATGGTTGTTGGAAGTTCCTGGTTACAGATGTATCAGTATGATTAGGGAGGATGGTAAAAAATTAGAAATGGTATAACGGCTGCAGAAAGGCAGTTCGAGAGGGATCTGCCTTTGGAGGTAGTATGGGCTGAAGTCAGAAATAGGAAAGGTGCAGTCACCTTGTTGGGTGTTTACGAGAGGCCCCCCAATAGCAGCAGAGATGTGGAAAACAGATTGGGAAACAGATTTTGGAAAGATGCAGAAGCTAAAGAGTAGTAGTCATGGGCGATTTCAACTTCCCAAATATTGATTGGAAGCTCTTTAGATCAAGTAGATTGGATGGGGCGGTATTTGTGCAGTGTGTCCAGGAAGCTTTTCTAACTCAGTATGTAGATTGTCCGACCAGAGGGGAGGCCATATTGAATTTGGTACTTGGCAACGAACCGGGGCAAGTGATGGTCTTGTTAGTGGGTGAACATTTTGGTGATGTTGACCACAATTCTGTGACTTTCACCTTGGTTATGGAGAGAGATAGGTGCGTGCAGCAGGGTAGGTTATACAATTGGGGGAAGGGTAAATACGATGCTGTAAGATAGGATCTGAGGAGCATAAGTTGGGAGCGTAGGCTGTCAGGGAAGGATGTCGTGGAAAGGTGGAACATTTTCAAAGAACAGATGCGACGTGTCCTTGATATGTATGTACCTGTCAGACAGGAAAGAGATGGTCGTGTGAGGGAACCTTGGTTGACGAGGGAGGTTGAATGTCTTGTAAAGAGGAAGAAGGAGGCTGACATAAGTTTGAGGAAACAGGGTTCAGACAGAGCAGTGGAGGGATACAGGATAGCCAGAACGGACCTGAAGAAAGGGATTAGGAGTGCTAAGAGAGGGCATGAAAAATCTTTGGCGGATAGGATCAAGGATAACCCCAAGGCATTTTATGCGGATGTGAGAAACATGAAAATTACGAGAACGAGGGTAGGTCCGATCAAGGACAGTAGTGGGAGACTGTGTATTGAGTCGGAAGAGATAGGAGAGGTCTTGAATGAGTACTTTTCTTCAGTATTTACGAACGAGAGGGACCGTATTGTTGAAGAGGAGAGTGTGAAACGGACTGGTAAGCTAGAGGAGATACTTGTTAGGAAGGAAGATGTGTTGGACATTTTGAACAACTTGAGGATAGACAAGGCCCCCCCCGGCCTGACGGGATATATCCTAGGATTATGTGGGAAGTAAGAGAGGAAATTGCAGTACCGTTGGCAATTATCTTTTCGTCTTTACTGTCAACGGGGGTGGTACCAGGGGGCTGGAGAGTGGCGAATGTTGTGCCCCTGTTGAAAAAAGGGAATAGGGATAACCCCGGGAATTACAGGCCAGTTAGTCTTACTTCGGTGGTAGGCAAAGTAATGGAAAGGGTACTGAGGGATAGGATTTATGAGTATCTGGTAAGGCACTACTTGATTAGGGACAGCCAGCACGGATTTGTGAAGGGTAGGTCTTGCATTACAAGTCTTATTGAATTCTTTGAGGAGGTGACCAAGCATGTGGATGAGGGTAGAGCAGTGGATGTAGTATACATGTATTTTAGTAAGGCATTTGAGAAGTTTCCCCATGGTAGGCTTATGCGGAAAGTCAGGAGGGATGGGATAGAGGGAAATTTGGCCAATTGGATAGAAAACTGGCTAACCGGTCGAAGTCAGAGAGTGTTGGTAGATGGCAAATATTCAGCCTGGAGCCCAGTTACAAGTGGAGTTCCGCAAGGATCAGTTCTGGGTCCTCTGCTGTTTGTAATTTCTATTAATGACTTGGATGAGGGAGTCGAAGGGTGGGTCAGTAAATTTGCAGATGATACGAAGATTGGTGGAGTTGTGGATGGTGAGGAGGGCTGTTGTCGGCTGCAAAGGGACTTAGATATGATGCAGAGCTGTGCTGAGGTGTGGCAGATGGAGTTCAACCCTGCCAAGTGTGAGGTTGTCCATTTTGGAAAGACAAATAAGAATGCAGAATACAGGGTTAGTGGTAGGGTTCTTAGTAAGGTGGAGGAACAGAGGTATCTTGGGGTCTATGTCCATAGATCTTTGAAAGTTTCCACCCAGGTGGATAGAGCTTGTAAGAAGGCCTATAGTGTATTAGCGTTCATTAGCAGAGGGATTGAATTCAAGAGTCGTGAAGTGATGTTGCAGCTGTACAGGACTTTGGTTAGGCCACATTTGGAGTACTGTGTGCAGTTCTGGTCGCCTCAGTTTAGGAAAGATGTGGAAGCTTTGGAGAGAGGGCAGAGAATATTTACCAGGATGTTGGCTGGAATGGAGAATAAGTTGTACGAGGATAGGTTGAGAGTGCTAGGCCTTTTCTCGTTGAAACGGCGAAGGATGAGGGGTGACTTGATAGAGGTTTATAAGATGATCAGAGGAATAGATAGAGTAGACAGTCAGAAACTTATTCCCCGGGTACAACAGAGTGTTACAAGGGGACATAAATTTAAGGTGAAGGGTGGAAGGTATAGGGGTGATGTCAGGGGTGGGTTCTTTACCCAAAGAGTGATGGGGGCATGGAATTCGCTGCCTGTGGTTGTGGCAGAGTCAGAATCATTGGTGACCTTTAAGCGGCAATTGGATAGGTATATGGATGGGTGCTTAAGCTTGGACAAATGTTCGGCACAACATCGTGGGCCGAAGGGCCTGTTCTGTGCTGTTTGTTCTATGTTCTATGATCTATATTGCTGTCCCTGGCTGGCCATCATCGCATGGCCACCCTGACCAGCCTTCGAGCTGAGTGGCTTGCCAGACCATTACAGAGGGCATTTGAGAGTCAATCCCATTGCTCTTGTCTGGATTCATATGTAGTCTAGTCCGGCAGCCTATAACAGATTTCCTTACTAAAAGGGTGTTAAGTAGTCAGATGGGTATCCCTGCTACCGGCATTAAATTCTGGATGAACAGTCTAGTGAGAGTAACATGAGGCCATTGCCTGGCCCACTGATAGCTCACTCATCCCTGAGTACTGATCCCAGTGCACCTTCTTGCTGACCGTGATTTGATCCTGATAACTTCCTGCACTCTGGTGATATCACACAGTCTCTCACCATGTGATATGTGTCACTGTGAGGGTTTAATTGATGCCGGTGACTCCACCTTTTCCAGCTACTCCAGATCCTGAACCAACAGAATTCTCCACTCCAGGGAGACGCAGCAGCACAGACGAGGGATGGAGACTGGCATTTTCCAGGTCTCTGTGGGACTCGGTGCCATTCTCCATGTTTAACCATCACTGCATCAGTCTGATTTCCCATTCTGTTCATTTCGCTGTCTCCTGTAGGTACTCAGTATGCTCCTGAGTCAGCAGAATTCCCAATTCCTGTTTCGTCCATCACCACACTGAAGACAGTTGGTCAGCCAGAGAGATGGAGAGTGAGATCTGGAGCCTTCAGTAAATCCTGCAGTGAGGTAAGATCACTCACAGTGAACAGCGCAGAGTGTATTTAATACATCGAACTTTGGTCCAGAAGACATGACACAGATACAGTGTTGAACACGAACACAGAGCATGCTGGTCCCAGGCTCAATCCCCAACCTCTTGGTTACTTACATCTCTGCTATACGGAGCCTTCCTGTGTCAATATAGGAAGTTGACAGTTATCAATTCAGGCCTGTGCTGTCTTAGTGAGGATCAGTACAACAGAGGGGAATGCTGGCCACCCTCAAGGAGATGGTATTGAACCCTGGGATCTTTCTGTTCTATATTCACATATTGTCTCTTGTCATTTGATAGAATCACACAGGAAGGAAACATGCCTTTCGGTCCAACTCATTTCTGCCAGTGTCTGGAATACATGTAATTCCCAGAAAATTTCCTGTTTCTATAACCTCCACCCCTCCCATATACCCGCTGTATATTTGAAACCTACACCAATGCTGACGACTCTCCCTGTGTGTAAATTGCTCCAGTGTCGATAACATGCCCATTCTCACTAATCTCATCCTTCACTCAGTACAATAATTCCTATTTCTGTAGTCTTGCACAATACTTACGTGCCCCCTTCTCTGTACACTCCTCCAGCCTGGACCAAAATACCCTTCTGTGTACCTTCCTCAAGCCCCAAGAGAACATAATATCACTGTAACCTTCTGCAGGCCCTATAACACTCCTACCTACTGGCCTATAGCACCACATGATCTCAGTAACCTTCTCCCAACCTTACTGAGTTCCTTATCTGCATAAACACCTCCAGACGCTTTTCAAGCCACAACAGCACTCCATATCTCTGTTTGCTCCTCCACTCCCTAAAGTACTCCAGCACCTCAAACATTGTCTCTGTGTAATTCTGCAATTTGGGGCAGCACGGTGGCTCAGTGGTGAGCAATGCTGCCTCACAGCGCCAGGGACCCGGGTTCGATTCCAGCGTTTGGTGACTGTCTGTGTGGAGTTTGCACATTGTCCCTGTGTCTGCGTGGGTTTCCTCCGACACTCCAAAGATGTGCAGGTCAGGTGAATTGGCATTCTAAGTTGCCCATAGTGTTAGGTGCATTGTCAGAGAGAAGTAGGTCTGGGTGGGTTACTCTTTGGTGGGTCGGTGTGGACTTGTTGGGCCGAAGTACCTGCTCCCATGCTATAGGGTTCCTAATCTAAACTCTCCCTCTGCGTTCCATATTATTGTCCATAAATATATCCCTCTATCCATAAACAGCCCCAAACCCTTCAAACCTCCAAGTCTGTGTGAACTCCAACAGCTCCAACATCCCTCCTTCACTGTGTCACCTTTTCCAGTCCTGAAACACTCTGAAAATGTGGACATCCTACAATCCTCCCTATCTGCATAATCCTCTCAGGGCCCTGCAACACCCTCGATCTGTGGAAACAACTCCAATGCTTGTAACTCTCCAGATCAGTTTCTACAAGACTTACTATCTATGTAACATCCTCCCGTCACTATCACCAACCCTGTCAATGTAAGCTCCTCCAGTCTCCCCATCAATCTAATCATCTCCATAACCTTCTCCAGCTCTTACACCCCTATCTGTGTAAACGTTACACTCCCCTACAACCATCCCTAAAGCAGAACCCCCCTCCAGTGTCTGCAATACTCCTTATCTGTGTTAGTGTCTCCGGGCTCTATTGCTGTTCCTATCTCTGTAAGCTCTGACAGATTGTCCAGCTTTCTGGTCCATATAATTTCCAGAACCTCAGCATCTGACATCAACAAATGAATTCATTAACTACAGCCTTCCATATCTCTGTTCATCCCTCAATTCCATACAACTTCATAGTCTCTGTAAATAGCACCATTCCATAAAATACTCCCTGTCTGCGTAAGCTACGCCAATCATATACTGAGAAGCCTCACTGTCCTTATGATCACCTATGGTCCCTTCAGATCTCCCTGTATCTTCCCTGACTCCAATGAATTCAGCTCATCTCATGTTATAACTCCTCTAACTCATATGTTACTCCCCATCTCTGTGATATTCTTCAGTTACTGCAATTCTAACTCTTTATCTCCAGAGCTTCCAATCCTCCTGATCGATGTAAAGTTATTGATCTCCTACAGCATGTTTAACACCTGTAGCAGCCTCCAACTCCTCAATGCATCCTGTTGCTGTAACCTTCTCAAATACTACAACTCACTGTCTTTGTAATATCTTCCAGTATCTGCAACCCTTTTGATTTCTGTAACCTCCTCCAGAACAGCACTCCACATCTCTGTGTAACTGATGGGAATGCTGCAAACCTGCCTTCACAGTCCTCAGTAACTCTCTGAACTCCTGCAGTCCTATAACCCTAAGTATCTCTGGCTCCTCCAATCCCTACAGTTCTCTCTGGCTGTGTGAACTGATCCAGCCCCTTTAACCCTCCCTATCTCACTCGCTCCTGCAGCTCCAACTATTGTCCATGTTAGTGTAATTCCCAGCACCAACAATCCTCCCGGTCTCTATAAACTCCTGCAGCTCCAACTACCACCCCAATCTGTGTAATCTCTAGTCCATCTAAACCTCCCTTTCTGTAGCTCCAAATACCACCCAATCTGTCTAACCTCCAGTCCCGACAACCTTCCCTTTCTCTAAAATCTTCTATAGTTCCAACTACCAACAATATCTGTGGAATCTCCAGTTCCGACAACCCTCCTAGTCTCTGTATCTCCTGAAACTCTAACGACCACCCCTATCAGAGTAATCTCTAGTCCCTATATTCCTCTTGATCTCTGTAAGTCCTTCGGGACTGATAACCCTGTAACTCTCCTTGACATCTTTTAGCCCGACAACCGATCTGAACTCTAATCACCAACAGTGATCTCAAACCACCCGAACTCTGTAACATCCTCCACTCTATACAACCCAGCTTTTCTCTGTTAGCTTCTCTGGTAACTGTATTCCCCTTCATCTCCAGTTACAGATCTTTGCTCAGGGAAACAATGTCTCAATACCGAATCTGTAAGAACACACGAATCTTCGTTGTATCAATAAATTTGCCTCATTTTCTAAAATTGAATGACTGCAAATTCAACTTTCTCCACCTCTTCTTATCAATATACCTCAATTTTGAAGATCAGCCTGATGAACCTTCTCTGGGCTGCCTCCAATGCAAGAACATTTTTCCCTCCAGATAGGGGACCAAACCTGTTCGCTGTATGCTCAGTGCGGGCTGACTGGAGTCCTCTATAGTTGTTATAAGCCTTCCCTATTTTTTATCTCCATTCCCTTTGGAATCAATGCCAGCATTCCATTTGTCTTCTCTATATCCTGCTTGTACTGTATGCCACCTTTCTGAGATTTATACACAAGGATTTCCAAGTTACTCTGTGATGTAGCTTTCTGCAGTTGATCTGAAGCCAAGATGTGACAGCGATAATCAGGAAAGTGCTGGAATGTATGGTAAACGATATGCCAGAAATGCTAACTGCGCACTTAGAAAAAGCGCAGTCCATTCTACCATCATTTATAGGAGTAAAATTAGGCCATTCGGTCCATCGGGTCTATTCCACGATTCGATTATGGTTGAATTGTTTCTCAACCTCGTTCTCTCACTTACTCCCTGTAACCCTTGATCTCCTTACTCATCAAGAACCTAGCTATCTCTGAATCACTTAGCACCCACAGCCTCATGAGGTAGTGAGTTCTACAGATCCATCACCCTGTGGTTGAATACATTCCTCCCCATCTCCATTCTAAAGGGTCGTCCCTTCACTCTGAAGCTGTGCCCTTGGCCCCTAGTCTCTCCTGCTCATGGAAACATCTTGCCTCCGTCCACTCCATCCAGACCCCTCAGTATTCTGTAAGTTTGAATGAGAATCTGCCGCTGTCTCTGAAACTTCATCAAGTGCAGACCCAGAGACTTCACCTGCTCCTCATATGACACAAATTTCATCCCTGAAATCTTTCTTGGAAACCCATTCCTCGTACCCATTCACTTCCTTTGTCCAGACTCATAATGTATAACGCATGGAGTGCAGTCCCAACACTGACCCCTGCGGAACTCCCCTCATCACCAGTTCCCATTGTGAAAAAGACCCCTTCTTCACACTTTCTGCCTTGTGTAAATCAGACAAATCCTCTATCCATGTTCAGCATGTTGTTCTGACAGGCAAATTTCATTTCACACCCACTGTCGGATTTGAAACTCTTTTGTAATTCTCTGCTCCAAGTTTGTTGTTCCCAATATTTCACACTGCATCCCCATTTTAGTTCAGACAGACAGAGGCCTAAGCCATCTAATGATTTGATCAAGTCTCATTTTAGTCAGGTTCATGGAGGGTTTCTCTCCACAAGGTGAAGTGCATTTTCTCATGATACCATCCCCAATCTGCCCCATGAACTACCTTCCCTGCCAATGTGGTCTTCGTCTCATCTGACACTAGTCGGATGATTTTTTCCCTTTGTCATAACAACTGCCCACTGCCTGGATATCCCAGAATGCACCAGCCTCCCTGTTACAGGGGCAATCGGAAAAAGTCATTATACTCTTGGATTGCTTTCCCGAAACTGGCCTGGACATGGCAGAGGGGGTAAAACTGGGGCATCACTTTGAGACCAAGCCGCTGAGGTTCTGGTGGATGGCATGGTGCACGAAAGGGACATTATCTTCCTCCAGGACTGGCAGGGGAGGCCATGACACAACACCCTGCCAGCTTGGTTGGAGGTTGACCCCTGGGTCAGTGAGGTCTCAGCCTTCTTGGTGAATGCCCAGCAGCGTCGGAAGGAGGTCAGTGACCTTCTCCACGCCACCATGGTAAGTGCCACCATCTGCACTTTGTGACCTCACCCTCACTGTCTCTCTGTTACTGCACCCACCTCCCAAAAAGGCTCATGTTCTCCCACTGTCACTGACTGCAGCAGCACCTTCTCTCGGTCTGTACCAACTGTTACAAACAATTCCACCTCCCTTAATACCGCTTGGTAATTGTCACATTTCGGAAGGAAACACCCCACACGAGAGGAGAAAGAGCCAAGAGGGATAGGGGCTCCCCAGCATTCAGCTCGTCACCCCATCACAAGGGAAGGATCCTGACCCTAACAACCATGAGAGGCTGACTGACCGTGTCCAAGCTCCCGGACTGGGATCTGAGACGCCCATTGACTCACTGCTGGGCACCGTGACTGACTGTGGACAATGATATCAAGCTTCCTGGTTTGTGTCTGTGCTAAATACCAAGATAGTACAGCAGGCGGGTGAGCCTGGTAGCTCTGGCTAAGGGAAAACACTGCTGAGGGCAGGGTAAGGCAAGGCAATAATTATGTGAGTATTCAATTCAATTCAAAGTGAGTGTGTACAAACACCGAATGAGCAGCACAGAGGGACAGGCCATGAGCTGGGTGTGTGTCAATGAGCACAGTGTCCTTGCAGCAGCATTGAGTGCGTGCAAACACGGAGTGAGCAGCCCAGAGTGGCAGTCCATGAGCTGGGTGTGTGTCCCTGAGCACAGTGTCCTTGCAGCAGCATTGCAATGAGAGTTGTTAGTGCACCCTGAGCTGCAGCATTGAAATACAGAAGCGTATTGTCATTGTGTCGGAGATGTGCTGGGATGGCATGGTGGGGCTGGCATGTGACAGATGCCAGCATTGGTGGGTGTGGAGTACATGCAACTTCTGTCTGTGCAGTGTCCCCCGAGATGTTGGTGTCTAATATAGAAGGCCGTCGGAGCGTGGGGCGAGATGGAGTCACCAGTTTCCAGCTCGGACTTTCACGTCCAATTCTCCATATTGATTTTCCCTGCTGTGGGTGGGAGGGTATGAAGCTGCATTTTGTTGAGAGATCCACTGTATGTGGCTGTTGATCATCAGTCATCATTCAGTCAACATCTTGCCACTCTTGCATTCAAATCTTGAGTTAAAGAACAGTTCAGCACAGGAACAGGCCCTTCATCCCAGCAAGCCCACACTGACACATGATGCCGTTCTAAAGTTAAAATAAAAGTTTTTGCTCCGATACCTTCTATGTCATTCTATTTCCTACTTGCTAATACTTGTGCCAACATGTCTCTTAAACCATGCTCTATTGGCTTATTCCCCTCTATCAGTGCATTCCAGGCACTTTCATATTCTGTCTGGAACAGCGAAAAAAAACTTACCTATCACATCTCCTGAACTTTCTCCCTTTTTCCTAAAACCTAACTGTCCTTCTATATATGCCTCTAGATAATTTTGTAAATATCTATCAGGTAGCCCCGTAGCCAATGATGCCCAGCTGCACACAAACCATGTTTGTTCAATATCTCCTTCTGGCTAATTCCCTCCAGACCAGACAACATCCTGGTAAAACTTTTCCATGCCATCTCCAACACTTGCACATCGTTCTGCTGGTGTGGCAACCAGTACTGTACACAATATTCTAAATGTGCCCGAACTAAGTTTCCCTACAACTGCACTTCTGCAAGTTTGCCATCAGTCTTCTTGATCACCCTATCCACCCGTTACCACTTTCAGGGAAATGAGGAGCTGTACCACCAAAATCCCTTTGGATGTTGATGCGGCCAGTAATTTGTCCATCCTCTTTATACTTCTCTCCTGCATTAGACTTTCTAAAACGCATCACGTTGCAACTGCCCAGAAAAAGGTACATCTGTGTTTTTTCTGTCCAAGTCTGCAACTAACCTAAATCCTGCTGTATTCTCTGGCAATCATCCTCATAATTTGCAACTCCGCGAATCTATTTACACATCTCCAGTCACAAAAACACTGTTCCACCACTACTCTGTCTTCTATGACCAAGCAGTTCTCTATTCATCTTACTAACTGACCGCTGATCCCATTTCACTTCATCTTCTGTCTGAGCCTGCCATAAGCAACCAAAAGCAAGGCCTTGCTAAGGTCCAAACGGCCAACATCCAGGCCCATGCCCTCATTAATCAATTTTGTCACTTCCTCAAAATAATCCATCAAGTTTGTGAGACAGGATATTCCCCACATAACTGTGTTGCCTGTTGCTAGTAAGTCCACACGAGAGTACTGTTGGAGCTGCACACATTCAGACAAGTGATTAGTCCATCATATTCCTGATTTGAAACTTGCAGGTTAGATTAGATTCCCTACGGTGTGGAAACAGGCCCTTCAGCCCAGCCAATCCACACCAACCCTCAGAAGAGCAACCCAACCAGATCCATTCGCCTGCCCTAAATTTAACCCTGACTAATGCATCTAACACTGTGGGCAATTTAGTATGGCCAATTCATCTAACCTGTACATCAGTGGGAGAAAACCGGAGCACCTCGAGGAAACGCATGCAGACACGGGAGGAATGTGCAAACTCCACACAGGCACCCAAGGCCGGAATTGAACCTAGGTACTTGTGGTGTAAGGCAGCAGTGCTAAGCACGGAGCTCTTGATAGTTACTGTACAGAGGGAGTCATGTCGGGCCGTGATGGTTACTGCACAGACGGAGGTATGTCGGGCCGTGATGGTTACTGCACAGTGGGAGGTATGACGGGACAGTGATGGTTACTGTACAGTGAGAGGAATGTCGGGCCGTGATGGTTACTGTACAGTGGGAGGTATGTTGGACCATTACGGTTACTGTACAGTGGGAGGTATGTCGGGCCGTGATGGTAACTGTACAGAGGGAGGTAAATCGGGCCGTGATGGTCACTGTACAGTGGGAGGTATGTCGGGCCGTGAAGGTTACTGTACAGTGGGAGGTATGTCGGGTTGTGATGGTTACCGTACAGTGGGAGGTATGTCGGGCTGTGATGGTTACGAAACATTGGGAGAAATGTCGGGCCGTCATGGTTAGTGTACAGCAGGAGGTATGTCGGGATGTGAAGTTTACTGTACAGTGGGAGGTATGTCGGGCCGTGATCGTTACTGTACAGTGAGAGGTACGTCGGGCCGTGATGGTGACTGTACAGTGGGAGGTATGTCGGGCTGTAATGGTTACTGTACAGTGGGAGGTATGTTGGGCCGTGATGGTTACTGTAAAGTGGGAGGTATATCGGGCTGTGATGGTTACTGTACAGGGGGAGGTGTGTCGGGCCGTGATGGTTACCGTACAGTGGGAGGTATATCGGGCCTGATGGTTACTGTACAGTGGGAGGTATGTCGGGCCGTGAAGGTTACTGTACAGTGGGAGGTATGTCGGGTTGTGATGGTTACCGTACAGTAGGAGGTCTCTCGGGCCATGATGGTTGCTGTACAGTGGGAGGTATGTCGGTCTGTGATGGTTACTGAACATTGGGAGAAATATCGGAGCGTGATGGTTACTGTACAGTGGGAGGTATGTCGGGCCGTGATGGTTACTGTACAGTGGGAGGCATGTCGGGCTGTGATGGTTACTGTACAGTGGGATGCATGTCAGGCTGTGATGGTTACTGTACAGTGGGAGGTATGTCGGGCTGTGATGGTTACTGTACAGTGGGATGTATGTCAGGCTGTGATGGTTACTGTGCAGTGGGAGGTGTGTTGGGCAGTGATGGTTACTGTACAGTGGATGGTATGACGGGCCGTGATGGTTACTGTACAGAGGGAGGTGTGTCTGGCCGTGAGGGTTACTGTGCAGTGGGAGGTATGTCGGGCTGTGAGGGTTACTGTACAGTGGGAGGAATGTCAGGCCGTGATGGTTAATGTATATTTGACGGTGTGTCGGGCCTAATCGTTACTGTACATTGGGAGGTAGGTTTGTCTGTGATTGTGTACTGTATAGTGGGACGTAGTCGGGCCGTGACGCTTACTGTACAGTGGGAGGTATGTTGGCCCGTGATGTTTACTGTACAGTAGGAGGTATGTTGGGCCGAGACGGTTACTGTACAGTGGGATGTATGTCGGGCCGTGATGGTTACTGAAAATTGGGATAAATCTCGGAGCGTGATGGTTACTGTACAGTGAGTGGTATGTTGTTTCATGATGGTTACTGTACAGTGGGAGGTATGTCGGGCCGTGATGGTTACTGTACAGTGAGAGGTATGTTGGGTCATGATGGTTACTGTACAGTGGAAGGTATGTTGGGCCGTGATGGTTACTGCACAGTAGGAGGTATGTTGGGCCGAGACAGTTTCTGTACAGTCAGAGGTATGCCAGGCTGTGATGGTTACTGTACAGTGAGAGGTATGTTGGGTCATGATGGTTACTGTACAGTGGGAGATGTGTAGGACCGTGATGGTTACTGTAACGTGGGAGATATGTCCGGCCGTGATGGTTACTGTACAGTGGGGGGTATGTCGGGCTGTGATGGTTACTGTACAATGGGAGGTATGGTGGGCCGTGATGGTTAATGTACAGTGGGGGGTATGTCGGGCTGTGATGGTTACTGTACAGTGGGAGGTATGTTGGGCCGTGATGGTTAATGTACAGTGCGAGGTCTGTCAGGCTGTGATGGTTACTGTACAGTGTGAGGTATGTCGGCCGTGATGGTTACTGTACAATGGGAGGTATGTTGGGCCGTGATGGTTACTGTACAGTGGGAGGTATGGCGGGCCGTGATGTTTACTGTACAGTGGAAGGTACATCGGGCCGTGAGGGCTAATGTACAGTGGGAGGTATTTTGGGTCGTGATGGTTACTGTATATTTGGGAGGTGTGTCGTGCCTAATCGTTACTGTACAGTGGGAGGTAAGTTTGGCTGTGATAGTGGTCTGTACATTAGGATGTATGTCAGGCCGTGACGCTTACTGTACATTAGGAGATATGTTGGGCCGTGACGGTTGCTGTACAGGGGGAGGTATGTCGGGCTGTGATGGTTACTGAACAGTGGGATGTATTTCAGGCTGTGATTGTTACTGTACAGTGGGAGGTGGGTTGGGCAGTGATGGTTACTGTACAGTGGGTGGAATGTCGAACCATGATAGTTACTGTTCAGTGGGAGGTGTGCCTGGCCGTGACGGTTACTGTACAGTGGAAGGTACATCGGGCCGTGAGGGCTAATGTACAGTGGGAGGTATTTTGGGTCGTGATGGTTACTGTATATTTGGGAGGTGTGTCGTGCCTAATCGTTACTGTACAGTGGGAGGTAAGTTTGGCTGTGATAGTGGTCTGTACATTAGGATGTATGTCAGGCCGTGACGCTTACTGTACATTAGGAGATATGTTGGGCCGTGATGGTTACTGTACAGTAGCAGGTATGTTGGGCCGTAACGGTTAATGTACATTGGGAGGTTGCCGTGCCGTGATGGTTACTGTACAGTGGGAGGTATTTCGGGCCATAATGTTTACTGTACAGTGGGAGGAATGTCCGGCTGTGATGGTTACTGAACTTTTGGAGAAATATCGGAGCGTGATGTTTACTGTACAGTGGGAGGTATGTCGGGCCGTGATGGTTACTGTACAGTAGGAGGTATGTCGGGCTGTGATGGTTACTATACAGTGGGAGGCATGTCGGGCCGTGATGGTTACTGTACAGTGGGAGGTAAGTCGGGCTGTGATGGTTACTGTACAGTGGGATGTATGTCAGGCTGTTATGGTTACTGTACAGTGCGAGGTATGTGGGGCAGTGATGGTTACTGTACAGTGGATGGTATGTCGGGCCGTGATGGTTACTGTACACTGGGAGGTGTGTCTGGCCGTGAGGGTGACTGTACAATGGGAGGTATGTCGGGCCGTGATGGTTACTGTACAGTGGGAGGCATGTCAGGCCGTGATGGTTAATGCATATTTGATGGTGTGTCGGGCCTAATCGTTACTGTACAGTGGGAGGTACATGTGGCTGTGATTGTGGACTGTACAGTGGGAGGTATGTCGGGCCGTGAAGGTGACTGTACAGTGGGAGGTATGTTAGCCCGTGATGGTTACTAGACAGTAGGAGGTGTGTCGGGCCGTGATGGTTACTGAACATTGGGAGAAATCTCGGAGCGTGATGGTTACTGTACAGTGGGAGGTATGTTGGGCCATGACGGTTATTTACAGTGGGAGGTATGCCGGGACGTGATGGTTACTGTACAGTGGGACGTTTGTCGGGACGTGAAGGTTACTGAACAGTGGGAGGTATGTCGGGCCGTGATGGTTACTGTATAGCGAGAGGAATGTTGAGTCATGATGGTTCCTGTACAGTGGGAGGTATGTTGGACCGTGATGGTTAGTGTACAGTGAGAAGTATGTTGGGCCGAGCCAGTTACTGTACAGTGGGAGGTATGTCGCACTGTGATGTTTACTGCACAGTGAGAGGTATGTTGAGTCATGATGGTCACTCTACAGTGGGAGATATGTCGGACCGTGATGGTTAATGTACAGTGGGAGGTATGTCGGGCCGTGATGGTTACTGTACAGTGGGGGTATGTCGGGCTGTGACGGCTACTGTACAGTGGGAGGTATGTTGGGCCGTGATGGTTACTGTACAGTGGGAGGTATGTCGCGCTGTGATGGTTACTGTACAGTGGGAGGTATGTCGGGCCGTGATGGTTACTGTACAGTGGGAGATATGTTGGGCCGTGATGGTTACTGTACAGTGGGAGGTATGTCGGGCCGTGATGGTTACTGTACATTGGGAGGTATGTCGGGCCGTGATGGTTACTGAACATTGGGAGAAATCTCGGAGCGTGATGGTTACTGTACAGTGGGAGGTATGTTGGGCCATGACGGTTATTTACAGTGGGAGCTATGCCGGGACGTGATGGTTACTGTACAGTGGGACGTTTGTCGGGACGTGAAGGTTACTGTACAGTGGGAGGTATGTTTGGCCGTGATGGTTACTGTATAGCGAGAGGAATGTTGAGTCATGATGGTTACTGTACAGTGGGAGGTATGTCGGGCCATAATGGTTACTGTACAGTGGGAGGTATATCGGGCTGTGATGGTTACTGAGCATTGGGAGATATATCGGAGCATGATGTTTACAGTACAGTGGGAGGTATGTCGGGCCGTGATGGTTACTGTACAGTAGGAGGTATGTCGGGCTGTTATGGTTACTGTACAGTGGGAGGTATGTCGGGCCGTGATGGTTACTGTACAGTGGGAGGTCTGTCGGGCTGGGATGATTACTGTACAGTGGAATGTATAGCAGGCTGTTATGGTTACTGTACAGTGGGAGGTGTGTTGGGCAGTGATGGTTAATGTACAGTGGGATGGTATGTCGGGCCGTGATGGTTACTGTACACTGGGAGGTGTGTCTGGCAGTGAGGGTGACTGTACAGTGGGAGGTATGTAGGCGCGTGATAATTACTGTACTGTGGGAGGCATGTCAGGCCGTGATGGTTCATGTATATTTGACGGTGTGTCGGGCCTAATCGTTACTGTACAATGGGAGGTAAGTTTGGCTGTGATTGTGGACTATACAGTAGGAGATATGTCGGGCCGTGAAGTTGACTGTACTGTGGCAGGTATTTCGGGCCATGATGGTTACTGTACAGTGGGAGTTAGTTGGGCCAAGACGCTTACTGTATAGTGGGAGGTATGTTAGCCCGTGATGGTTACTGTACAGTAGGTGGTATGTAGGGCGGAGACGGTTACTGTACAGTGGGAGGTATGTCGGGCCGTGATGGTTACTGAACATTGGGAGAAATCTCGGAGCGTGATGGTTACTGTACAGTGGGAGGTATGTTGGGCCATGACGGTTACTGTTCAGTTCGAGGTATGCCGGGACATGGTCGTTACTGTACAGTGGGTGGTATGTCGGGACGTGATGGTTACTGTACAATGGGACGCATGTCGGGCCGTGAAGATTGCTGTACAGTGGGAGGTATGTCGGGCCGTGATGGTTACTGTACGGTAGGAGGTAGGTTGGGCCGAGACAGTTACTGTATAGTGGGAGGTCTGTCGGGCTGTGATGGTTACTGTACAGTGAGAGGTATGTTGGGTCGTGATGGTCACTGTACAGTGGGAGATATGTCGGACCGTGATGTTTACTGTACATTGGGAGGTATGTCGCGCTGTGATGGTTACTGTACAGTGGGAGGTATGTCGGGCTGTGATGGTTACTGTACAGTGGGAGGTATGTCGGGCCGTGATGGTTAACGTACAGTGGGAGGTATGGTGGGCCGTGATGGTTACTGTGCATTGGGAGGTATGTCGGGCCGTGATGGTTATTGTACAGTGGGAGGTATGTCGGACCGTGATGGTTACTGTACTGTGGGACGTATGTCGGGGCGTGACATTTACTGTACAGTGGGAGGTATGTCGGGCCATGATGGTTACTGTACAGTGGGATGTATTTCACGATGTGATTATTACTGTACAGTGGGAGGTGGGTTGGGCAGTGATGGTTACAGTACAGTGGGTGCTACGACGGGCCGTGATAGTTACTGTACAGTGGGAGGTGTGCCTGGCCGTGACGGTTACTGTACAGTGGGAGGTACGTCGGGGCCTGAGGGCTACTGTACAGTGGGAGGTATGTTGGGTCGTGATGGTTACTGTATATTTGGGAGGTGTGTCGTGCCTAATCGTTACTGTACAGTGGGTGCAAAGTTTGGCTGCGATTGTGGTCTGTATAGTGGGAGGTATGTCGGGCCGTGAAGGTTACCGTACTGTTGGACGTATGTCGGGCCAAGTTACTGTACAGTGGGAGGTATGTCTGGCCGTGACGCTTACTGTACATTACGAGGTATGTTGGGCCGTGATGGTTACTGTACAGTGGGAGGTAGGTCGGGCCGTGACGATTACTGTACAGTTGGATGTTGCCGTGCCGTGATGGTTACTGTACAGTGGGAGGTATTTCGGGCCATGATGGTTACTGTTCAGTGGGAGGTATGTCGGTCTGTAATGGTTACTGAACATTGGGAGAAATATCGGAGCGTGATGGTTACTGTACAGTGGGAGATATGTCGGGCCGTGATGGTTACTATACAGTAGGAGGTATGTCGGGCTGTGATGGTTACTGTACAGTGGGAGGTATGTCGGGCAGTGATGGTTACTGTACAGTGGGATGTATGTCAGAATATGATGGTTACTGGACAGTGGGAGGTGTGTTGGGCAGTGATGGTTGCTGTACAGTGGATGGTATGACGGGCCGTGATGGTTACTGTACAGTGGGAGGTGTGTCTGGCGGTGAGGGTGACTGTACATTGGGAGGTATGTCAGGCCATGATGGTTACTGTACAGTGGCAGGCATGTCAGGCCGTGATGGTTAATGTATATTTCACGGTGTGTCGGGCCGAATCGTTACTGTACAGTGGGAGGTAAGTTTGGCTGTGATTGAGGACTGTACAGTGTAGATATGTTGGGACGTGAAGGTGACTGTACTGTGGGAGGTATGTCGGGCCGTGATGGTTACTGTACTGTGGGAGGTATGTCGGGCAGGGATGGTTAATGCACTGTGGGACGCATGTCGGGCCGTGACATTTACTGTACAGTGGGAGGTATGTCGTGCCGTGATGGTTACTATACAGTGGGAAGTATGTCGGGCTGTGATGGTTACTGTACAGTGGGATGTATGCCAGAATGTGATGGTTACTGGACAGGGGGAGTTAGTCTGGCCAAGACGCTTACTGTACAGTGGGAGGTTTGTTAGCCCGTGATGGTTACTGTACAGTAGGAGGTATGTTGGTCCAAGAAGGTTACTGTACAGTGGGAGGTGTGTGAGGGTGTGATGGTTACAGAACATCGGGAGAAATCTCGGAGCGTGATGGTTACTGTGCAGTGGGAGGTATGTTGGGCCATGACGGTTACTGTACAGTGGGAGGTATGCCTGGCCATGATCGTTACTGGACAGTGGGTGGTATGTCGGAACGTGATGGTTACTGTACAGTGGGACGCATGTCGGACCGTGAAGGTTACTGTACAGTGGGAGGTATGTCGGGTCCTGATGGTTACTGTACAGCAAGAGATATGTTGGGTCATGATGGTTACTGTACAGTGGGAGGTATGTTGGGCCGTGATGGTTAGTGTACAGTAGGAGGTATGTTGGGCCGAGACAGTTACTCTACAGTGGGAGGTATGTCGGGCTGTGATGGTTACTGTACAGTAAGAGTTATGATGGGTCATGATGGTCACTGTACAGTGGGAGATATGTCGGACCGTGATGGTTACTGTACAGTGGGAGGTATGTCGGGACGTGACGGTTACTGTACAGTGGGGGTTGTGTCGGGCTGTGATGGTTACTGCACAGTGGGAGGTATGTTGGGCCGTGATGGTTACTGTACAGTGGGAGGTATGTCAGGCTGTGATGGTTACTGTACAGTGGGAGGTGTGTCGTGCCGTGATGGTTACTGTACATTGGGAGGTTATGGTGGGCCGTGATGGTTACTGTACAGTGGGAGGTATGTTGGGCCGTGATGGTTACTGTACAGTGGGAGGTATGTCGGGCCGTGATGGTTATAGTACATTGGGAGGTATGTCGGACCGTGATGGTTATTGTACAGTGGGAGGTATGTCGGGCTGTGTTGGTTACTGTACAGTGGGAGGTATGTCGGGGCGTGACGGTTGCTGTACAGGGGGAGGTATGTCGGGCTGTGTTGGTTACTGTACAGTGGGATGTATTTTAGGCTGTGATTGATACTGTACAGTGAGAGGTGGGTTGGGCAGTGACGGTTACTGGACAGTGGGTGGTATGTCGGGCCGTGATAGTTACTGTACCGTGGGAGGTGTGCCTGACCGTGACGGTTACTGTACAGTGGGAGGTACGTCGGGCCGTGAGGGCTACTGTACAGTGGGAGGTATGTTGGGTCGTGATGGTTACTGTATATTTGGGAGCTGTGTCGTGCCTTATCGTTACTGTACAGTGGGAGGTAATTTTGGCTGTGATTGTGGTCTGTACAGTGGGAGGTATGTTGGGCCGTGAATGTTACTGTACTGTGGGACGTATGTCGGGCCCAGTTACTGTACAGTGGGAGGTATGCCTGGCCGGGACGCTTACTGTACATTAGGAGGTATGTTGGGCCGTGATGGTTACTGTACAGAAGAAGATATGTTGGGCCGTGACGGTTACTGTACAGTGGGAGGTTGCCGTGACGTGATGGTTACTGTACAGTGGGAGGAATGTTGTGCCGAGATGATTACTGTATAGTGGGAGGTATGTCGGGCCATGATGGTTACTGTACATTGGGAGGTATGTCGGGCCGTGATGGTTATTGTACAGTGGGAGGTATGTCGGGTTGTGATGGTTACTGTGCAGTGGGAGGTATGTCGGGCCGTGATGGTTGCTGTACAGTGGGTGGTATGTCGGGCTGTGATGGTTACTGTACAGTGGGATGTATTTTAGGCTATGATTGATACTTTCCAGTGAGAGGTGGGTTTGGCAGTGACGGTTACTGGACAGTGGGTGGTATGTCGGGCCGTGATAGTGACTGTACAGTGGGAGGTGTGCCTGGCCGTGACGGTTACTGCAAAGTGGGAGGTACGTCCGGCCGTGAGGGTTACTGTACAGTGAGAGGTATGTTGGGTCATGATGGTCACTGTACAGTGGGAGGTATGTTGGGCCGTGATGTTTACTGTACATTGGGAGGTATGTAGTGCTGTGATGGTTACTGTACAGTGGGAGGTATGTCGTTCTGTGATGGTTACTGTACAGTGGGAGGTATGTTGGCCGTGATCGTTACTGTACAGTGGGAGGTATGTTGGGCCGTGATGTTTACTGTACATTGGGAGGTATGTAGTGCTGTGATGGTTACTGTACAGTGGGAGGTATGTCGTTCTGTGATGGTTACTGTACAGTGCGACGTATGTCGGGCCGTGACTGTTGCTGTACAGGGGGAGGTATGTCGGGCTGTGATGGTTACTGTACAGTGGGATGTATTTCAGGCTGTGATTGTTACTGTACAGTGGGAGGTGGGTTGGGCAGAGATGGTTATGGACAGTGGCTGGTATGTCGGGCCTTGATAGGTACTATACAGTGGGATGTACGTCGGGCCGTGAGGGCTACTGTACAGTGGGAGGTATGTTGGGTCGTGATGGTTACTGTATATTTGGGAGGTGTGTCGTGCCTAATCGTTCCTATACAATGGGAGGTAAGTTTGGCTGTGATTGTGGTCTGTACATTGGGAGGTATGTCTGGCCGTGACGCTTACTGTACATTAGGAGGCATGTTGGGCCGTGATGGTTACTGTACAATAGCAGGTATGTTGGGCCGTGACGGTTACTGTACAGTGGGAGGTTGCCCTACCGTGATGGTTACTGTACAGTGGGAGGAATGTCGGGCCATGATGGTTACTGTACAGTGGGAGGTAGTCGGGCCGTGACGCTTACTGTACAGTGGGAGGTATGTTGGCCCGTGATGATTACTGTACAGTTGGAGGTATGTTGTCCGAGACGGTTACTGTACAGTGGGATGTATGTCGGGCCGTGATGGTTACTGAACATTGGGAGAAATCTCGGAGCGTGATGGTTACTGTACAGTGGGAGGTATGTTGGGCCATGACGGTTACTGTACAGTGTGAGGTATGCTGGGCCGTGATCGTTACTGTACAGTGGGAGGTATGTCGTGACGTGATGGTTACTGTACAGTGAGAGGTATGTTGGGTCATGATGGTTACTGTACAGTGGGAGGTATGTCGGGCCGTGATGGTTACTGTACAGTGAGAGGTATGTTGGGTCATGATGGTTACTGTACAGTGGGAGGTATGTTGGGCAGTGATGGTAACTGTACAGTAGGAGGTATGTTGGGCCGAGACAGTTACTCTACAGTGGGAGGTATGCCGGGCTGTGATGGTTACTGTACAGTGAGAGGTATGTTGGGTCATGATGGTTACTGTAAAGTGGGAGGTATGTCGGGCCATGATGGTTACTGTACTGTGGGAGATATATCGGGCTGTGATGATTAACTGTACAGTGGGAGATATGTTGGGCCGAAATGGTTAATGTACAGTGGGACGTCTGTCAGGCTGTGATGGTTACTGTACAGTGGGAGGTGTGTCGGGCCATGATGGTTACTGTACAGTGGGAGGTATGTTGGGCCGTGATGTTTACTGTACATTGGGATGTATGTTGGGCCGAGATGGTTACTGTACAGTGGGATGTATGTCGGGCTATGATGTTTCCCGAACATTGGGAGAAATCTAGGAGCGTGATGGTTACTGTACACCGGGAGCTATGTTGGGACATCACGGTTACTGTACAGTGTGAGGTATGCCGGGCGTGATCGTTACTGTACAGTGGGAGGTATGTCGGAACGTGATGGTTACTGAACAGTGAGAGGTATGTTGGGCCATGACGGTTACTGTACAGTGTGAGGTATGCTGGGCCGTGATCGTTACTGTACAGTGGGAGGTATGTCGTGACGTGATGGTTACTGTACAGTGAGAGGTATGTTGGGTCATGATGGTTACTGTACAGTGGGAGGTATGTCGGGCCGTGATGGTTACTGTACAGTGAGAGGTATGTTGGGTCATGATGGTTACTGTACAGTGGGAGGTATGTTGGGCAGTGATGGTAACTGTACAGTAGGAGGTATGTTGGGCCGAGACAGTTACTCTACAGTGGGAGGTATGCCGGGCTGTGATGGTTACTGTACAGTGAGAGGTATGTTGGGTCATGATGGTTACTGTAAAGTGGGAGGTATGTCGGGCCATGATGGTTACTGTACTGTGGGAGATATATCGGGCTGTGATGATTAACTGTACAGTGGGAGATATGTTGGGCCGAAATGGTTAATGTACAGTGGGACGTCTGTCAGGCTGTGATGGTTACTGTACAGTGGGAGGTGTGTCGGGCCATGATGGTTACTGTACAGTGGGAGGTATGTTGGGCCGTGATGTTTACTGTACATTGGGATGTATGTTGGGCCGAGATGGTTACTGTACAGTGGGATGTATGTCGGGCTATGATGTTTCCCGAACATTGGGAGAAATCTAGGAGCGTGATGGTTACTGTACACCGGGAGCTATGTTGGGACATCACGGTTACTGTACAGTGTGAGGTATGCCGGGCGTGATCGTTACTGTACAGTGGGAGGTATGTCGGAACGTGATGGTTACTGAACAGTGAGAGGTATGTTGGGTCATGATGGTTACTGTACAGTGGGAGGTATGTCGAGCAGTGATGGTTACTGTACAGTGGGGGATATGTCGGGCAGTGATGGATAATGTATATTTGACGGTGTGTCGGGCCTAATCGTTACTGTACAGTGGGAGGTAATTTTGGCCGTGAGGGTGACTGTACAGTGGGAGGTATGTCGGGCCGTGATGGTTACTGTACAGTGGGAGGCATGTCAGGCCGTGATGGTTAATGTATATTTGACGGTGTGTCGGGCCTAATCGTTACTGTACAGTGGGAGGTAAGTTTGGCTGTGATTGAGGACTGTACAGTGGGCGGTATGTCGGGCCGTGAAGGTGACTGTACTGTGGGAGGTGTGTCGGGCCCTGATGGTTACTGTACTGTGGGAGGTGTGTCGGGCAGGGATGGTTAATGTACTGTGGGACGTATGTCGGGCCGTGACATTTACTGTACAGTGGGAGGTATGTCGGGCCATGATGGTTACTGTACAGTGGGTGTTAGTCGGGCCAAGATGCTTACTGTACAGTGGGAGGTATGTTGGCAGGTGATGATTACTGTACAGTAAGAGGTATGTTGGGCCGAGACGGTTACTGTACAGTGGGATGTATGTCGGGCAGTGATGGTTAATGAACATTGGGAGAAAACCTGGAGCGTGATGGTTACTGTACAGTGGGAGCAATGTTGGGCCATGCCGGTTACTGTACAGTGGGAGGTATGCCGGGCCCTGATGATTACCGTACTGTGGGAGGTAGGTCGGGCAGTGATGGTTAATGTACTGTGGGACGTATGTCGGGCCGTGACATTTACTGTACAGTGGGAGGTGTGTCGGGCCATGATGGTTACTGTACAGTGGGAGTTAGTCGGGTCAAGACGCTTACTGGACAGTGGGAGGTATGTTAGCCCGTGATGGTTACTGTACAGTAGGAGGTATGTTGGTCCAAGAAGGTTACTGTACAGTGGGAGGTGTTTTGGGCCGTGATGGTTACTGAACATTTGGAGAAATCTCGGAGCGTGATGGTTAATGTACAGTGGGAGGTATGTCGGGCCGTGATAGTTACTGTACAGTGGGAGGTAGTCGGGCCGTGCCGCTTACTGTACAGTGGGAGGTATGTTGGGCCGACACGTTTACTGTACAGTGGGATGTATGTCGGGCAGTGATGGTTACTGAACATTGGGGGAAAACCTGGAGCGTGATGGTTACTGTAAAGTGGGAGCTATGTTGGGCCATGACTGTTCCTCTACAGTGGGAGGTAAGCCGGGCCGTGATCGTTACTGTACACTGGGAGGTATGTCGGAACGTGATGGTTAACGTACAGTGAGAGGTATGTTGGGTCATGATGGTTACTGTATAGTGGGAGGTTTGTTGGGCCGTGATGGTTAATGTACAGTAGGAGGTATGTTGGGCCGAGACAGTTACTGTACAGTGGGGGGTATGCCGGGCTGTGATGGTTACTGTACAGTGAGAGGCATGTTGGGTCATGATAGTTACTGTACAGTGGGAGATATGTCGGACCGTGATGGTTACTGTAAAGTGGGAGGGATGTCGGGACGTGATGGTTACTGTACAGTGGGGGGTGTGTCGGGCCGTGATGGTTACTGTACAGTGGGAGGTATGTTGGGCCGTGATGGTTACTGTACAGTGGGAGGTATGTTGGGCTGTGATGGTTACTGTACAGTGGGAGGTATATGGGACCATGATGGTTACTGTACAGTGGGAGGTATGTCGGGCCGTGATGGTTACTGTACAGTGGGGGGTATATCGGGCTGTGATGGTTACTGTACAGTGGGAGGTATGTTGGGCCGTGATGGTTACTGTACAGTGGGAGGTATGTTGGGCTGTGATGGTTACTGTACAGTGGGAGGTGTGTATTGCCGTGATGGTTACTGTACAGTGGGAGGTATGTCGGGCCGTGATGGTTACTCTACAGTGGGAGGTATGTTGGGCCGTGATGGTTACTGTACATTGGGATGTATGTCAGGGCGTGATGGTTACTGTACATTAGGAGGTATGTAGGGCCGTGATGGATATTGTACAGTGGGAGGTATGTCTGCCTGTGATGGTCACTGTACAGTGGGAGGTATGTCGGGACGTGATGGTTACTGTACAGTGAGAGGTATGTTGGGTCATGATGGTTACTGTACAGTGGGAGGTTTGTTGGGCCGTTATGGTGACTGATCAGTCGGAGGTATGTTGGGCCGAGACAATTACTGTAGAGTGGGAGGTATATCGGGCTGTGATGGTTACTGTACAGTGAGAGGTTTGTTGGGCCGTGATGGTTACTGTACAGTGGGAGGTATGTTGGGCCGAGACAGTTACTGTACAGTGGGAGGTATGCCGGGCTGTGATGGTTACTGTACAGTGAGAGGTATGTTGGGTCATGATGGTTACTGTACAGTGGGAGATATGTCGGACCGTGATGGTTACTGTAAAGTGGGAGGGATGTCGGGCCGTGATGGTTACTGTACAGTGGGGGGGGTGTCGGGCTGTGATGCTTACTGTACAGTGGGAAGTATGTTGGCAGGTGATGATTACTGAACAGTGGGAGGTATGTTGGGCCGTGATGGTTACTGTACAGTGGGGGGTATGTTGGGTCATGATGGTTACTGTACAGTAGGAGGAATGTTGGGCCGAGACCGTAACTGTACAGTGGGAGGTATGCCGGGCTGTGATGGTTACTGTACTTTGAGAGGTATGTTGAGTCATGATGGTTACTGTACAGTGGGAGATATGTCGGACCGTGATGGTTACTGTAAAGTGGGAGGTGTGCCTGGCCGTGACTGTTACTGTACAGTGGGAGGTACGTTGGGCCGTGAGGGCTACTGTACAGTGAGAGGTTGGTTGGGTCGTGATGGTTACTGTATATTTGGGAGGTGTGTCGTGCCTAATCGTTACTGTACAGTGGGAGGTAATTTTGGCTGTGATTGAGGTCTGTCCAGTGGGAGGTATGTCGGGCCGTGAAGGTTACTGTACTGTCGCAGCTATGTCGGGCCTAATCATTACTGTACTGTGGGACGTATGTCGGGCCATGACGCTTACTGTACAGTGGGAGGTATGTTGGCCCGTGATGATTACTGTACAGTTGGAGGTATGTTGGTCCGAGACGGTTACTGTACAGTGGGAGGTATGCCGGGCTGTGATGGTTACTGTACAGTGAGAGGTATGTTGGGTCATGATGGTTAATGTACAGTGGGAGATATGTCGGACCGTGATGGTTACTGTAAAGTGGGAGGGATGTCGGGCCGTGATGGTTACTGTACAGTGGGGGGTGTGTCGGGCTGTGATGCTTACTGTACAGTGGGAGGTATGTTGGGCCGAGACGGTTACTGTACAGTGGGAGGTAGTCGGGCCGTGATGCTTACTGTACAGTGGGAAGTATGTTGGCAGGTGATGATTACTGAACAGTGGGAGGTATGTTGGGCCGTGATGGTTACTGTACAGTGGGAGGTATGTTGGGTCATGATGGTTACTGTACAGTAGGAGGAATGTTGGGCCGAGACTGTAACTGTACAGTGGGAGGTATGCCGGGCTGTGATGGTTACTGTACTTTGAGAGGTATGTTGAGTCATGATGGTTACTGTACAGTGGGAGATATGTCGGACCGTGATGGTTACTGTAAAGTGGGAGGTGTGCCTGGCCGTGACTGTTACTGTACAGTGGGAGGTACGTTGGGCCGTGAGGGCTACTGTACAGTGAGAGGTTGGTTGGGTCGTGATGGTTACTGTATATTTGGGAGGTGCGTCGTGCCTAATCCTTACTGTACAGTGGGAGGTAATTTTGGCTGTGATTGAGGTCTGTCCAGTGGGAGGTATGTCGGGCCGTGAAGGTTACTGTACTGTCGCAGCTATGTCGGGCCTAATCGTTACTGTACTGTGGGACGTATGTCGGGCCATGACGCTTACTGTACAGTGGGAGGTATGTTGGCCCGTGATGATTACTGTACAGTTGGAGGTATGTTGGTCCGAGACGGTTACTGTACAGTGGGATGTATGTCGGGCTGTGATGGTTACTGAACATTGGGAGAAATCTCGGAGCGTGATGGTTCCTGTACACCGGGAGCTATGTTGGGCCATGACGGTTACTGTACAGTGTGAGGTATGCCGGGCCGTGATCGTTACTGTACAGTGGGAGGTATGTCGCGCCGTGATGGTTACTGTACAGTGAGAGGTATGTTGGGTCATGATGGTTACTGTACAGTGGGAGGTATGTCGGGCCGTGATGGTTACTGTACAGTGAGAGGTATGTTGGGTAATGATAGTTACTGTACAGTGGGAGGTATGTTGGGCCGTGATGGTTACTGTGCAGTAGGAGGTGTGTTGGGCCGAGACAGAAACTGTACAGTGTGAGGTATGCCGGGCTGTGATGGTTACTGTACAGTGAGAGGTATGTTGGGTCATGATGGTTAATGTACAGTGGATGATATGCCGGACCGTGATGGTTACTGTGAAGTGGGAGGTATGTCGGGCCGTGATGGTTACTGTACAGTGGGGGGTATGTCGGGCTATGATGGTTACTGTACAGTGGGAGGTATGTTGGGCTGTGAAGGTTAATGTTCAGTGGGAGGTATGTCGGGCTGTGATGGTTACTGTACAGTGGGAGGTATGTTGGGCAGTGATGGTTAATGTGCAGTGGGAGGTCTGTCAGGCTGTGATGGTTACTGTACAGTGGGAGGTGTGTCGGGCCGTGATGGTTACTGTACAGTGGGAGGTATGTCGGCCGTGATGGTTACTGTACAGTGGGAGGTATATAAGGCTGTGATGGTTACTGTACAGTGGGAGGTATGTCGTTCTGTGATGGTTACTGTACAGTTAAACGTATGTCGGGCCGTGACGGTTGCTGTACATGGGGAGTTATGTCGGGCTGTGATGGTTACTGTACAGTGGGAGGTATGTTGGGCAGTGATGGTTAATGTGCAGTGGGAGGTATGTCGTTCTGTGATGGTTACTGTACAGTGCGACGTATGTCGGGCCGTGACTGTTGCTGTACAGGGGGAGGTATGTCGGGCTGTGATGGTTACTGTACAGTGGGATGTATTTCAGGCTGTGATTGTTACTGTACAGTGGGAGGTGGGTTGGGCAGAGATGGTTATGGACAGTGGCTGGTATGTCGGGCCTTGATAGGTACTATACAGTGGGATGTACGTCGGGCCGTGAGGGCTACTGTACAGTGGGAGGTATGTTGGGTCGTGATGGTTACTGTATATTTGGGAGGTGTGTCGTGCCTAATCGTTTCTATACAATGGGAGGTAAGTTTGGCTGTGATTGTGGTCTGTACATTGGGAGGTATGTCTGGCCGTGACGCTTACTGTACATTAGGAGGCATGTTGGGCCGTGATGGTTACTGTACAATAGCAGGTATGTTGGGCCGTGACGGTTACTGTACAGTGGGAGGTTGCCCTGCCGTGATGGTTACTGTACAGTGGGAGGAATGTCGGGCCATGATGGTTACTGTACAGTGGGAGGTAGTCGGGCCGTGACGCTTACTGTACAGTGGGAGGTATGTTGGCCCGTGATGATTACTGTACAGTTGGAGGTATGTTGTCCGAGACGGTTACTGTACAGTGGGATGTATGTCGGGCCGTGATGGTTACTGAACATTGGGAGAAATCTCGGAGCGTGATGGTTACTGTACAGTGGGAGGTATGTTGGGCCATGACGGTTACTGTACAGTGTGAGGTATGCTGGGCCGTGATCGTTACTGTACAGTGGGAGGTATGTCGTGACGTGATGGTTACTGTACAGTGAGAGGTATGTTGGGTCATGATGGTTACTGTACAGTGGGAGGTATGTCGGGCCGTGATGGTTACTGTACAGTGAGAGGTATGTTGGGTCATGATGGTTACTGTACAGTGGGAGGTATGTTGGGCAGTGATGGTAACTGTACAGTAGGAGGTATGTTGGGCCTAGACAGTTACTCTACAGTGGGAGGTATGCCGGGCTGTGATGGTTACTGTACAGTGAGAGGTATGTTGGGTCATGATGGTTACTGTAAAGTGGGAGGTATGTCGGGCCATGATGGTTACTGTACTGTGGGAGATATATCGGGCTGTGATGATTAACTGTACAGTGGGAGGTATGTTGGGCCGAAATGGTTAATGTACAGTGGGACGTCTGTCAGGCTGTGATGGTTACTGTACAGTGGGAGGTGTGTCGGGCCATGATGGTTACTGTACAGTGGGAGGTATGTTGGGCCGTGATGGTTACTGTACAGTGGGAAGCATGGCGGGCCGTGATGTTTACTGTACATTGGGATGTATGTTGGGCCGAGATGGTTACTGTACAGTGGGATGTATGTCGGGCTGTGCTGTTTCCCGAACATTGGGAGAAATCTAGGAGCGTGATGGTTACTGTACACCGGGAGCTATGTTGGGACATCACGGTTACTGTACAGTGTGAGGTATGCCGGGCGTGATCGTTACTGTACAGTGGGAGGTATGTCGGAACGTGATGGTTACTGAACAGTGAGAGGTATGTTGGGTCATGATGGTTACTGTACAGTGGGAGGTATGTCGAGCAGTGATGGTTACTGTACAGTGGGGGATATGTCGGGCAGTGATGGATAATGTATATTTGACGGTGTGTCGGGCCTAATCGTTACTGTACAGTGGGAGGTAATTTTGGCCGTGAGGGTGACTGTACAGTGGGAGGTATGTCGGGCCGTGATGGTTACTGTACAGTGGGAGGCATGTCAGGCCGTGATGGTTAATGTATATTTGACGGTGTGTCGGGCCTAATCGTTACTGTACAGTGGGAGGTAAGTTTGGCTGTGATTGAGGACTGTACAGTGGGCGGTATGTCGGGCCGTGAAGGTGACTGTACTGTGGGAGGTGTGTCGGGCCCTGATGGTTACTGTACTGTGGGAGGTGTGTCGGGCAGGGATGGTTAATGTACTGTGGGACGTATGTCGGGCCGTGACATTTACTGTACAGTGGGAGGTATGTCGGGCCATGATGGTTACTGTACAGTGGGTGTTAGTCGGGCCAAGATGCTTACTGTACAGTGGGAGGTATGTTGGCAGGTGATGATTACTGTACAGTAAGAGGTATGTTGGGCCGAGACGGTTACTGTACAGTGGGATGTATGTCGGGCAGTGATGGTTAATGAACATTGGGAGAAAACCTGGAGCGTGATGGTTACTGTACAGTGGGAGCAATGTTGGGCCATGCCGGTTACTGTACAGTGGGAGGTATGCCGGGCCCTGATGATTACCGTACTGTGGGAGGTAGGTCGGGCAGTGATGGTTAATGTACTGTGGGACGTATGTCGGGCCGTGACATTTACTGTACAGTGGGAGGTGTGTCGGGCCATGATGGTTACTGTACAGTGGGAGTTAGTCGGGTCAAGACGCTTACTGGACAGTGGGAGGTATGTTAGCCCGTGATGGTTACTGTACAGTAGGAGGTATGTTGGTCCAAGAAGGTTACTGTACAGTGGGAGGTGTTTTGGGCCGTGATGGTTACTGAACATTTGGAGAAATCTCGGAACGTGATGGTTAATGTACAGTGGGAGGTATGTCGGGCCGTGATAGTTACTGTACAGTGGGAGGTAGTCGGGCCGTGCCGCTTACTGTACAGTGGGAGGTATGTTGGGCCGACACGTTTACTGTACAGTGGGATGTATGTCGGGCAGTGATGGTTACTGAACATTGGGGGAAAACCTGGAGCGTGATGGTTACTGTAAAGTGGGAGCTATGTTGGGCCATGACTGTTACTCTACAGTGGGAGGTATGCCGGGCCGTGATCGTTACTGTACACTGGGAGGTATGTCGGAACGTGATGGTTAACGTACAGTGAGAGGTATGTTGGGTCATGATGGTTACTGTATAGTGGGAGGTTTGTTGGGCCGTGATGGTTAATGTACAGTAGGAGGTATGTTGGGCCGAGACAGTTACTGTACAGTGGGAGGTATGCCGGGCTGTGATGGTTACTGTACAGTGAGAGGCATGTTGGGTCATGATGGTTACTGTACAGTGGGAGATATGTCGGACCGTGATGGTTACTGTAAAGTGGGAGGGATGTCGGGACGTGATGGTTACTGTACAGTGGGGGGTGTGTCGGGCCGTGATGGTTACTGTACAGTGGGAGGTATGTTGGGCCGTGATGGTTACTGTACAGTGGGAGGTATGTTGGGCTGTGATGGTTACTGTACAGTGGGAGGTATATGGGACCATGATGGTTACTGTACAGTGGGAGGTATGTCGGGCCGTGATGGTTACTGTACAGTGGGAGGTATGTCGGGCCGTGATGGTTACTCTACAGTGGGAGGTATGTTGGGCCGTGATGGTTACTGTACATTGGGATGTATGTCAGGGCGTGATGGTTACTGTACATTAGGAGGTATGTAGGGCCGTGATGGATATTGTACAGTGGGAGGTATGTCTGCCTGTGATGGTCTCTGTACAGTGGGAGGTATGTCGGGCCGTGAGGGCTACTGTACAGTGGGAGGTATGTTGGGTCGTGATGGTTACTGTACAGTGGGAGGTGTGTCGTGCCTAATCGTTACTGTACAGTGGGAGGTAAGTTTGGCTGTGATTGTGGTCTGTAAATTGGGAGGTATGTCTGGCCGTGACGCTTACTGTACATTAGGAGGTATGTTGGGCCGTGATGGTTACTGTACAGTAGAAGATATGTCGGGCCGTGACGCTTACTGTACAGTGGGAGGTTGCCGTGACGTGATGGTTACTGTACAGTGGGAGGTATGTTGTGCCGAGATGATTACTGTACAGTGGGAGGTATGTCGGGCCATGATGGTGACTGTACATTGGGAGGTATTTCGGGCCGTGATGGTTATTGTACAGTGGGAGGTATGTCGGGCCGTGACGGTTGCTGTACAGTGGGTGGTATGTCGGGCTGTGAAGGTTACTCTACAGTGGGATGCATTTTAGGCTATGATTGATACTTTCCAGTGAGAGGTGGGTTGGGCAGTGATGGTTAATGTACAGTGGGAGGTCTGTCAGGCTGTGATGGTTACTGTACAGTGGAAGGTGTGCCGGGCCGTGATGGTTACTGTACAGTTGGAGGTATGTCGTTCTGTGATGGTTACTGTACAGTGAAACGTATGTCGGGCCGTGATAGTTACTGTACAGTGGGAGGTGTGCCTGGCCGTGATGGTGACTGTGCAGTGGGAGGTACGTCGGGCCGTGAGGGCTAGTGTTTAGTGGGAGGTATGTTGGGTCGTGATGGTTACTGTATATTTGGGAGGTGTGTCGTGCCTAATCGTTACTGTACAGTGGGAGGTAGGTTTGGCTGTGATTGTGGTCTGTACATTGGGAGGTATGTCTGGCCGTGACGCTTACTGTACATTAGGAGGAATGTTGGGCCGTGATTAGTACTGTACTGTAGGAGGTATGTCGGGCCGTGACGGTTACTGTACAGTGGGAGGTTGCCGTGCCGTGATGGTTACTGCACAGAGGGAAGTATGTCGGGCCGTGATGGTTACTGTACAGTGGGAGGTATGTTGGGCCGTGATGGTTACTGTACAGTGTGAGGTATGTCGGGCCGTGATGGTTACTGTACATTGGGAGGTATGTCGGGCCGTGATGGTTATTGTACAGTGGGAGGTATGTCGGGCTGTGGTGGTTACTGTGCAGTGGGAGGTATGTCGGGCCGTGACGGTTCCTGTACAGTGGGAGTTATGTCGGGCTGTGATGGTTACTGTACAGTGGGATGTATTTTAGGCTGTGATTGATACTGTACAGTGAGCGTTGGGTTGGGCAGTGACGGTTACTGGACAGTGGCTGGTATGTCGGGCCGTGATAGTGACTGTACAGTGGGGGGTGTGCCTGGCCGTGACGGTTACTGCACAGTGGGTGGTACCTCCGGCCGTGAGGGCTACTGTACAGTGGGAGGCATGTTGGGTCGTGATGGGTACTGTATATTTGGGAGGTGTGTCAGGCTGTGATGGTTACTGTACAGTGAGAGGTATGTCGGGCCGTGATGGTTACTGTACAGTGGGAGGTACGTCGGGCCGTGAGGGCTACTGTACAGTGGGAGGTATGTTGGGTCGTGATGGTTACTGTATATTTGGGAGGTGTGTCGTGCCTAATCGTTACTGTACAGTGGGAGGTAAGTTTGGCTGTGATTGTGGTCTGCACATTTGGAGGTATGTCTGGCCGTGACGCTTACTGTACATTAGGAGGTATGTTGGGCCGTGATAGTTACTGTACAGTAGCAGGTATGTTAGGCCGTGACGGTTACTGTACAGTGGGAGGTTGCCGTGCCGTGATGGTTACTGTACAGTGGGAGATATGTCGGGCCATGATGGTTACTGTACAGTGGGAGGTATGTCGGGTTGTGATGGTTACTGAGAATTGGGAGAAATATCGGAGCGTGATGTTTACTGTACAGTGGGAGGTATGTCGGGCCGTGATGGTTACTGTACAGTGGGAGGTATGTCGGGCTGTGATGGTTACTGTACAGTGGAATGTATGTCAAGCTGTTATGGTTACTGTACAGTGGGAGGTGTGTCGGGCCGTGATGGTTACTGTACACTGGGAGGTGTGTCTGGCCGTGTCGGTGACTGTACAGTGGGAGGTATGTTGGGCCGTGATGGTTACTGTACAGTGGGAGGCATGTCAGGCCGTGATGGTTAATGTATATTTTAAGGTGAGTCGGGCCTAATCGTTACTGTACAGTGGGAGGTAAGTTTGGCTGTGATTGTGGACTGTACAGTGGGAGGTATGTCGGGACGTGAAGGTGACTGTACTGTGGGACGTATGTGCGGCCGTGATGGTTACTGTACTGTGGGAGGTATGTCGGTCCGTGACATTTACTGTACAGTGGGAGGTATGTCGGGCCATGATGGTTACTGTGCAGTGGGAGGTCGTCGGGCCGTGACACTTACTGTACAGTGGGAGGTATGTTGGCCCGTGATGATTACTGTACAGTTGGAGGTATGTTGGGCTGAGACGGTTACTGTACAGTGGGATGTATGTCGGGCCGTGATGGTTACTGAACATTGGGAGAAATCTCGGAGCGTGATGGTTACTGTACAGTGGGAGGTATGTTGGGCCATGACGGTTACTCTACAGTGGGAGGTATGCCGGGACATGATCGTTACTGTACAGTGGAAGGTATGTCGGGACGTGATGGTTACTGTACAGTGAGAGGTATGTTGGGTCATGATGGTTACTGTACAGTGGGAGGTATGTCGGGCCGTGATGGTTACTGTACAGTGAGAGTAATGTTGTGTCATGATGGTTACTGTACAGTGGGAGGTATGTTGGGCAGTGATGGTTACTGTACTGTAGGAGGTATGTCGGGCCGTGATGGTTACTGTACAGTGAGAGGTATGTTGTGTCATGATGGTTACTGTACAGTGGGAGGTATTTCGGGCCATGATGGCTAATGTATTGTGGGACATATGTCGGTCCGTGACATTTACTGTACAGTGGGAGTTAGTCGGGCCAAGACGGTTACTGTACAGTGGGAGGTATGTTAGCCCGTGATGGTTACTGTACAGTAGGAGGTATGTTGGGCCGAGACGGTTACTGTACAGTGGGAGGTATGTCGGGCCGTGATGGTTACTGAACATTGGAAGAAATCTCGGAGCGTGATGGTTACTGTACAGTAGGAGGTATGTTTGGCAATGACGGTTACTGTACAGTGGGAGGTATGCCGGGACATGATCGTTACTGTACAGTGGGTGGTATATCGGGACGTGATGGTTACTGCACAGTGGGATGTATGTCGGGCCGTGAAGGTTACTGTATAGTGGGAGGTATGTCGGGCCGTGAAGGTTACTGTACAGTAGGAGGTATTTTGGGCCGTGATGGTTAGTGTACAGTAGAAGGTATGTTGGGCCGAGACAGTTACTGTACAGTGGGAGGTATGTCGGGCTGTGATGGTTACTGTACAGTGAGAGGCATGTTGGGTCATGATGGTCACTGTACAGTGGGCGGTGTGCCTGGCCGTGACGGTTACTGTATAGTGGGAGGTACGTCGGGCCGTGAGGGTTACTGTACAGTGGGAGGTATGTTGGGTCGTGATGGCTACTGTATATTTGGGAGGTGTGTCGTGCCTAATCGTTACTGTACCGTGGGAGGTAAGTTTGGCTGTGATTGTGTTCTGTACAGGGGAAGGTATGTCGGGCCGCGAAGGTTACTGTACTGTGGGACGTATGTCGGGCCCAGTTACTGTACAGTGGGAGTTATGTCTGGCCGTGACGCTTACTGTACATTAGGAGGTATGTTGGGCCGTGATGGTTACTGCACAGTAGGAGGTATGTTGGGCCGTGACGGTTACTGTACAGTGGGAGGTTGCCGTGCCGTGATGGTTACTGTACAGTGGGAGGTATGTCGGGCCATGATGGTTACTGTTCAGTGGGATGAATGTCGGGCCGTGATGGTTACTGTACAGTAGGAGGTATGTCGGGCTGTGATGTTTACTGTACAGTGGGAGGTATGTCGGGCCGTGATGGTTACTGTACAGTGCGAGGTATGTCGGGCTGTGATGGTTACGGTACAGTGGAATGTATGGCATGCTGTTATGGTTACTGTACAGTGGGAGGTGTGTTGGGCAGTGATGGTTACTGTACAGTGGATGGTATGTCGGGCCGTGATGGTTACTGTACACTGGGAGGTGTGTCTGGCCGTGTGGGTGACTGTACAGTGGGAGGTATGTCGGGCCGTGATGGTTACTGTACAGTGGGAGGCATGTCAGGCCGTGACGGTTAATGTATATTTGATGGTGAGTCGGGCCTAATCGTTACTGTACAGTGGGAGGTAAGTTTGGCTGTGATTGTGGACTGTACAGTGGGAGCTTTGTCGGGACGTGAAGGTGACTGTACTGTGGGATGTATGTCGGGCCATGATGGTTACTTTGTTGTGGGAGGTATGTCAGGCCGTGATGGCGAATGTATTGTGGGACGTATGTCGGTCCGTGACATTTACTGTACAGTGGGAGTTTGTCGGGACAAGACGCTTACTGTACAGTGGGAGGTATGTTGGGCCGAGACGGTTACTGTACAGTGAGAGCTATGTTGGGTCATGATGGTCACTGTACAGTGGGAGATATGTCGGACCGTGATGGTTACTTCAAATTGGGAAGTATGTCGGGCCGTGTTGGTTTCTGTGCAGTGGGGGGGTATGTCGGGCTGTGATGGTTACTGTACAGTGGGAGATAGGGCGGGCCGTGATGGTTACTGTACAGTGGGAGGTATGTTGGGCCGTGATGGTTCATGTACAGTGGGAGGTATGTCGGGTCGTGATGGTTACTGTACAGTGGGAGGAATGTCGGGCCATGATGGTTACAGTACAGTAGGAGGTATGTCGGGCTGTGATGGTTACTGTACAGTTGGAGGTATGTCGGGCCGTGATGGTTACTCTACAGTGGGAGGTATGTCGGGCTGTGATGGTTACTGTACAGTGGGATGTATGTCAGGCTGTGATGGTTACTGGACAGTGGGAGGTGTGTTGGGCAGTGATGGTTAATGTACAGTGGATGGTATTTCGGGCCGTGATGGTTTCTGTACAGTGGGAGGTGTGTCTGGCCGTGAGGGTTACTGTACAGTGGGAGGTATGTCGGGCCGTGATGGTTACTGTACAGTGGGAGGCATGTCAGGCCGTGATGGTTAATGTATATTTGACGGTGTGTCGGGCCTAATCGTTACTGTACAGTGGGAGGTATGTTTGGCTGTGATTGAGGACTGTACAGTGGGAGGTATGTCGGGCCGTGAAGGTGACTGTACTGTGGGAGGTATGTCGGGCCGTGATGGTTACTGTACTGTGGTAGGTATGTCGGGCCGGGATGGCTAATGTACTGTGGGACGTATGTCGGGCCGTGACATTTACTGTACAGTTGGAGGTATGTCGGGCCATGATGGGTACTGTACAGTGGGAGTTACTCAGGCCAAGACGCTTACTGTACAGTGGGAGGTATGTTAGCCCGTGATGGTTACTACACAGAAGGAGGTAAGTTGGGCCGAGAAGGTTACTGTACAGTGGGAGGTGTGTCGGGGCGTGATTGTTACTGAACATTGGGAGAAATCTCGGAGCGTGATGGTTACTGTACAGTGGGAGGAATGTTGGGCCATGACGGGGACCGTACAGTGGGAGGTGTGCCGGGCCATGATCGTTACTGTACAGTGGGTGGTATGTCGGGACGTGATGGTTACTGTACAGTGGGAGGTATGTCGGGCCGTGAAGGTTACTGTACAGTGGGAGGTATGTCGGGCCGTGATGGTTACTGTAAAGCGAGAGGTATGTTGGGTCATGATGGTTACTGTACAGTGGGAGGTATCTTGGGCCGTGATGGTTCGTGTACAGTAGGAGGTATGTTGGGCCGAGACAGTGACTGTACAGTGGCATGTATGTCGAGCTGTGATTGTTACTGTAAAGTGAGAGGTATGTTGGGTCATGATGGTTACTGTACAGTGGGAGATATGTCGGACCGTGATGGTTACTGTACTGTGGGAGGTATGTCGGGTCGTGATGGTTACTGTACAGTGGGGGTATGTCGGGCTGTGATGGTTACTGCACAATGGGAGGTATGTTGGGCCGTTATGGTTACTGAACAGTGGGAGATATGTCGGGCTGTGATGGTTATGTACAGTGGGAGGTATGTCGGGCCGTGATGGTTACTGAACAGTGGGAGGTATGTTGGGCCGTGATGGTTACTGTACAGTGGTAGGTGTGTCGGGCCGTGATAGTTACTGTACATTGGGAGGTATGTCGGGCCGTGATGGTTATTGTTCAGTGGGAGGTATGTCGGTCCGTGACGGTCGCTGTACAGGGGGAGGTATGTCGGGCTGTGATAGTTCCTGTACAGTGGGATGTATTTTAGGCTGTGATTGATAATGTACAGTGAGAGGTGGGTTGGGCAGTGACGGTTACTGGACAGTGGGTGGTATGTCGGGCCGTGTTAGTTACTGTACAGTGGGAGGTGTGCCTGGCCGTGACGCTTACTGTACATTAGGAGGTATGTTGGGCAGTGATGGTTACTGTACAGTGGATGGTATTTCGGGCCGTGATGGTTTCTGTACAGTGGGAGGTGTGTCTGGCCGTGAGGGTTACTGTACAGTGGGAGGTATGTCGGGCCGTGATGGTTACTGTACAGTGGGAGGCATGTCAGGCCGTGATGAGTAATGTATATTTGACGGTGTGTCGGGCCTAATTGTTACTGTACAGTGGGAGGTATGTTTGGCTGTGATTGAGGACTGTACAGTGGGAGGTATGTCGGGCCGTGATGGTTACTGTACTGTGGGAGGTATGTCGGGCCGGGATGGCTAATGTACTGTGGGACGTATGTCGGGCCGTGACATTTACTGTACAGTTGGAGGTATGTCGGGCCATGATGGGTACTGTACAGTGGGAGTTAGTCGGGCCAAGACGCTTACTGTACAGTGGGAGGTATGTTAGACCGTGATGGTTACTGCACAGAAGGAGGTAAGTTGGGCCGAGAAGGTTACTGTACAGTGGGAGGTGTGTCGGGGCGTGATTGTTACTGAACATTGGGAGAAATCTTGGAGCGTGATGGTTACTGTACAGTGGGAGGTATGTCGGGACGTGATGGTTACTGTACAGTGGGAGGTATGTCGGGCCGTGAAGGTTACTGTACAGTGGGTGGTATGTCGGACCGTGAAGGTTACTGTACAGTGGGAGGTATGTCGGGCCGTGATGGTTACTGTAAAGCGAGAGGTATGTTGGGTCATGATGGTTACTGTACAGTGGGAGGTATGTCGGGCCGTGATGGTTAGTGTACAGTAGGAGGTATGTTGGGCCGAGACAGTGACTGTACAGTGGCATGTATGTCGAGCTGTGATTGTTACTGTAAAGTGAGAGGTATGTTGGGTCATGATGGTTACTGTACGGTGGGAGATATGTCGGACCGTGATGGTTACTGTACAGTGGGAGTTATGTCGGGTCGTGATGGTTACTGTACAGTGGGGGTATGTCGGGCTGTGATGGTTACTGTACAGTGGGAGGTATGTTGGGCCGTTATGGTTACTGAACAGTGGGAGATATGTCGGGCTGTGATGGTTATGTACAGTGGGAGGTATGTCGGGCCGTGATGGTTACTGAACAGTGGGAGGTATGTTGGGCCGTGATGGTTACTGTACAGTGGTAGGTATGTCGGGCCGTGATAGTTACTGTACATTGGGAGGTATGTCGGGCCGTGATGGTTATTGTACAGTGGGAGGTATGTCGGGCTGTGATGGTTACTGTACAGTGGGAGGTATGTCGGTCCGTGACGGTTGCTGTACAGGGGGAGGTATGTCGGGCTGTGATAGTTCCTGTACAGTGGGATGTATTTTAGGCTGTGATTGATACTGTACAGTGAGAGGTGGGTTGGGCAGTGACGGTAACTGGACAGTGGGTGGTATGTCGGGCCGTGATAGTTCCTGTACAGTGGGAGGTGTGCCTGGCCGTGACGCTTACTGTTCATTAGGAGGTATGTTGGGCCGTGATGGTTACTGTACAGTGAGAGGCATGTTGGGTCATGATGGTCACTGTACAGTGGGCGGTGTGCCTGGCCGTGACGGTTACTGTATAGTGGGAGGTACGTCGGGCCGTGAGGGTTACTGTACAGTGGGAGGTATGTTGGGTCGTGATGGCTACTGTATATTTGGGAGGTGTGTCGTGCCTAATCGTTACTGTACCGTGGGAGGTAAGTTTGGCTGTGATTGTGTTCTGTACAGGGGAAGGTATGTCGGGCCGCGAAGGTTACTGTACTGTGGGACGTATGTCGGGCCCAGTTACTGTACAGTGGGAGTTATGTCTGGCCGTGACGCTTACTGTACATTAGGAGGTATGTTGGGCCGTGATGGTTACTGCACAGTAGGAGGTATGTTGGGCCGTGACGGTTACTGTACAGTGGGAGGTTGCCGTGCCGTGATGGTTACTGTACAGTGGGAGGTATGTCGGGCCATGATGGTTACTGTTCAGTGGGATGAATGTCGGGCCGTGATGGTTACTGTACAGTAGGAGGTATGTCGGGCTGTGATGTTTACTGTACAGTGGGAGGTATGTCGGGCCGTGATGGTTACTGTACAGTGCGAGGTATGTCGGGCTGTGATGGTTACGGTACAGTGGAATGTATGGCATTCTGTTATGGTTACTGTACAGTGGGAGGTGTGTTGGGCAGTGATGGTTACTGTACAGTGGATGGTATGTCGGGCCGTGATGGTTACTGTACACTGGGAGGTGTGTCTGGCCGTGTGGGTGACTGTACAGTGGGAGGTATGTCGGGCCGTGATGGTTACTGTACAGTGGGAGGCATGTCAGGCCGTGACGGTTAATGTATATTTGATGGTGAGTCGGGCCTAATCGTTACTGTACAGTGGGAGGTAAGTTTGGCTGTGATTGTGGACTGTACAGTGGGAGCTTTGTCGGGACGTGAAGGTGACTGTACTGTGGGATGTATGTCGGGCCATGATGGTTACTTTGTTGTGGGAGGTATGTCAGGCCGTGATGGCGAATGTATTGTGGGACGTATGTCGGTCCGTGACATTTACTGTACAGTGGGAGTTTGTCGGGACAAGACGCTTACTGTACAGTGGGAGGTATGTTGGGCCGAGACGGTTACTGTACAGTGAGAGCTATGTTGGGTCATGATGGTCACTGTACAGTGGGAGATATGTCGGACCGTGATGGTTACTTCAAATTGGGAAGTATGTCGGGCCGTGTTGGTTTCTGTGCAGTGGGGGGGTATGTCGGGCTGTGATGGTTACTGTACAGTGGGAGATAGGGCGGGCCGTGATGGTTACTGTACAGTGGGAGGTATGTTGGGCCGTGATGGTTCATGTACAGTGGGAGGTATGTCGGGTCGTGATGGTTACTGTACAGTGGGAGGAATGTCGGGCCATGATGGTTACAGTACAGTAGGAGGTATGTCGGGCTGTGATGGTTACTGTACAGTTGGAGGTATGTCGGGCCGTGATGGTTACTCTACAGTGGGAGGTATGTCGGGCTGTGATGGTTACTGTACAGTGGGATGTATGTCAGGCTGTGATGGTTACTGGACAGTGGGAGGTGTGTTGGGCAGTGATGGTTAATGTACAGTGGATGGTATTTCGGGCCGTGATGGTTTCTGTACAGTGGGAGGTGTGTCTGGCCGTGAGGGTTACTGTACAGTGGGAGGTATGTCGGGCCGTGATGGTTACTGTACAGTGGGAGGCATGTCAGGCCGTGATGGTTAATGTATATTTGACGGTGTGTCGGGCCTAATCGTTACTGTACAGTGGGAGGTATGTTTGGCTGTGATTGAGGACTGTACAGTGGGAGGTATGTCGGGCCGTGAAGGTGACTGTACTGTGGGAGGTATGTCGGGCCGTGATGGTTACTGTACTGTGGTAGGTATGTCGGGCCGGGATGGCTAATGTACTGTGGGACGTATGTCGGGCCGTGACATTTACTGTACAGTTGGAGGTATGTCGGGCCATGATGGGTACTGTACAGTGGGAGTTACTCAGGCCAAGACGCTTACTGTACAGTGGGAGGTATGTTAGCCCGTGATGGTTACTACACAGAAGGAGGTAAGTTGGGCCGAGAAGGTTACTGTACAGTGGGAGGTGTGTCGGGGCGTGATTGTTACTGAACATTGGGAGAAATCTCGGAGCGTGATGGTTACTGTACAGTGGGAGGAATGTTGGGCCATGACGGGGACCGTACAGTGGGAGGTGTGCCGGGCCATGATCGTTACTGTACAGTGGGTGGTATGTCGGGACGTGATGGTTACTGTACAGTGGGAGGTATGTCGGGCCGTGAAGGTTACTGTACAGTGGGAGGTATGTCGGGCCGTGATGGTTACTGTAAAGCGAGAGGTATGTTGGGTCATGATGGTTACTGTACAGTGGGAGGTATCTTGGGCCGTGATGGTTCGTGTACAGTAGGAGGTATGTTGGGCCGAGACAGTGACTGTACAGTGGCATGTATGTCGAGCTGTGATTGTTACTGTAAAGTGAGAGGTATGTTGGGTCATGATGGTTACTGTACAGTGGGAGATATGTCGGACCGTGATGGTTACTGTACTGTGGGAGGTATGTCGGGTCGTGATGGTTACTGTACAGTGGGGGTATGTCGGGCTGTGATGGTTACTGCACAATGGGAGGTATGTTGGGCCGTTATGGTTACTGAACAGTGGGAGATATGTCGGGCTGTGATGGTTATGTACAGTGGGAGGTATGTCGGGCCGTGATGGTTACTGAACAGTGGGAGGTATGTTGGGCCGTGATGGTTACTGTACAGTGGTAGGTGTGTCGGGCCGTGATAGTTACTGTACATTGGGAGGTATGTCGGGCCGTGATGGTTATTGTTCAGTGGGAGGTATGTCGGTCCGTGACGGTCGCTGTACAGGGGGAGGTATGTCGGGCTGTGATAGTTCCTGTACAGTGGGATGTATTTTAGGCTGTGATTGATAATGTACAGTGAGAGGTGGGTTGGGCAGTGACGGTTACTGGACAGTGGGTGGTATGTCGGGCCGTGTTAGTTACTGTACAGTGGGAGGTGTGCCTGGCCGTGACGCTTACTGTACATTAGGAGGTATGTTGGGCAGTGATGGTTACTGTACAGTGGATGGTATTTCGGGCCGTGATGGTTTCTGTACAGTGGGAGGTGTGTCTGGCCGTGAGGGTTACTGTACAGTGGGAGGTATGTCGGGCCGTGATGGTTACTGTACAGTGGGAGGCATGTCAGGCCGTGATGAGTAATGTATATTTGACGGTGTGTCGGGCCTAATTGTTACTGTACAGTGGGAGGTATGTTTGGCTGTGATTGAGGACTGTACAGTGGGAGGTATGTCGGGCCGTGATGGTTACTGTACTGTGGGAGGTATGTCGGGCCGGGATGGCTAATGTACTGTGGGACGTATGTCGGGCCGTGACATTTACTGTACAGTTGGAGGTATGTCGGGCCATGATGGGTACTGTACAGTGGGAGTTAGTCGGGCCAAGACGCTTACTGTACAGTGGGAGGTATGTTAGACCGTGATGGTTACTGCACAGAAGGAGGTAAGTTGGGCCGAGAAGGTTACTGTACAGTGGGAGGTGTGTCGGGGCGTGATTGTTACTGAACATTGGGAGAAATCTTGGAGCGTGATGGTTACTGTACAGTGGGAGGTATGTCGGGACGTGATGGTTACTGTACAGTGGGAGGTATGTCGGGCCGTGAAGGTTACTGTACAGTGGGAGGTATGTCGGACCGTGAAGGTTACTGTACAGTGGGAGGTATGTCGGGCCGTGATGGTTACTGTAAAGCGAGAGGTATGTTGGGTCATGATGGTTACTGTACAGTGGGAGGTATGTCGGGCCGTGATGGTTAGTGTACAGTAGGAGGTATGTTGGGCCGAGACAGTGACTGTACAGTGGCATGTATGTCGAGCTGTGATTGTTACTGTAAAGTGAGAGGTATGTTGGGTCATGATGGTTACTGTACGGTGGGAGATATGTCGGACCGTGATGGTTACTGTACAGTGGGAGTTATGTCGGGTCGTGATGGTTACTGTACAGTGGGGGTATGTCGGGCTGTGATGGTTACTGTACAGTGGGAGGTATGTTGGGCCGTTATGGTTACTGAACAGTGGGAGATATGTCGGGCTGTGATGGTTATGTACAGTGGGAGGTATGTCGGGCCGTGATGGTTACTGAACAGTGGGAGGTATGTTGGGCCGTGATGGTTACTGTACAGTGGTAGGTATGTCGGGCCGTGATAGTTACTGTACATTGGGAGGTATGTCGGGCCGTGATGGTTATTGTACAGTGGGAGGTATGTCGGGCTGTGATGGTTACTGTACAGTGGGAGGTATGTCGGTCCGTGACGGTTGCTGTACAGGGGGAGGTATGTCGGGCTGTGATAGTTCCTGTACAGTGGGATGTATTTTAGGCTGTGATTGATACTGTACAGTGAGAGGTGGGTTGGGCAGTGACGGTAACTGGACAGTGGGTGGTATGTCGGGCCGTGATAGTTCCTGTACAGTGGGAGGTGTGCCTGGCCGTGACGCTTACTGTTCATTAGGAGGTATGTTGGGCCGTGATGGTTACTGTACAGTAGGAGGTATGTTGGGCCGTGACGGTTACTGTACAGTGGGAGGTTGACGTGCCGTGATGGTTACTGTACAATGGGAGGTATGTCGGGCTGTGATGGTTACTGAACATTGGGAGAAATATAGGAGCGTGATGGTTACTGTACAGTAGGAGGTATGTCGGGCTGTGATGGTTACTGTACAATGGGAGATATGTCGGGCTGTAATGGTTACTGTACATTGGGATGTATGTCAGGCAGTGATGGTTACTGTACAGTGGGATGAATGTCGGGCTGTGATGGTTACCGTACAGTGGGAGGTATGCCGTGCCGTGATGGTTACTGTACAGTGGTAGGTTTGTCGGGCCGTGACGGTTACTGTTTCTTGGGAGGTATGTCGGGCTGTGAGGGTTACTGTACAGTGGGAGGTATGTCGGGCTGTGATGGTTACTGTACAGTGGGAGGTATATCGGGCCGTGACGGTTTTTGTACAGGGGGAGGTATGTCGTGCTGTGAGGGTTACTGTACCGTGGGATGTATTTCAGGCTGTGATTGTTACTGTACAGTGGGAGCTGGGTTGGGCAGTGATGTTTACTGTGCAGTGGGTGGTATGTCGGGCCGTGATAGTTACTGTACAGTGGGAGGTGTTCCTGTGCGTGACGGTTACTGTACAGTGGGAGGTGTGCCGGGCCATGATCATTACTGTACAGTGGGAGGTATGTCGGGACGTGATGGTAACTGTACAGTGGGAAGTATGTCGGGCCGTGAAGGTTACTGTACAGTCGGAGGTATGTCGGGCCGTGATGGTTACTGTACAGTGTGAGGTATGTTGCGTCATGATGGTTACTGTACAGTGGGAGGTATGTTGGGCTGTGATGGTTACTGTCCAGTAGGAGTGATGTTGGGCCGAGACAGTTACTGTACAGTGGGAGGTATGTCGGGCTGTGATGGTTACAATACAGTGAGTGGGTCATGATCGTCACTGTACAGTGGGTGATATGTCGGGCCATGATGGTTACTGTACAGTGGGAGGTATGTCGGCCTGTGATGGTTACTGTACATTGGGAGGTGTGTCGTGCCGTGATGGTTACGATACAGTTGGAGGAATGTCGGGCCGTGATGGTTACTGTACAGTGGGAGGTATGTTGGGCCGTGATGGTTACTGCACAGTTGGAGGTATGTCGGGCTGTGATGATTACTGTACATTGGGAGGTATGTCGGGCCGTGATGGTTACTGTACAGTGGGAGGTATCTCGGGCCGTGATGGTTACTGTACAATGGGAGGTATGTCAGGCCGTGATGGTTACTGCACAGTTGGAGGTATGTCGGGCTGTGATGATTACTGTACATTGGGAGGTATGTCGGGCCGTGATGGTTACTGCACAGTGGGAGGTTTGTCGGGCTGTGATCGTTTCTGTACAGTGGGAGGTATGTCGGCCGTGATGGTTACTGTACAGTGGGAGGTATGTCTGGCTGTGATGGTTACTGTACAGTGGGATGTATGTCAGGCTGTGATGGTTGTTGCACACTGGGAGGTGTGTTGTGTCTTGATGTTTACTGTACAGTGGAATGTATGTCGGGCCATTATGGTTACTGTACAGTGGGAGGTATGTCGGGCTGTGATGGTAACTGTACAATGGGTGGTATGTCGCGACGTGATAGGTACTGTACAGTGGGAGGTGTGTAAGGCCCTGAGGGTTACTGTACAGTGGGAGGTATGTCGGGCCACGATGGTTACTGTACAGTGATATGTATGTTGGGTCATGATGGTTACTGTACAGTTGGAGGTATGTCGTACCGTGATTGTTACTGTACAATGGGAGCTATGTTGGTCCGTGACGGTTACTTTACAGTGGGAGGTATGCAGGGCCGTGATGGTTACTGTACAGTAGGAGGTATGTCGGGCCGTGATGATTACTGTATAGTCAGAGGCATGTGATGTCATGATGGTTACTGTACAGTTGGAGATATGTCAGGCCGTGATGGTTACTGTACAGTGGGATGTATGTCTGGCTGTGATGGTGACTGAACAGTGAGAGGTATGTCGTACCGTGATGGTGACTGTACATTGGGAGGTGTGTTGGGCAGTGATGGTTACTGTGCAGTGGGAGGTATGTCGGGCCGTGATGGTGACTGTACAGTGGGAGGAATGTCGGGCCGTGAAGGTTACTGTACAGTGGGAGGTATGTCGGGCCGTGATGGTTACTGTACAGTGGGGGGTTTGTCGGGCTATGATGGTTACTGTACAGAAGGAGGTATGTCCGGCCGTGATGGTTACTGTACAGTGGGAGGTATGTCGGGCCGCGATCGTTACTGTTCACAGGGAGGTATGTCGGGCCATGATGGTTACTGTACAGTGGGAGGTATGTGGGGCTGTGAAGGTTACTGCACAGTGTGGAGGTATGTCGGGCCGTAATGGTTACTGTACAGTGGGAGGTATGTCGGGCCGTGATGGTTAATGTACAGTGGGATGTATGTCAGCCTGTGATGGTTGCTGTACAGTGAGAGGTGTGTTGGGTCGCGATGGTTACAGTACATTGGGAGTTATGTCGGGCCGTGATAGTTACTGTGCAGTGGGAAATATGCCCGGCCGTGATGGTTACTGTACAGTGGGAGGTAAGTTGGGCCGTGATGGTTACTGTACAGAGGGAGGAATGTCGGGCCGTGATGGTTACTGTACAGTGGGAGGTATGTCGGGCCGTGATGGTTACTGTACAGTGGGAGGTATGTCGTGCCGTGATTGTTACTGTACAGTGGGAAGTATGCCGGGCCGTGATGTTTACTGTACAGTCGGAGGTATGTCGCGCAGTGATGGTTACTGTATAGTGAGAGGTATGTGGGGTCATGATGGTTACTGTACAGTTTGTGATATGTCGGGCCGTGATGGTTAGTGTACAGTGGGATGCATGTCGGGCTGTGATGGTTACTGAACAGTGAGAGGTATGTCGGACCGTGATGGTTACTGTACATTGAGAGGTGTGTTGGGCAGTGATGGTTACTGATCAGTGAGAGGTATGTGGGGTCATGATGGTTACTTTCCAGTTGGTGATATGTCGGGCCGTGATGGTTACTGTACAGCGGGATGTATGTCGGACTGTGATGGTTACTGTGCATTGGGAGGTATGTCAAGCCGTGATAGTGACTGTACTGTGGGAGGTATTTCGGGCCATGATGGTTACTGTACATTGGGAGGTACGTCGGGCCATTATGGTTAATGTACAGTGGGAGGCATGTCGTCCTATGATGGTTACTGTACAGAAGGAGTTATGTCCGGCCGTGATGGTTACTGTACAGTGGGAGGTGTGCCTAGCCGTGACGGTTACTGTACAGTGGGAGGCACGTCGTGCCGTGAGAGCTATTGTACAGTGGGAGGGTATGTTGGGTCGTGATGGTTACTGTATATTTGGGAGGTGTGTCGTGCCTAAACTTTCCTGTACAGTGGGAGGTAGGTTTGGCTGTGATTCTGGTCTGTACAGTGAGTGGTATGTCGAGCCATGACGGTTACTGTACAGTGGGAGGTATGTTGGGGCGTGATGGTGACTGTACAGTAGGAGGTATGTTGGGCCGTGACGGTTACTGTACAGTGGGAGGTTGCCGGGCCGTGATGGTTACTGTACAGTGGGAGGTCTGTAGGGCCATGATGGTTACTGTACAGTGGGAAGTATGTCGGGCTATGATGGTTGCTGAACATTGGGAGAAATGTCGGAGCGTGATGGTTACTGTACAGTGGGAGGTATGTCGGGCCATGATGGTGACTGTATAGTGTGGGGTATGTCGGGCTGTGATGATGACTGTACAGTGGGAGGTATGTCGGGCTGTGATGGTTACTGTACAGTAGGAGGTATGTCGGGCTGTGATGGTTACTGTACAGTGGGAGGTATGTCGGGCCGTGATGGTTACTGTACAATGGGAGATATGTCGGGCTGTGATGGTTACTGTATAGTGGGATGTATGTCAGGCTGTGATGGTTACTGTACAGTGGGATGAATGTCGGGCTGTGATGGTTACTGTACAGTGGGAGGTATGTCGGGCCGTGACGGTTACTGTATATTGAGAGGTATGTCGGGCCGTGAGGGTTACTGTACAGTGGGAGGTATGTCGGGCTGTGATGGTTACTGTACAGTGGTAGGTATATCGGGCCGTGACGGTTTTTGTACAGGGGGAGGTATGTCGTGCTATGAGGGTTACTGTACCGTGGGATGTATTTCAGGCTGTGATTGTTACTGTACAGTGGGAGCTGGGTTGGGCAGTGATGTTTACTGTACAGTGGGTGGTATGTCGGGCCGTGACACTTGCTGTACATTAGGAGGTATGTTGGGACGTGATGGAGACTGTACAGTAGGAGGTATGTTGGGCCGTGACGGTTACTGTATAGTGGGGGGTTGCCGGGCCGTGATGGTTACTGTACAGTGGGAGGTCTGTAGGGCCATGATGGTTACTGTACAGTGGGAGGTATGTCGGGCTGTGATGGTTGCTTAACATTGGGAGAAATGTCGGAGCGTGATGGTTACTGTACAGTGGGAGGTATGTCGGGCCATGATGGTTACTGTACAGTGTGGGGTATGTCGGGCTGTGATGGTGACTGTACAGTGGGAGGTATGTCGGGCCGTGATGGTTACTGTACAGTGGGATGTATGTCAGGCTGTGATGGGTACTGGACAGTGGGAGGTGTGTTGGGCAGTGATGGTTACTGTACAGTGTATGGTATGTCGGGCCGTGATGGTTACTGTACAGTAGGATATGTGTCTGGCCGTGATGGTTACTGTACAATGGGAGGTATGTCGGGCTGTGTTGGTTACTGAACATTGGGAGAAATATCGGAGCGTGATGGTTACTGTGCAGTGGGAGGTATGTCGGGCTGTGATGGTTACTGTACAGTAGGAGGTATGTCGGGCTGTGATGGTTACTATACAGTGGGAGGTATGTCGGGCCGTGATGGTTACTGTACAATGGGAGATATGTCGGGCTGTGATGGTTACTGTACAGTGGGATGTGTGTCAGGCTGTGATGGTTACTGTACAGTGGGATGAATGTCGGGCTGTGATGGTTACCGTACAGTGGGAGGTATGTCGGGCCGTGACGGTTACTGTATATTGGGAGGTATGTCGGGCTGTGATGGTTACTGTAATGTGGGAGTTATATCGGGCCGTGACGGTTTTTGTACAGGGGGAGGTATGTCGTGCTGTGAGGGTTACTGTACCGTGGGATGTATTTCAGGCTGTGATTGTTACTGTACAGTGGGAGCTGGGTTGGGCAGTGATGTTTACTGTACAGTGGGAGGTGTGCCTGTCCGTGACAGTTACTGTACAGTGGGAGGTATGTTGGGCCATGACGGTTACTGTACAGTGGGAGGTGTGCCGGGCCATGATCGTTACTGTACAGTGGGAGGTATGTCGGGACGTGATGGTAACTGTACTGTGGGAAGTATGTCGGGCCGTTGAGGTTACTGTACAGTCGGAGGTATGTCGGGCCGTGATGGTTACTGTACAGTGTGAGGTATGTTGCGTCATGATGGTTACTGTACAGTGGGAGGTATGTTGGGCTGTGATGGTTACTGTACAGTAGGAGTGATGTTGGGCCGAGACAGTTACTGTACAGTGGGAGGTATGTCGGGCTGTGATGGTTACAATACAGTGAGTGGGTCATGATCGTCACTGTACAGTGGGTGATATGTAGGACCGTGATGGTTACTGCACAGTGGGAGGTATGTCGGGCCATGATGGTTACTGTACAGTGGGAGGTATGTCGGCCTGTGATGGTTACTGTACAGTGGGAGGTATGTCGGGCTGTGATGGTTACTGTACAGTGGGAGGTATGTCGGGCTGTGATGGTTGCTGTACAGTGGGAGGTGTGTCGTGCCATGATGGTTACTATCCAGTTGGAGGTATGTCGGGCCGTGATGGTTACTGTACAGTGGGAGGTATGTTGGGCCGTGATGGTTACTGTACAGTTGGAGGTATGTCGGGCCGCGATGGTTACTGTACAATGGGAGGTATGTCTGGCCGTGATGGTTACTGCACAGTGGGATGTATGTCGGGCTGTGATGGTTACTGTACATTGGGAGGTATGTCGGGCCGTGATGGTTCCTGCACAGTGGGAGGTATGTCGGGCTGTGATCGTTTCTGTACAGTGGGAGGTATGTCTGGCCGTGATGGTTACTGTACAGTGGGAGGTATGTCAGGCTGTGATGGTTGTTGTACAGTGGGAGCTGTGTTGGGCATTGATGGTTACTGCACACTGGGAGGTGTGTTGTGTCTTGATGTTTTCTGTACAGTGGAATGTATGTCGGGCCATTATGGTTACTGTACAGTGGGAGGTATGTCGGCCTGTGATGGTTACTGTACAGTGGGAGGTATGTCGGGCTGTGATGGTTACTGTACAGTGGGAGGTATGTCGGGCTGTGATGGTTACTGTACAGTGGGAGGTGTGTCGTGCCGTGATGGTTACTATACAGTTGGAGGTATGTCGGGCCGTGATGGTTCCTGTACAGTAGGAGGTATGTTGGTCCGTGATGGTTACTGTACAGTGGGAGGTATGTCGGGCCGTGATGGTTACTGTACAATGGGAGGTATGTCTGGCCGTGATGGTTACTGCACAGTGGGATGTATGTCGGGCTGTGATCGTTTCTGTACAGTGGGAGGTATGTCGGGCCGTGATGGTTACTGTACAGTGGGAGGTATGTCAGGCTGTGATGGTTGTTGTACAGTGGGAGGTGTGTTGGGCAGTGATGGTTACTGCACACTGGGAGGTGTGTTGTGTCTTGATGTTTACTGTACAGTGGAATGTATGTCGGGTCATTATGGTTACTGTGCATTGGGAGGTATGTCGGGCTGTGATGGTAACTGTACAATGGGTGGTATGTCGCGACGTGATAGTTACTGTACAGTGGGAGGTATGTCGGGCCGTGATGGTTACTGTACAGTGAGATGTATGTTGGGTCATGATGGTTACTGTACAGTGGGAGGTATGTCGTACCGTGATTGTTACTGTACAATGGGAGCTATGTTGGTCCGTGACCGTTATTTTACAGTGGGAGGTATGTCAGGCTGTGATGGTTACAGTACAGTCGGAGGTATGTCGCGCCGTGGTGGCTACTTTACAGAGGGAGCAATATCGGGCCATGATGGTTTCTGAACAGTGGGAGGTATGTCGACCCGTGATGGTTACTGCACCGTGGGAGGTATGTCGAACCGCGAAGGTTACTGTACAGTGGGAGTTATGTCGGGCTGTGATGGTTACTGTACAGTGGGAGGTATGTCGGGCCATGACGGTTACTTTACAGTGGGAGGTATGCAGGGCCGTGATGGTTACTGTACAGTGGGAGGTATGTCGGGCCGTGATGGTTACTGTATAGTCAGAGGCATGTGGGGTCATGATGGTTACTGTACAGTTGGAGATATGTCAGGCCGTGATGGTTACTGTACAGTGGGATGTCTGTCGGGCTGTGATGGTGACTGAACAGTGAGAGGTATGTCGTACCGTGATGGTGACTGTACATTGGGAGGTATGTTGGGCTGTGATGGTTACTGTACAGTAGGAGTGATGTTGGGCCGAGACAGTTACTGTACAGTGGGAGGTATGTCGGGCTGTGATGGTTACAATACAGTGAGTGGGTCATGATCGTCACTGTACAGTGGGTGATATGTAGGACCGTGATGGTTACTGCACAGTGGGAGGTATGTCGGGCCATGATGGTTACTGTACAGTGGGAGGTATGTCGGCCTGTGATGGTTACTGTACAGTGGGAGGTATGTCGGGCTGTGATGGTTACTGTACAGTGGGAGGTATGTCGGGCTGTGATGGTTGCTGTACAGTGGGAGGTGTGTCGTGCCATGATGGTTACTATCCAGTTGGAGGTATGTCGGGCCGTGATGGTTACTGTACAGTGGGAGGTATGTTGGGCCGTGATGGTTACTGTACAGTTGGAGGTATGTCGGGCCGCGATGGTTACTGTACAATGGGAGGTATGTCTGGCCGTGATGGTTCCTGCACAGTGGGAGGTATGTCGGGCTGTGATCGTTTCTGTACAGTGGGAGGTATGTCTGGCCGTGATGGTTACTGTACAGTGGGAGGTATGTCAGGCTGTGATGGTTGTTGTACAGTGGGAGCTGTTTTGGGCATTGATGGTTACTGCACACTGGGAGGTGTGTTGTGTCTTGATGTTTTCTGTACAGTGGAATGTATGTCGGGCCATTATGGTTACTGTACAGTGGGAGGTATGTCGGCCTGTGATGGTTACTGTACAGTGGGAGGTATGTCGGGCTGTGATGGTTACTGTACAGTGGGAGGTATGTCGGGCTGTGATGGTTACTGTACAGTGGGAGGTGTGTCGTGCCGTGATGGTTACTATACAGTTGGAGGTATGTCGGGCCGTGATGGTTCCTGTACAGTAGGAGGTATGTTGGTCCGTGATGGTTACTGTACAGTGGGAGGTATGTCGGGCCGTGATGGTTACTGTACAATGGGAGGTATGTCTGGCCGTGATGGTTACTGCACAGTGGGATGTATGTCGGGCTGTGATCGTTTCTGTACAGTGGGAGGTATGTCGGGCCGTGATGGTTACTGTACAGTGGGAGGTATGTCAGGCTGTGATGGTTGTTGTACAGTGGGAGGTGTGTTGGGCAGTGATGGTTACTGCACACTGGGAGGTGTGTTGTGTCTTGATGTTTACTGTACAGTGGAATGTATGTCGGGTCATTATGGTTACTGTGCATTGGGAGGTATGTCGGGCTGTGATGGTAACTGTACAATGGGTGGTATGTCGCGACGTGATAGTTACTGTACAGTGGGAGGTATGTCGGGCCGTGATGGTTACTGTACAGTGAGATGTATGTTGGGTCATGATGGTTACTGTACAGTGGGAGGTATGTCGTACCGTGATTGTTACTGTACAATGGGAGCTATGTTGGTCCGTGACCGTTATTTTACAGTGGGAGGTATGTCAGGCTGTGATGGTTACAGTACAGTCGGAGGTATGTCGCGCCGTGGTGGCTACTTTACAGAGGGAGGAATATCGGGCCATGATGGTTTCTGAACAGTGGGAGGTATGTCGACCCGTGATGGTTACTGCACCGTGGGAGGTATGTCGAACCGCGAAGGTTACTGTACAGTGGGAGTTATGTCGGGCTGTGATGGTTACTGTACAGTGGGAGGTATGTCGGGCCATGACGGTTACTTTACAGTGGGAGGTATGCAGGGCCGTGATGGTTACTGCACAGTGGGATGTATGTCGGGCTGTGATGGTTACTGTACATTGGGAGGTATGTCGGGCCGTGATGGTTCCTGCACAGTGGGAGGTATGTCGGGCTGTGATCGTTTCTGTACAGTGGGAGGTATGTCTGGCCGTGATGGTTACTGTACAGTGGGAGGTATGTCAGGCTGTGATGGTTGTTGTACAGTGGGAGCTGTGTTGGGCATTGATGGTTACTGCACACTGGGAGGTGTGTTGTGTCTTGATGTTTTCTGTACAGTGGAATGTATGTCGGGCCATTATGGTTACTGTACAGTGGGAGGTATGTCGGCCTGTGATGGTTACTGTACAGTGGGAGGTATGTCGGGCTGTGATGGTTACTGTACAGTGGGAGGTATGTCGGGCTGTGATGGTTACTGTACAGTGGGAGGTGTGTCGTGCCGTGATGGTTACTATACAGTTGGAGGTATGTCGGGCCGTGATGGTTCCTGTACAGTAGGAGGTATGTTGGTCCGTGATGGTTACTGTACAGTGGGAGGTATGTCGGGCCGTGATGGTTACTGTACAATGGGAGGTATGTCTGGCCGTGATGGTTACTGCACAGTGGGATGTATGTCGGGCTGTGATCGTTTCTGTACAGTGGGAGGTATGTCGGGCCGTGATGGTTACTGTACAGTGGGAGGTATGTCAGGCTGTGATGGTTGTTGTACAGTGGGAGGTGTGTTGGGCAGTGATGGTTACTGCACACTGGGAGGTGTGTTGTGTCTTGATGTTTACTGTACAGTGGAATGTATGTCGGGTCATTATGGTTACTGTGCATTGGGAGGTATGTCGGGCTGTGATGGTAACTGTACAATGGGTGGTATGTCGCGACGTGATAGTTACTGTACAGTGGGAGGTATGTCGGGCCGTGATAGTTACTGTACAGTGAGATGTATGTTGGGTCATGATGGTTACTGTACAGTGGGAGGTATGTCGTACCGTGATTGTTACTGTACAATGGGAGCTATGTTGGTCCGTGACCGTTATTTTACAGTGGGAGGTATGTCAGGCTGTGATGGTTACAGTACAGTCGGAGGTATGTCGCGCCGTGGTGGCTACTTTACAGAGGGAGCAATATCGGGCCATGATGGTTTCTGAACAGTGGGAGGTATGTCGACCCGTGATGGTTACTGCACCGTGGGAGGTATGTCGAACCGCGAAGGTTACTGTACAGTGGGAGTTATGTCGGGCTGTGATGGTTACTGTACAGTGGGAGGTATGTCGGGCCATGACGGTTACTTTACAGTGGGAGGTATGCAGGGCCGTGATGGTTACTGTACAGTGGGAGGTATGTCGGGCCGTGATGGTTACTGTATAGTCAGAGGCATGTGGGGTCATGATGGTTACTGTACAGTTGGAGATATGTCAGGCCGTGATGGTTACTGTACAGTGGGATGTCTGTCGGGCTGTGATGGTGACTGAACAGTGAGAGGTATGTCGTACCGTGATGGTGACTGTACATTGGGAGGTATGTTGGGCTGTGATGGTTACTGTACAGTAGGAGTGATGTTGGGCCTAGACAGTTACTGCACAGTGGGAGGTATGTCGGGCTGTGATGGTTACAATACAGTGAGTGGGTCATGATCGTCACTGTACAGTGGGTGATATGTAGGACCGTGATGGTTACTGCACAGTGGGAGGTATGTCGGGCCATGATGGTTACTGTACAGTGGGAGGTATGTCGGCCTGTGATGGTTACTGTACAGTGGGAGGTATGTCGGGCTGTGATGGTTACTGTACAGTGGGAGGTATGTCGGGCTGTGATGGTTGCTGTACAGTGGAAGGTGTGTCGTGCCATGATGGTTACTATCCAGTTGGAGGTATGTCGGGCCGTGATGGTTACTGTACAGTGGGAGGTATGTTGGGCCGTGATGGTTACTGTACAGTTGGAGGTATGTCGGGCCGCGATGGTTACTGTACAATGGGAGGTATGTCTGGCCGTGATGGTTCCTGCACAGTGGGAGGTATGTCGGGCTGTGATCGTTTCTGTACAGTGGGAGGTATGTCTGGCCGTGATGGTTACTGTACAGTGGGAGGTATGTCAGGCTGTGATGGTTGTTGTACAGTGGGAGCTGTGTTGGGCATTGATGGTTACTGCACACTGGGAGGTGTGTTGTGTCTTGATGTTTTCTGTACAGTGGAATGTATGTCGGGCCATTATGGTTACTGTACAGTGGGAGGTATGTCGGCCTGTGATGGTTACTGTACAGTGGGAGGTATGTCGGGCTGTGATGGTTACTGTACAGTGGGAGGTATGTCGGGCTGTGATGGTTACTGTACAGTGGGAGGTGTGTCGTGCCGTGATGGTTACTATACAGTTGGAGGTATGTCGGGCCGTGATGGTTCCTGTACAGTAGGAGGTATGTTGGTCCGTGATGGTTACTGTACAGTGGGAGGTATGTCGGGCCGTGATGGTTACTGTACAATGGGAGGTATGTCTGGCCGTGATGGTTACTGCACAGTGGGATGTATGTCGGGCTGTGATCGTTTCTGTACAGTGGGAGGTATGTCGGGCCGTGATGGTTACTGTACAGTGGGAGGTATGTCAGGCTGTGATGGTTGTTGTACAGTGGGAGGTGTGTTGGGCAGTGATGGTTACTGCACACTGGGAGGTGTGTTGTGTCTTGATGTTTACTGTACAGTGGAATGTATGTCGGGTCATTATGGTTACTGTGCATTGGGAGGTATGTCGGGCTGTGATGGTAACTGTACAATGGGTGGTATGTCGCGACGTGATAGTTACTGTACAGTGGGAGGTATGTCGGGCCGTGATGGTTACTGTACAGTGAGATGTATGTTGGGTCATGATGGTTACTGTACAGTGGGAGGTATGTCGTACCGTGATTGTTACTGTACAATGGGAGCTATGTTGGTCCGTGACCGTTATTTTACAGTGGGAGGTATGTCAGGCTGTGATGGTTACAGTACAGTCGGAGGTATGTCGCGCCGTGGTGGCTACTTTACAGAGGGAGCAATATCGGGCCATGATGGTTTCTGAACAGTGGGAGGTATGTCGACCCGTGATGGTTACTGCACCGTGGGAGGTATGTCGAACCGCGAAGGTTACTGTACAGTGGGAGTTATGTCGGGCTGTGATGGTTACTGTACAGTGGGAGGTATGTCGGGCCATGACGGTTACTTTACAGTGGGAGGTATGCAGGGCCGTGATGGTTACTGTACAGTGGGAGGTATGTCGGGCCGTGATGGTTACTGTATAGTCAGAGGCATGTGGGGTCATGATGGTTACTGTACAGTTGGAGATATGTCAGGCCGTGATGGTTACTGTACAGTGGGATGTCTGTCGGGCTGTGATGGTGACTGAACAGTGAGAGGTATGTCGTACCGTGATGGTGACTGTACATTGGGAGGTGTGTTGGGCAGTGATGGTGACTGTACAGTGGGAGGAATGTCGGGCCGTGAGGGTTACTGCACAGTATGGAGGTATGTCGGGCCGTGATGGTTAATGTACAGTGGGATGCATGTCAGCCTGTGATGGTTGCTGTACAGTGAGAGGTGTGTTGGGCCGCGATGGTTACTGTACATTGGGAGTTATGTCGGGCCGTGATGGTTACTGTGCAGTGGGAAATATGCCCATCCGTGATGGTTACTGTACAGTGGGAGATATGTCGGGCCGTGATGGTTACTGTACAGTGGGAGGTATGTCGGGCCGTGATGGTTAATGTACAGTGGGATGCATGTCAGCCTGTGATGGTTGCTGTACAGTGAGAGGTGTGTTGGGCCGCGATGGTTACTGTACATTGGGAGTTATGTCGGGCCGTGATGGTTACTGTGCAGTGGGAAATATGCCCGGCCGTGATGGTTACTGTACAGTGGGAGGAATGTCGGGCCGTGATGGTTACTGTACAGTGGGAGGTATGTCGGGCCGTGATGGTTACTGTACAGTGGGAGGTATGTCGTGCCGTGATGGTTACTGTACAGTGGGAAGTATGCCGGGCCGTGATGTTTACTGTATAGTCGGAGGTATGTCGCGCAGTGATGGTTACTGTATAGTGAGAGGTATGTGGGGTCATGATGGTTACTGTACAGTTGGTGATATGTCGGGCCGTGATTGTTAGTGTACAGTGGGATGCATGTCGGGCTGTGATGGTTACTGAACAGAAGGAGGTATGTCCGGCCGGGATGGTTACTGTACAGTGGGAGGTGTGCCTAGCCGTGACGGTTACTGTACAGTGGGAGGCACGTCGTGCCGTGAGGGCTACTGTACAGTGGGAGGGCATGTTGGGTCGTGATGGTTACTGTATATTTGGGAGGTGTGTCGTGCCTAATCTTTACTGTACAGTGTGAGGTAAGTTTGGCTGTGATTGTGGTCTGTACAGTGGGTGGTATGTCGGGCGATGACGGTTACTGTACATTGGGAGGTATGTCTGGCCATGATGGTTACTGTACAGGTGGAGGTAGTCGGGCCGTGACGCTTGCTGTACATTAGGAGGTATGTTGGGGCGTGATGGTGACTGTACAGTCGGAGGTATGTTGGGCCATGACGGTTACTGTACAGTGGGAGGTTGCCGGGCCGTGATGGTTACTGTACAGTGGGAGGTCTGTAGGGCCATGATGGTTACGGTACAGTGGGAGGTATGTCGGGCTGTGATGGTTGCTGAACATTGGGAGAAATGTCGGAGCGTGATGGTTACTGTACAGTGGGAGGTATGTCGGGCCATGATGGTTACTGTACAGTGTGGGGTATGTCGGGCTGTGATGGTGACTGTACAGTGGGAGGTATGTCGGGCCGTGATGGTTACTGTACAGTGGGATGTATGTCAGGCTGTGATGGGTACTGGACAGTGGGAGGTGAGTTGGGCAGTGATGGTTACTGTACAGTGTATCTTATGTCGGGCCATGATGTTTACTGTACAGTGGGATATGTGTCTGGCCGTGAGGGTTACTGTACAGTGGAAGGTATGTCGGGCCGTGACGGTTACTGTACAGTGGGAGGTATGTTGGGTCGTGATGGTTAATGTATATTTGGGAGGTGGGTCGGGCCTAATCGATACTGTACAGGGGGACGTACGTTTGGCTGTGATTGTGGACTGTACAGTGGGAGATATTTCGTTTCGTGAAGTTTACTGTACTGTGGGAGGTATTTCGGGCCATGATGGTTACTGTACAGTGGAAGGTAGTCGGGCCCTGACGCTTACTGTACAGTGTGAGGTATGCTGGGCTGTGATGGTTACTGTACAGTAGGAGGTATGTTGGGCTAGACGGTTACTGTACAGTGGGAGGTAAGCCGGGCCGTGATGTTTACTCTTCTGTGGGAGGTATGTCGGGCCATGATGGTTATTGTACAGTGGGAGGTATGTCGGGATCTGAGGGTTTCTGAACATTGGGAGAAATTTCGGAGCGTGATGGGTTCTGTACAGTGGGAGATATGTCGGACCGTGATGGTTACTGAGGAGAAAGTGAGGTCTGCGGATGCTGGAGATCAGAGCTGAAAATATATTGCTGGAAAAGCGCAGCAGGTCAGGCAGCATCCAGGGAACAGGAGAATCGACATTTCGGGCTCCAGTCGATTCTCCAGTTCAGTGGATGAGGCCAGACCTGCTGCGCTTTTCCAGCAAAACATTTTCAGCCGTGATGGTTACTGAACATTGGGAGAAATCTCGGAGCGTGATGGTTACTGTACAGTGGGAGGTATGTTGGGCCTTGACGGTTAATGTAGAGAGGGAGGTAAGCCGGGCCGTGATCGTTACTGTACAGTGGGAGGTATGTCGTGCTGTGATGGTTACTGTACACAGGGACGTTTGTCGGGCCGTGAAGGTTACTGTACAGTCGGAGGTATGTCGGGCCGTGATGGTTACTCTACAGTGAGAGGTATGTTGGGTCATGATGGTTACTGTACAGTGGAAGGTACGTTGGGCCGTGATGGTTACTGTACAGTAGGAGGTATGTTGGGCGGTGACAGTTACTGTACAGTGGGAGGTATGTCGGGCTGTGATGGTTACTGTACAGTGAGAGGTATGTTGGGTCATGATGGTTACTGTACAGTGGGAGGCATGTCAGACCGTGATAGTTACTGTTCAGTGGGAGGTATGTCGGGCCGTGATGGTTACTGGACAGTGGGGGGTATGTCGGGCTATGATGGTTACTGCACAGTGGGAGGTATGTCAGGCTGTGATGGTTACTGTACAGTGGGACGTGTGTTGGGCAGTGATGGTTACTGTACAGTGGGAGTTGTGCGGTGTCTTGATGTTTACTCTACAGTGGGAGTTTGTCGGGCCATGATGGTTACTGTACAGTGGGAGGTATTTCGGGCTGTGATGGTGACTGTACAATGGGTGGTATGTCGGGCCGTGATGGTTACTGTACAGTGGGAGGTATGCCGGGCCGTGATCGTTACTGTACAGTGGGAGGTATGTCGTGCTGTGATGGTTACTGTACAGTGGGACGTTTGTCGGGCCGTGAAGGTTACTATACAGTCGGAGGTATGTCGGGCCGTGATGGTTAATCTACAGTGAGAGGTATGGTGGGTCTTGATGGTTACTGTACAGTGGAAGGTATGTTGGGTCATGATGGTTATTGTACAGTGGGAGGCATGTCGAACCGTGATAGTTAGTGTACAGTGGGAGGTACGTCTGGCCGTGATGGTTACTGTACAGTGGGGGGTATTTCGGGCTATGATGGTTATTGCACAGTGGGAGGTATGTTGGGCCGTGATAGTTACTGTACAGTGGGAGGTATGTCGGGCTGTGATGGTTACAGTACAGTAGGAGGCGTGTCGTGCCATGATGGTTACTGTAGAGTGGGAGGTATGTCGGGCTGTGAGGGTTACTGTACAGTGGGAGGTATGTCGGGCCGTGAAGGATACTGTACATTGGGAGGTATGTCGGGCCGTGAAGGTTGCTGTACAGTCGGAGGTATGTCGGGCTGTGATGGTTACTGTACTCTGGGAGGCATGTCGTACCGTGATGGCTACTGTACAGAGGGAGGTATGTCGGGCCGTGATGGTTACTGTGGAGAGGGAGGAAATTCGGGCCGTGATGTTTTCTGTACAGTGGGAGGTATGTCGGGCTGTGATGGTTACTGTACAGTGAGAGGTATGTCGGGCCGTTATGGCTACTGTACAGTGGGAGGTATGTCGGGCCGTGATGGTTACTGTACAGTGGGAGGTGTATCGGACCGTGATAGTTATTGTACAGTGGGAGGTATGTCGGGCCGTGATGGTTACTGTACAGTGGGAGGTATGTCGGGCCGTGATGGTTACTGTACAGTGGGAGGCATGTCGGGCCGTGATGGTTACTGTACAGTGGGAGGTATGTCGGGCAGTGATGGTTAATGTACAGTGGGAGGTGTGTCGGACAGTGATAGTTACTGCACAGTGGGAGGTATGTCGGGCCGTGATGGTTACTGTACGGTGGGAGGTATGTCGGGCAGTGATGGTTACTGTACAATGGCACGTATGTCGGGCAGTGATGGTTTCTGTACAGTGGGAGATATGTCGGTCCGTGATGGTGACTGTACAGTGGGAGCTGTGTCGGGCCGTGAAGGTTACTGTATATTGGGAGGTATGTCGGGCCATGATGGTTACTGTACAGTGGGAGGTATGTCGGGCCGTGATGGTCACTGTAAAGTGGAGTGTCTGTCGGGCTGTGATGGTTACTGTAAAGAAGGAGGAATGTCGGGCCGTGATGATTACTGCACAGTGGGAGGTGGGTCGGGCCGCGATGGTTACTGTACATTGGGAGGTATGTCGGGCCGTGATGGTCACTCTAAAGTGGAGTGTTTGTCGGGCTGTGATCGTTACTGTAAAGAAGGAGGAATGTCGGGCCGTGATGGTTACTGCACAGTGGGAGGTGGGTCGGGCCGCGATGGTTACTGTACATTGGGAGGTATGTCGGGCCGTGATGGTTACTGTACAGTGGGAGGCATGTCGGGCTGTGACAGTTACTGTACAGTGGGAGGTAAGTCGGGCCGTGATGGTTACTGTAGAGTGGGAGGTATGTCGGGCTGTGATGGTTACTGTACAGTTGGAGGTGTGTCTGGCCGTGAGGGTTACTGTACAGTGGGAGGTAGTTTGGGCCGTGATGGTAAGTGTATGTTTCGGAGGTGTGTCGGGCCTAATCGTTACTGTACATGGGAGGAAAGATTGGCTGTTATTGTAGACTGTACAGTGGGAGTATGCCGGACCGAGAAGATTACTGAAATGTGTGAGGTATGTCGGGGCGTGATGGTTACTATATTATGGATGTATGTCGGGCCGTGACAGTTACTGTACAGTGGGAGGTATGTCGGCCCATGACGGTAACTTTACAGTGGGATGTATGCCGGGCCGTGATGGTTACTGTACAGTGGGAGGTATGTTGGGCCGTGATGGTTACTGTACAGTGGGAGGTAAGTCGGGCCGTGAAGGTTACTCTACAGTGGGAGGTATGTCGGTCTGTGATGGTTACTGTACAGTGGGAGGTAAGTCGGGCTGTGACAGTTACTACACAGTGGGAGGTATGTCGAGCCGTGATGGTAACTGTACAGTGGGAGGTATGTCGGGTTGTGATGGTTACTGTAGAGTGGGATGTATGTCAGACTGTGATGGTTACTCTACAGTGGGAGTTCTGTTGGGCAGTGATGGTTTCTGAACAGTGGGAGATTAGTTGGGTCTTGATGGTTACTATGCAGTGGGAGGTATGTCGGGCCATGATGCTTACTGTACAGTGGGAAGTATGTCGGGCTATGATGGTTACTAAACAGTGGGTCGTATGTCGGGCCGTGATGGTTACTGTACATTGGGAGGTGTGCCTGGCGGTGAGGGTTACTGTACAGTGGGAGTTGTGTTGGGCCGTGATGGATACTGTACAGTGGGAGGTATGTCAGGCTGTGATGGTTACTGCTCTATGGGACGTTTGTCGGGCCGTGAAGGTTAATGTACAGTGGGTGGTATGACCGTCCAAATCGGTTACTTTACAGTTGGAGGTATGCCGGGCCGTGATGGTTACTGTACAGTGGGAGGTATGTCGGGCCGTGATGGTTACTGTACAGTGTGAGGTGTGTGGGGTCATGATGGTTACTGTACAGTGGGAGGTGTGTCGGGCCATGATGGTTACTGTACAGTGCGAGGTATGTTGGGCCGTGATGGTTACTGTACTATAGGACGAATGTCGGGCCTTGATGTTTACTGTACAGTGGGAGTTATGTCGGGCCGTGATGGTTACAGTACATTGGGAGGTATGTCGGGCCGTGATGATTTCTGTACAGTGGGAGGTATGTCGATCCGTGAGGGTTACTGTACAGTGGGAGGTATGTTGGGCAGTGAAGGTTACTGAATGTTGGGGAGGTGTGTCGGGCCTAATCGTTACTGTACAGTGGGAGGCAAGTTTGGCTGTGATTGTGGACTGTACAGTGGGAGGTATGTCGGGCCGTGAAGGTTACTGTTCTGTGGGAGGTATGTCGGGCCGTTATGGTTACTGTACTTTGGGAGATATGTCGGGCCGTGATCGTTACTGTACAGTGTGGGCTATGTCGGGCTGCGATGGTTACTGTACAGAAGGAGGTATGTTGGGCCGTGTTAGTTACTGTACAGTGGGAGGTATGTCGGGCCGTGATGGTTACTGTTCATTGGGAGGTATGTCGGGCCGTGATGTTTACTGTACAATGGGACGCATGTCGGGCTGTGATGGTTACTGTAGAGTGGGATGTATGTCAGGCTGTGATGGTTACTGTACAGGGGGACGTGTGTTGGGCAGTGATGGTTACTGTACAGTGGGAGTTGTGCGGTGTCTTGATGTTTACTCTACAGTGGGAGGTATGTCGGGCCATGATGGTTACTGTACAGTGGGAGGTATTCCGGGCTGTGATGGTGACTGTACAATGGGTGGTAGGTCGGGCCGTGATGGTTACTGTACAGTGGGAGGTATTTCGGGCTGTGATGGTGACTGTACAATGGGTGGTATGTCGGGCCGTGATGGTTACTGTACAGTGGGAGGTATGCCGGGCCGTGATCGTTACTGTACAGCGGGAGGTATGTCGTGCTGTGATGGTTACTGTACAGTGGGACGTTTGTCGGGCCGTGAAGGTCACTATACAGTCGGAGGTATGTCGGGCCGTGATGGTTACTCTACAGTGAGAGGTATGTTGGGTCTTGATGGTTACTGTACAGTGGAAGGTATGTTGGGTCATGATGGTTACTGTACAGTGGGAGGCATGTCGGACCGTGATAGTTAGTGTACAGTGGGAGGTACGTCGGGCCGTGATGGTTACTGTACAGTGGGGGGTATGTCGGGCTATGATGGTTACTGCACAGTGGGAAGTATGTTGGGCTGTGATGGTTACAGTACAGTAGGAGGCGTGTCGGGCCGTGATGGTTACTGTAGAGTGGGAGGTATGTCGGGCTGTGAGGGTTACTGTACAGTGGGAGGTATGTCGGGACGTGAAGGATACTGTACATTGGGAGGTATGTCGGGCCGTGAAGGTTGCTGAACAGTGGGAGGTATGTCGGGCTGTGATGGTTACTGTACACTGGGAGGCATGTCGTACCGTGATGGTTACTGTACAGTGGGAGCTATGTTGGGCCGTGACCGTTATATTACAGTGGGAGGTATGTCGGGCCGTGATGGTGACTGTAGAGAGGGAGGAAATTCCGGCCGTGATGGTTTCTGTACAGTGGGAGGTATGTCGAGCCGTGATGGTTGCCGTGCAGTGAGAGGTATGTCGGACCAAGAAAGTTACAGTACTGTGCGAGGTATGTCGGGCCGTGATGGTTACTGTACAGTGGGAGGTGTTTCGGACCGTGATAGTTATTGTACAGTGGGAGGTATGTCGGGCCATGATGGTTACTGTACATTGGGAGGTATGTCGGGCCGTGATGGTTACTGTACAGTGGGAGGTGTGTCGGGCCGTGATGGTTACTGTACAGTGCGAGGTATGTTGGGCCGTGATGGTTACTGTACTATAGGACGAATGTCGGGCCTTGATGTTTACTGTACAGTGGGAGTTATGTCGGGCCGTGATGGTTACAGTACATTGGGAGGTATGTCGGGCCGTGATGATTTCTGTACAGTGGGAGGTATGTCGATCCGTGAGGGTTACTGTACAGTGGGAGATATGTTGGGCAGTGAAGGTTACTGAATGTTGGGGAGGTGTGTCGGGCCTAATCGTTACTGTACAGTGGGAGGCAAGTTTGGCTGTGATTGTGGACTGTACAGTGGGAGGTATGTCGGGCCGTGAAGGTTACTGTTCTGTGGGAGGTATGTCGGGCCGTTATGGTTACTGTACTTTCGGAGATATGTCGGGCCGTGATCGTTACTGTACAGTGTGGGCTATGTCGGGCTGCGATGGTTACTGTACAGAAGGAGGTATGTTGGGCCGTGTTAGTTACTGTACAGTGGGAGGTATGTCGGGCCGTGATGGTTACTGTTCATTGGGAGGTATGTCGGGCCGTGATGTTTACTGTACAATGGGACGCATGTCGGGCTGTGATGGTTACTGTAGAGTGGGATGTATGTCAGGCTGTGATGGTTACTGTACAGGGGGACGTGTGTTGGGCAGTGATGGTTACTGTACAGTGGGAGTTGTGCGGTGTCTTGATGTTTACTCTACAGTGGGAGGTATGTCGGGCCATGATGGTTACTGTACAGTGGGAGGTATTTCGGGCTGTGATGGTGACTGTACAATGGGTGGTATGTCGGGCCGTGATGGTTACTGTACAGTGGGAGGTATGCCGGGCCGTGATCGTTACTGTACAGCGGGAGGTATGTCGTGCTGTGATGGTTACTGTACAGTGGGACGTTTGTCGGGCCGTGAAGGTCACTATACAGTCGGAGGTATGTCGGGCCGTGATGGTTACTCTACAGTGAGAGGTATGTTGGGTCTTGATGGTTACTGTACAGTGGGAGGCATGTCGGACCGTGATAGTTAGTGTACAGTGGGAGGTACGTCGGGCTGTGATGGTTACTGTACAGTGGGGGGTATGTCGGGCTATGATGGTTACTGCACAGTGGGAAGTATGTTGGGCTGTGGTAGTTACTGTACAGTGGGAGGTATGTCGGGTTGTGATGGTTACAGTACAGCAGGAGGCGTGTCGGGCCGTGATGGTTACTGTAGATTGGGAGGTATGTCGGGCTGTGAGGGTTACTGTACAGTGGGAGGTATGTCGGGACGTGAAGGATACTGTACATTGGGAGGTATGTCGGGCCGTGAAGGTTGCTGAACAGTGGGAGGTATGTCGGGC